>NC_092145.1:144007622-144310652 GCF_043159975.1 Macaca nemestrina
CACCACGCCCAGCCCTTGGGTCTCTTTAATTTTGGTAGTATAGAAATAATCGGAACCTCAGAGAAGACACCTGTAATGCCAACTAGAAAAACACTGCTGCAAAGGACATCTAGTGGAAGGGTAAAAAGTAAAAAGCAGTAGAAACCTCAGCTTCCCTGAGAGCATATTAGATCAGTGCTTCCCAAACTGTAAATAAAGTCCATTCTCATCCCCTGGGGGTTCTTGGTAACATCAACTGGTCTGGGGCAGGCTTGAGATGGTGCATTTCTAACATACTACCAGGCCATGGCTGAGCTACACTGGTTCCTGAGCCACACTCTGAGCAGTGAGGCATAATCTCCATAGTGTGATGTTCATATTTTAGCATTTTATTAAGTTTTACAGGTTTTCATGCTCGGTATATCTTGGTGGCTAATCCCTGGGCATGTAATAAATACTTAGAAATTTTCCACCAAACATGGTGATAAATTATTTTGCTCTTTAAAGGAATAACACTTATTACCTATATAATTTACTAAAGCAGAACATTTTACTCCTTGATGAATCCATAAAAATACAGCATAACTGTATTCTTACAGTATGTACAAAATCTTATTTTATCTTTTTATTTTCACAGGGCAATGCATAATTAGGTTGTTTTTAAATATAAAATTGATAGCAATAACTGTCACACACCTCTATTGTCATTTTAGGGTTTTTCTCTTTCTCTGATACTTTTTTTGGTGTGTTTATTCAACATTTATCAATAAGAATTTTAGTGCATTCACTAAGAGCCAAGCACCGACACATCCTGATATGCTTCCATCTAGGACTTTTAGCTGCTTAAACACATTTAACATGCCTCTTTTCCTCCAGCAAACTCTATTTTTTTTTTTTAAAAAAAGAAACTCTTTCCTGCAATGAGATTATTTCAGAAGTTGCCAGTCATCTTGGAACCCAAACTCAGTAATAAGCAACTGTGGGACCACAAGTGGAAACCTTTTGATGATGGGGCCAGTGGTTTCATGGAATACACGGGTTTACTGCTATAACCCAAGAGACTCCAGTTGAGACAGTCTGGCTCATTCAGACACATGCATCCGCAACTATGAACAGGAGTAATGCCTGGACCCATACCCAGTTCTCCTGTTGACTATATCTTTGCCAAAGGACTACTGACTAGTTTTAATGGGGCCAAGAACACAAATATGTATATTTTTCTTATAAAGAAACATTTTAATTCTATTCCCCTTTATGTAATAAAGGCTTCTTGAAAAACATGAAAGGTTTGGCGAGCAAATACTTAGGAAGTTTTCTGAAATTAAACCACCTTGTTCATTCATTCATTCATTCATTCATTCATTCATTCATTCATTCATTTTTGAGACAGAGTCTCACTCTGTCACCCAGGCTGGAGTGCAGTGGCGTGATCTCAGCTCACTGCAACCTCCACCTCCCAGGTTCAAGTGATTCTCCTGCCTCAGCCTCCTCACCTTGTTCTTTAAAAATAATCATATTCTATGAACATGTGTCTGCTGGTGTAGCAGAAACAGAAGGATTAATCAATAAAGTCCTAGAAGGTGAACTCGGAGGAACACAATTTTATGAAGATTCAGTTTAAGACAAAGCTCAAACATTTGTATGTGGTGATGATTAAAACAAGAACAACAACAACAACAACAACAAAAAACAAGAACAACAGCCTTGCAGGGGAATGAGCTTCTGAAGGTTATTATAATAGAAAAAGGATGGAAGGTCCTACTTTGTATAAAAACTGTGATGTAAAATTTCTGGTATAGTTTAAAAATAAAAGAAAGAAAAGGCCCCAGAGAAAAACAAATATTTTCACACAGTTTTTTTTTTTTTTTTTTGAGACTGAGTCTCGCTTTATCGCCCAGGCTAGAGTGCAGTGGCACCATTTCGGCTCACTGCAACCTCTGCCTCCTGGGTTCAAGAGATTCTCCTGCCTCAGCCTCCCTAGCAGCTGGGATTACAGGCGCCCACCACCATGACCGGCTAATTTTTGTATTTTTAATAGAGACAGGGTTTCACTATGTTGGCCAGGCTGATCTTGAACTCCTGACCTCCAGTGATCTACCCACCTCGGCCTCCCAAAGAGCTGGGATTACAGGCCTGAGCCACCACGCCTGGCCTGCACAGTATTTCTTAATGTAAAATTGTGTGATGTTTATATCATTAAAATCAACTTATTTATTTTATCTTTTGGCTTTCAGGTGGAATTTTAGAAAATACCTGGCAAGCGAATAGTTCTGAAAGTGCTTCCTCTTAAGTTCTTTGGTATAATTTGGTCATTTTGATAGTAATCAACCCATTAAGTAGGTACTTTAACACCCACATATCAATTAAAATGGAATGTGGAGTACAGATATTTAGAAAACCATGACTGAGGAATAAACTGTATTTTTTTTTTTTTTTTTTGAGACAGAGTCTCACGCTGTTGCCCAGGCTGGAGTGCAGTGGCGCGATCTCGGCTCACTGCAAGCTCCACCTCCTGGGTTCACGCCATTCTCCTGCCTCAGCCTCCTGAGTAGCTGGGACTACAGGCGCCCGCCACTGCGCCCGGCTAATTTTTTGTATTTTTAGTAGAGACGGGGTTTCACTGTGGTCTCGATCTCCTGACCTTGTGATCCGCCCGCCTCGGCCTCCCAAAGTGCTGGGATTACAGGCTTGAGCCACCGCGCCCGGCCTTAAATTGTATTTTTGACCTCATGGAAAACAGAACTCTAAAATTTTACTTATGTTTCTGTGGTAAAGATAGCCATACTGCCTACGAGGACATCTCTAACTCTATTTATACTAAAGAAACGTTCTACAAAACATCTCTTTCTGATTATTAGAAGTAACTGTTCTATATACTTTTTTAAAGTAGAAGAGGCAAGTTTCAACCTGAAAAAAGGGTAATTTTGAATTTCATAAAGTTATACTTTTTTATGCCTTCTGATTCAGTGAGCGTCAACATCTAGAATTTAATGTCAGTTTGCAGACTGTTAAGGATTATTATTCTATTTCAGGAACAGCTAATTTTCCTCTTGAAGCATTTTCTCTATTTCCTTATCCCAGTTTTCATCTCGTTTTTCAGATTCTGTCACCACTTCATATTCTTGAAGTTCCTGCTGCAGTTCCTTTTCCCAATCTGCAGAATCCTCTAAAAGAAACAAAGGAGAAGAAAAAGATTCTCTCTGAATTCATACTGCTAGTGTTCACAATTCGGTCCATCTCAATTACCTACGTAAAGTCCTAGCTGCCGTAATTTTTAACATCTCAGCCTTCATTACTGTGTGTGCTCAGAAAAACTCAGTAAATTTTAAGTGACCAAGGATAAATACAATTAGAAAGATAAATCTGTTAATGTAGAAGCAAAGGTATCAGATGTCATCAATATATTTTGGGTATTATTTTGCTTTCCCTATGCCTCTGCTTTTCCTTTTATTTAAATGGGTAATTGATAATTAATACTTGGTTGCAAGTTAATTTTTACCACTACCAATGATGATGATGGTAGCAAAAGCAGCTAATGTTTATTGAGCACTTACTGAGCTGGGCACTGGCCTAACTGCTTTCTGTGTATCATGCTTTTCATCCTTAGAACAGTCCATGGACAAGGTATTACTATTAGCCACATCTTACAGATGGGGAAATGGAGACTTAGGAGAGGTTAAGCAACTTGCCCAAGATCACACCGTTTGACAGCGACAGATGTAAGAATGGAACCAAATCTGCAGGCTCCACAGTCTATGCTTAACCACTATGCAGACAAAGAGTTGTCTCCTTAAGAGTGGAGACAGACACCGGGGTCTGAAGTCAGCCTGGACTCTCTCATGGTGTTCTGACTGGAGCTCTCACACTGATCTTTCACGTTGAGATGTAGAGCTGCAACTTTCCGTGTGGACACTCAATATACCTGTGTGTGTGGGATAATGCATCTGCTATGTAATGTTATAAAACAAACTGGCTATTTAAAAAGTAAAGCTAAGATTCATTTTTGTCTTTTGTTTTTTGAGACAGAGTCTCACTCTGTTGCCCAGGCTGGAGTGCAATGGTATGGTCTCGGCTCACTGCAACCTCTACCTCCCAGATTCAAGCGATTCTCCTGCCTCAGCCTCCCAAGTAGCTGGGATTACAGGTGCCGCCACCATGCCCAGCTACTTTTTGTATTTTTTTTTTTTTTGAGACAGAGTCTCGTTCTGTCGCCCGGGCTGGAGTGCAGTGGTGCAATCTCGGCTCACTGCTAGCTCCGCCTCCTGGGTTCACGCCATTCTCCTGCCTCAGCCTCCCGCATAGCTGGGACTACAGGCGCCCACCACCAGGCCAGGCTAATTTTTTTTGTATTTTTAGTAGAGACGGGGTTTCACCATGTTAGCCAGGATGGTCTCGATCTCCTGACCTCGTGATCTGCCTGCCTCGGCCTCCCAAAGTGCTGGGATTACAGGCGTGAACCACCGCGCCCGGCTTGTCTTTAAAAATAAACCTTAAACTTAGCTATAGAGAAAACAAAAAATGAAATGCTTTAATTGTTCTACAGCAGCAACCTCAAAGGAAAAGACACCCTGTGTTATGCAGGAAGCCACCAATTTCACAAATATTTATTAGGGTGCTTACTGAGTGCTAAGTTCCATGTTAGGTACTGTAGGGGGATAGAAAGACAATGTGTAACTGCCCTTGGGGAGCTTATAATTTAGTCCTGGAGCCAAGACATATAATAAATAAAAGACTATTGGGGCCAGGCATGGTGGCTCATGCCTGTAATCCCAGCACTTTGGGAGGCCGAGGCAGACAGAGCACTAGAGACCAGGAGTTCGAGACCAGCCCACCAACATAGCGATACAAAAAATACAAAAATTAGCCCGGTGTGGTGGTGTGCGCCTGTAGTCCCAGCTACTTGGGAGGCTGAGGCAGGAGAATTGCTTCAACCTGGAAGGTGGAGGTTGTAGTGAGTCACAGTTGTGCCACTGCACTCCAGCCTGGGCAACAGAGTAAGACTCCATTTCAAAAAAAAAAAAGAAAAAAAAAAAAAGGTTGTTGGGCTGCGTGTGGTGGCACATACCTGTAATTCTAGCACTTAGAGACACTGAGGTGGGAGGATTGCTTGAGCCCAAGAGTTTGAGATCAGCCTGGGCAATCCGGCAAGACTCCACCTCTATAAAAAATTTAAAAAATTAGCCTGATGTGGTGGCACACGTCTGTAGTCCCAGCTGCACTGGAGCCTGAGGTGGGAGGATGGTGTGAGCCTAGGAGTTTGAGGCTGCAGTGAGCTATGATGGCACTATTGCACTTCAGCCTGGGTGACAGAGTGACACCCTATCTCAAAAAGAAAACTGGTTTTTTTTGAGACGGAGTCTCGCTCTGTGGCCCAGGCTGGAGTGCAGTGGCTGGATCTCAGCTCACTGTAAGCTCCGCCTCCCGGGTTTACGCCATTCTCCTGCCTCAGCCTCCCGAGTAGCTGGGACTACAGGCGCCCGCCACCTCGCCCAGCTAGTTTTTTTGTACTTTTTAGTAGAGACGGGGTTTCACCGTGTTCGCCAGGATGGTCTCGATCTCCTGACCTCGTGATCCGCCCGTCTCGGCCTCCCAAAGTGCTGGGATTACAGGCTTGAGCCACCGCGCCTGGCCGAAAAACTGGTTTTTAAAAGCAGCCTGGTCCTTCCCAGAAGCAATGCTCTTTTGGCATGCAGCAGCTGGGAAAAGAATCTTCCATGTACATGTCTACAGTCAAGCAGAACGCTAGCTTTTAAAAATTTATTATTATTATTATTTTGAGATGAAGTCTTGCTCTGTCACTCAGGTTGGAGTGCAGTGGCGCGATATCGGCTCACTGCAACCTCCACCTCCCAGGTTCAAGTGATCGTCCCACCTCGGCCTCCTCCCGAGTAGCTAGAATTATAGACGTGAGCCACTGCACCAGGTCCAAACATTTATTATTATTTATTTATTTTTGAGACGGAGTCTCACTCTGTCATTCAGGCCGGAGTGCAGTGGCACGATCTCGGCTCGCCGCAAGCTCCGCCTCCTCGATTCACGCCATTCTCCTGCCTCAGCCTCCCGAGAAGCTGGGACTACAGGCGCCTGCCACCACGCCCGGCTAATTTATTTTGTATTTTTAGTAAAGACGGGGTTTCACCATGTTAGCCAGTATGGTCTCTATCTCCTGACCTCGTGATCTGCCCGCCTTGGCCTACCAAAGTGCTGGGATTACAGGCGTGAGCCACTGTGCCCGGCTGCCAAAAATTTATTTTATTAAATTTTTCAGACACAGGGTCTTGCTCTGTGTCCCAGTCTGGAGTGCAGTTGTGTGATCATAGCTTGCTGTAGCCTTCAAGTCCTGGCTCAGCTGGGTGCGGTGGCTCACATCTGTAATCCCAGCACTTTGGGAGGCCAAGGCAGGTGGATCACCTGAGGTTGCGAGTTCGAGACCAGCCTAACATGGTGAAACCCCATCTCTAGTAAAAATACAAAAATTAGCGGGCATGGTGGCATGTGCCTGTAATCCCAGCTACTCGGGAGGTTGAGGCAGGAGAATCGCTTGAACCCAGGAGGCAGAGGTTGCGGTGAGCTGAGATCGTGCCATTGCACTCCGGCCTGGGTGACAGAAACTCTGTCTTTAAAAAAAAAAAAAAAAAAAAATTATCCTGGGCTCAAGTGATCCTCCTGCCTCAGCCTCCTGAGTAGCTGGGACCATAGGCACGTGACAACATACCAGCAAAATGCCAGCTTTTAAAGCAGAAGGCTGGAGGGCAGTATCTCCATGTGCCCAGGGGTACATGCCCTCACCCCATTCCTAGTTACATGTCCTTGGGGCTGAGATGCCCTGGGTGAATTACTTAACCTCTCTGAGTCTCAGGCTTTCCCCTTTACATTGGGGGTTTCATCAGAGGAGCTCTATAGTCACACCAGACTCCCTAACCCTTTGATTTGCTTCTGTGAGTGCTTAAGGCAGAAGGACATGAGTGAGGTCTGGTCATGTTTGTTAGACTCCACCTTCTAGTAGGGAACAGAATATCAATTTTATTTATTTATTTATTTGAGACAGGGTCTCACTCTGTCACCCAGGCTGGAATGCAGTGGTGTGATCACGGCTTACTGCAACCTGGAGCTCCTGGGCTCAAGCCATCCTTCCACCTCAGCCTCCCGAATAGCTGGGACCACAGGCCCATGCCGCCATGCCGGGCTAATTTTTGTATTTTTGGTAGAGACAGGGTTTTGCAGTGTTGGCCAGGCTGGTCTCAAACTCCTGACCTCAAGCAATCCACCCGCCTCGGCCTCTCAAAGTGCTGGGATTATAAGCATGAGCCACCGCGTCCAGTAAGAATCAATTTTTTTTTTTTTTTTTTTTTTGAGACAGAGTCTTGCTCTGTCGCCCAGGCTGGGGTGCAGTGGCCAGATCTCAGCTCACTGCAAGCTCCGCCTCCCGGGTTTAGACCATTCTCCTGCCTCAGCCTCCCGAGTAGCTGGGACTACAGGCGCCCGCCACCTCGCCCGGCTAGTTTTTTGTATTTTTTAGTAGAGACGGGGTTTCACCGTGTTAGCCAGGATGGTCTCGATCTCCTGACCTCGTGATCCGCCCGTCTCAGCCTCCCAAAGTGCTGGGATTACAGGCTTGAGCCACCGCGCCTGGCCAAGAATCAATTTTGATGCAAAATTTACAAGATTGTGCACTGGCTTCAGAATAACAATTTTCTACAATTGGCTTTGGAATTAGGGAGGTGAATAGTTTCTTTTTTTTTTTTTTTTTTTGAGACGGAGTCTTGCTCTGTCACCCAGGCTGGAGTGCAGTGGCCGGATCTCAGCTCACTGCAAGCTCCGCCTCCCAGGTTTACGCCATTCTCCTGCCTCAGCCTCCCGAGTAGCTGGGACTACAGGCGCCCGCCACCGCGCCCGGCTAGTTTTTTGTATTTTTAGTAGAGACGGGGTTTCACCGTGTTAGCCAGGATGGTCTCGATCTCCTGACCTCGTGATCCGCCCATCTCGGCCTCCCAAAGTGCTGGGATTACAGGCTTGAGCCACCGTGCCAGGCCTGAGGTGAATAGTTTCTTTGTTTTCTTTTTTACCTTCCAGTACAGCTGTCTCTTCTTGCTTTTTGTCAAGCACTAGTTGCTCCATTTCTTTCCTTAGATCTTCCTGATTTAAGTTACAGGCATCGAAGGCATCACTGACAAACTCAGAAACACCTGGGCTAGTAGAAATTTCTTCCTCATCCTGAAATGCAACAAATGAGCTCTTGAAATGGTTTGCTAAGCGACATTTGTGTTATTCTGGTTTGCTACTGTCTCACAATTTAATGCCATGCTATTTTTATTTCTTTTCTCCGTGAGCTGTAAGACAATGAGCACTGCTCTCCAACCTTCTAACATGCAGTTGCTTGGTAACTACATGAGTTACCACCTGAGGCTATTATTCTCCCTCACAGCTTGAATCACTCCAACCGTTCTCTCCAATCCCTGATGAGCACATCTACAATTACATATGCCAGTAAATCACCCTCAAGTCTCAGACATAGTTCCTTGACTATTCAAGTACCAGATGCTGCTTCTTCCAAACCCATATTCATACATAGTTTTAAATGGTATCAGAGATAGTTAACACAGTTACTTTATTTCCAGATATCAACTACTAGGTACAATGTAAAACTGGATTACCTCTTGAGTTTTAAGCTGAGATTTGATTACAACGGGTGGCGTTTTGGGCCGTACTGCCTCTAAGAAGTGAGAATAAGAGAGACAATAATTGCTTGGTTCAGTTCTGAATATATATTATAATCACAGTAAAATATCCACAAGTATTATGATACTAAATAATTTTCAGAAATGAATTTTTATGTTATGCTTTCAGCTTTTCTTAAGTTATAAGAAACAGCCATGGTGAAACCATCTCAACCTCTTACTTTGGGGATATTTTTATCTATCTACCTACCTATCTATTCATTTATTTGTTTTTACACATGGAGTGTCAGTATGTTGCCCAGGCTGGACTCAAACTTCTGGGCTCAAGTGATCCTCCTGCCTCAGCCTTCTGGGGATATTTTTAACATGTCATCATATTCAATACTCCTTATATAAAATTTCCAGCAGGAAATAATTTTTAACTACAGTGTGAGCAAAATTCATTGAAGAATAGTTCTGTACTTTTTTAGGATAATGAGGATTAAGTTACTTATCAAGTTTGCCTGCTGACATGAGTGCTAGAAAAAGGCAGTCTTTATGGAATACTGTCATAAGTCCATTTTGTTAAGGCAGTATTTGATAAAATGGAATTTTCCAACAAAATTAACATAAATGCTAAAGAATGATAGACAATTGGGATGCATGTTAACACTGATATACAGCCGGGCGCGGTGGCTCACGCCTGTAATCCCAGCACTTTGGGAGGCCGAGACGGGCGGATCACGAGGTCAGGAGATCAAGACCATCCTGGCTAACACAGTGAAACCCCGTCTCTACTAAAAAATACAAAAAACTAGCCGGGCGAGGTGGCGGGCGCCTGTAGTCCCAGCTATTCGGGAGGCTGAGGCGGGAGAATGGCATAAACCCGGGAGGCGGAGCTTGCAGTGAGCTGAGATCCGGCCACTGCACTCCAGCCTGGGCGACAGAGCGAGACTCCGTCTCAAAAAAAAAAAAAAAAAAAACACTGATATACAAAATGACAAATTTTCCTGTGTAGAGCAACTTCACTCCATTTCGCTGACACTAAGAGCAGTGTCGGATCCTGTCCTAGTATTCTATATAACCTGTACCTCAGGACATGCTGTTTTGCTTAATCATTTAAAATTCCGTGAATGAAATCACCCCGCTTCTCGTGGGATGCATGTCCAGTTGTAATGAGTACCTACTATACACAGCAGGTACTCACTAAAAATTTAAAATATGACACAAAATGTGTTTCTTGTTTTAATTATTACAGATTTCAAACAGCTGCCATTATTATACAACACATTCCCACAACCAGTGGTAAGTTAGTGTCACAATGAGTCCAATGTTCATCAGTGCCTAGCTCAGAACTAGATAGATCCTTGTAACTTGGAGTGGAATGGAGCTTTGTTCTGCTCTATAGACACACGCACTGGAGAAACATCAGGTTGAAAGAAACAAAAAGGAGGCGGACTGAATCAGAGTAGGGGACAGAAGTATAAAGAATCACATGGTTAAGGGCCAAAAATGAGAGGTGGGGAAGATGACAGATGTTTGAGAGAGAAAAAAAAAGAAAAAAAACTCGCCAGGCACAGTGGCTCATGCCTGTAAGTCCCAGCTACTTGGGAAGCTGAGGCAGGAGGATCGCTTGAGTCTAGGAGTTTGAGGACAGCCTGGGCAACATAGTGAGACCCGTGTCTAAAAAAAAAACAAAAATAAAAACAAGGAATGAGAAAGGAGATAAGCAAAGTAAAGGAAAGCTTGGGGAAGACATGATTGAGATGGGTTAGAGAGAAGGCAGTAAGAGAAAAATGAAGATTTCCTCCAGGAGGAAAATAATTTTTCCCTAAGACAATGACATTTCTGGTATGTATAAAAGGTCAAGCTCATTTGAGTCTCTAAGAACAATGTTTTCTGTAGAGTGCTGTCTTCTACCCGGAATGTACCTGTCAGCGGCAAATCCTGCTCTCTGCCATTGCTCTTCTCCTCCTTCCCTGCGGCCTGCTGTTGGGCGGCCAGGGCCGTGAGCTGGGCTGACTGCTTAATCAGGGAGACGCGGTAAAAGTAGTTCCTCCAGAACACTTCTTCCTTCACACTTTTAAAGAAAGGCAAATTAGAACAGTGGAAAAAGGCAAAATTAAAAATGAATAAAAAGCAGATAGACAAGAACACATTTGAGAACGTACAAAGACAAGTGCACGCAGGGGTTATTTGTTGTAGAGGGGACTGGAGTAGATGATTTGCAGGAGCACTTTCAAAGCTGAGTGAGGTTCAGAGGGGGTTCGTACTGGCTTTAACAATTTTTTTTTTGACACGGAGTCTTGCTCTGTTGCCCATGTTGGAGTGCAGTGGTGTGATCTCAGCTCACTGCAACCTCTGTCTCCTGGGTTCCAACAATTCTCTTGCCTCAGCCTCCTGAGTAGCTGGGATTATAGGTCGCCGTGACCATGCCCAGCTAATTTTTGCATTTTTAGTAGAGACGGGGTTTCACCATGTTGGCCTGGCTGGTCTCAAACTCCTGACCTCATGATCTGCCCGCCCCAGCCTCCCAAAGTGCTGGGATTACAGGCGTGAGCCACTGCGCCCAGTCCGTATTCGCTTTAGAATTGAAAGCTAACAACAGGATAAACATAACAGCTATCTTCCCCATAGCAGCAAAATACAAGTTACAGAATACCAATGAAACCTCAGCATTTCTTGGTATCTTAATGATACCAATACTGCTCTCAGTAGAAGAAAACAGGGCATTGCTGTGAAACTAGCATAATCAACCTGGGAAACGAGAAGCAGAGTCAGGACTCCACCAATCACTTGCTGTTTCTCAGACGATTAAATGCTTTCCAGCAGTGAGAAGAAAGCATTGTGGCTGTTGTTCCTTATGAAAGAGAATGTTTGGCAGCTTGCTAAACTAGTAACCAGTAACCAGTAAGAGTTAGCAATGGGGTGGGAAATGCTTGATAAAAAGATTGAAGTGCAGTTCAATCTGAAAACTCTTGGTGGTTCTCAAACCTAGCTACCTATTAGAATCACCTGGTGTAATGTGTTGGTGCCCAAGTGGGTCAGGTAAGTGTCCACACAGGGGGGTGGCCTAGAATGGAGAATGAGAACCAAGCAGGGAGAGAAAGGTATTTGAGTAGAGGAGTGAGTGGCAGCAAAAATGACAGATCAGCCACATGCACGGGGAATAAGTAAAAATATTAAAGATAGTAGAAACCAGGTTTCTCACCACCAGAGAGGAGAGTTACAAACATGGGGAGGGAAAAAATGAAAATGATCCCTGTCATGAGGTAGCACCATGAACACATGGTTTTCATTCCACATAGAAATGAGCACACACACATTCCCTGGCTGTGTCCACTGAGAGCATGCAGAGCAGTGGCACCCCAATGGCAATGAACACACCTAGCATCCAGATCTTGCTTTCTAAATACCAAGATTTAGACTTTCCACTAAAAGGATCCAGAGCTCCCTGGGTAAATGGCCGATTCCAGGGTAAGAGCAGAGGAAGAACACTATCTTGTGCCAGAAAGCAAGGAAACGCGTGAAGAAATGATGGGGACGAGTTAGAAAGACACAAGTCAGTTTGAATAGTCTCCCACTGGCGAAACTGGTAATTTTTTTTTTTGAGACAGGGTCTCACTCTGTCACCCAGGCCAGAGTGCAGTGGCATGAACATGGCTCACTGTGGCCTTGATCTCCCCAGCCCAGGTGATGCTTCTGCCTCAGCCTCCCGGGTAGCTGAGACTACGGGCACATGCCACCATGCCTGGCTAATTTTTTTTTTTTTTTGAGACAGAGTCTCACTCTGTCGTCACCCAGGCTGGAGTGCAGTGGCGTGATCTTGGCTCACTGCAATTTCCACCTCCCAGATTCAAGCAATTCTCCTGCCTCAACCTCCCGAGTAGCTGGGATCACAGGCGCCCACCACCACACCCGGCTATGCCCAGCTAATTTTTTGTAGAGATGAGGTTTCACCATGTTGCCCAGGCTAGTCTTAAACTCCTGGGCTCAAGTGATCCTCCCAACTAGGCCTCCCAAAGTGCTGGGATTATAGGTGTGAGCCACCATGCCTGGCCTCAAACTGGTAATAATTTGAGCATGAAAATAAACAACAGCGTCAGATTATAATCCACTGCATGAGTCTGTACAAATATATATACATGGAAAGTCTGATGAACAGAATATTCACAGTTTCAGAGCACATCCCAGAAAAATACTAATTCAAAGAGGAAAAGAGTAACTTTACAGTCAAGAAACCTGGCAAACACCACCTGCATCAAATGACCCAAGTATGAACAGTAATGGGACAAATGGCTGCATGTGCCACCAGACAGCATGCAACAGACAGAAGGAGACTGATGAGACATGAAAACCAAATGTAACCTGTGAGTGTGAACTGGGCTCTTTTGCTAAAAAGGACATTATTGGGATGAATGGAAAAACCTCAATAGGGTCTGAGAGTGAGATGGCAATAATGTGTAAATGATCATTTCCTGATTTGGATGGGCACACTGTGGTCATGTAGGAGAATGCTTGTATAACACTACAGCATTTGGGAGTGATGCAACATTAGGTTTCAAGTGATTTCAAGAAAGTTCTTTATGTTGTATCCCCAATTTTTCTGTAAGTTTGTGTTTCAAAATAATCATCATCATCATCATCATATCATCAATTGATAACTGTGCTCACTTCAGAGAAATTAAATAAAAATCTTGAGGGTTGAATATGAAAAACAAAACTAAAAGCAAAATGGGTCAGGCATGGTGGCCTACATCTGTAGTCCCAATGCTTTGGGAGGCCAAGGGAGGAGGAATGCAAGTTCAGGAGTTTGAGACCAGCCTGGGCAATATGGTGAAATCACATCTCTGCAAAAAATATAAAAATTAGCCAATGTGGTGGCATGTGCCAGTAGTCCCAGCTACTTGGGAGGCTGAGGCAGGAGAACCACTTGAACTCAGCAGGTGGAGGTTGTGGTGAGCCGAGATCGCACCACTGCACTCCAGCCTGGGCAACAGAGTAAGACTCTTTCTCAAAAAAAAAAAAAAAAAAAAAGGCTGGGTGCAGTGGCTCATGCCTGTAATCCCAGCACTTTGGGAAGCCAAGGCAGGCAGATCACCTGAGGTCAGGAGTTTGAGAACAGCCTGGTCAACATGGTGAAACCCCATCTCTATGAAAAATGCAAAAATTAGCCGGGTACACTGCATGCCTGTAGTCTCAGCTACGCAGGAGGCTGAGGCAGGAGAACGGCTTGAACCCAGGAGGTGGAGGTTGCAGTGAGCCAAGATTGTGCCATTGCACTCCAGCCTGGGTAACAATAGCGAAACTCCGTATCCAAAAAAAAAAAAAAAAAGAAAAAAGAAAAAAAAGCATAAAAAAAGTACACACACATGCACACAAACATGTACACACTCCCTACCCAAGGAATGGCTTTGGTGACCTGCAGGGTGTGTGAAATTTTATTTTTGTTTGTTTTTGCCTGGAAGAGTGGCTCATTTTATGTTCTAATTTTTTTTTTTTTTTTTTTTTTTTTTTTTTTTTTTTTTTTGGCGAGTAGAAATGACAAAAGGGTGGGAGAATGCCTCTGTATCCAGTTTTTTTTTTTTTTTTTTTTTTGAGACGGAGTCTGGCTCTGTCACCCAGGCTGGAGTGCAGTGGCGTGATCTCGGCTCACTGCAACCTCCGCTTCCTGGGTTCAAGCGATTCTCCTAACTCAGCCACCCGAGTAGCTGGGACTACAGGCACGTGCCACCATGCCTCGCTAATTTTTTGTATCAGTAGAGGCGGGGTTCCACTGTCTTAGCCAGGATGGTCTAGATCTCCCGACCTCGTGACCCGCCCGCCTCAGCCTCCCAAAATGCTGGGATTACAGGCGTCAGCCACCACGCCTGGTCAATCCCCTGTTTTTTAAGAAGGGATGCAAGGTTCTTAGAATGGGGGGAAAATTGAGAAGAAAGCCTGACAGAAAAATACTTTGAAAAAGTAGAATACGATCAGTGAGTGCTAGGTGTGGTGGTTCATGCCTGTAATCCCAGCACTTTGGGAGGCTGCGGCGGGCGGATCACCTGAGGTCAGGCGAACACCTGAGGTCAGGAGTTCGAGACCAGCCTGGGCAACATGGTGAAACCCCATCTCTACTAAAAATACAAAATTAGCCAGGCGTGGTGGTGCACACCTGTAATCCCAGCTACTTGGGAGGCCAATGCAGGAGAATCGCTTGAACTGGGGAGGCAGATGTTGCAGTGAGCCAAGATGGCGCCATCGCACTCCAGCCTGGGTGACAGAGTGAGACTCTGTCTCAAAAAAAAAAAAAAAAGAAAATCAGTGAGAACTAGCAGAAAACAGTAAGACTCAGGCTTGTGAATCTGGACAGAGCTTGTCTTAGATGAGACATCAGAATGCACAGTTGTCACACCTATGAATGGAGAAGCTAGGCCTGGAAGTTAGTGTGTAAGTGATAGAGGCAAAATGCACGATTACCTGTACAAGCGAGGACAGGTAACAAGATGGAATTTGCTGCTAGACGCAGCCCCACTTTTATTAATGCCACCAACATTTACCGGTGGAATTATGGTGCCATGTGCATCCGGCACTATGCTAGGTGCTAGGGGAATAAGACAAGTTGTCTGCCATCACGGATGGTCACAGGAATAATAACCTCTCACTTGTTAAGTTCTTACTACATGCCAAGCAGCATTTCCCAAACTGATGTGGCCACACAACTGTTGTAACATCTCTTGGAAGTAGTTCGGCAAGAGGGATATTGGGCTTCATAGCAATTTGTAAAGGATTATAGTTGATCATGAGTTTAGCTGAGCAAACCACAGTATGCTACAGCTGCTAAAAGAGCTCATGAAATCTTAGGCTGCATCAAAAACATACAAGATATGCTATCGTGTGCTTTCTGCAATTAAGACAACGCATTAGGCCGGGCGCGGTGGCTCACGCCTGTAATCCCAGCACTTTGGGAGGCCGAGGCGGGCGGATCACAAGGTCAGGAGATCGAGACCACGGTGAAACCCCGTCTCTACTAAAAATACAAAAAAAAAATTAGCCGGGTGCGGTTGTGGGCGCCTGTAGTCCCAGCTACTCGGGAGGCTGAGGCAGGAGAATGGCGTGAACCCGGGAGGCGGAGCTTGCAGTGAGCCGAGATCGCGCCACTGCACTCCAGCCTGGGCGACAGAGCGAGACTCCGTCTCAAAAAAAAAAAAAAAAAAAAAAAAAAAAAAGACAACGCATTATATTCACTCCTGAGGACTCACTTTAACGATGACACTTACAAACCAAAGGTATTTACAGGCAAATCACCCGGATGGTGAGGGATTATAGAGACTAAGACATCTGGGGGAACTAAGAACTGGGTCTGTTTGTCCTGGTAAGTTCCAGGGTCTCAAGCCATTAACACTGGAGCCAAACAAAAGTGAAATGAACCTTCCCAGGAGGTAGTGGGCTGCCTAAATATCTTTGAAATCACTTTTAAGTCTGAGCTCTGTGAAATGCCCAACATGAGACTTAGGTATTCTAGGTACCTATGGTAGATTGTGGGCACTGTTTGCTGTCTTGATTATAAAAACAAACATGTGGACTGCTTTGTTTTCCATAGTCTCTCCCTCTTGATATGAGAGGTGCGGTCAGAGGCACACTGCAGAAATAATCTATGTCACCCTCTGGGGAAGAGTCACAATACAGATGACTACTAAAGGTTCTGAGAAGTCAAGTCCTCTGGTAAAGAAATCCAGGTCTGGCACGGCAGTGGCTCACACCTGTACTCCCAGCATTTTGGGAGGCTGAGGCAGGAAGATCACTTGAGCTCAGGACTTTGAGACCAGCTTAGGCAACAGAGTGAGACCCTGACTCTACAAGAAATGAAAAATTAGATGGGCATGGTGGCATGTGCCTGTAATCCCAGCTATTCATTGGGACGCTGAGGTGGGAGAATTGCTTGAGCCTGGGAGGTTGAGGCTGCAGTGAGCCATGATCACACCACTGTATTCCAGCCAGGGCAACAGAGAGATACCTTCTCTTAAAAAGAAAAAAACTCACGGCCGGGTGTGGAGGCTCATGCCTGTAATCCCAGCACTTTGGGAGGCCGAGGCAGGCAGATTGCGAGGTCAAGAGATTGAGACCATCCTGGCCAACATGGTGAAACCCCATCTCTACTAAAAATACAAAAATTAGCTGGGTGTGGTGGCATGCACCTGTAGTCCCAGCTACTCAGGAGGCTGAGGCACAGGAGAATCGCTTGAACCCGGGAGGTGGAGGTTGCAGTGAGCCGAGATCGCACACCACACTCCAGCCTGGGTGACAGAGTGAGACTCCGTCTAGAAAGATAAGAAAGATAAGAAAGACAAGAAAGACAAGAAAGACAAGAAAGACAGACAGACAGACAGACAGACAGACAGACAGAAAGAAAGAAAGAAGAAAATTGAGCACAGCAACTCTCAAACATTTATCTATTTGTGTTCCTGGACAATTTTTTTTTTTTTTTTTTTTGAGACGGAGTCTCGCTCTGTCGCCCAGGCTGGAGTGCAGTGGTGCCATCTCGGCTCACTGCAAGCTCCGCCTCCCGGGTTCATGCCATTCTCCTGCCTCAGCCTGCCAAGTAGCTGGGACTACAGGCGCCTGCCACCACGCCCGGCTAATTTTTTGTAGTTTTAGTAGAGACAGGGTTTCACCGTGTTAGCCAGGATGGTCTCGATCTCCTGACCTCATGATCCGCCTGCCTCGGCCTCCCAAAGTGCTGGGATTACAGGCGTGAGCCACCGCGCCCGGCCTCCTGGACTATTTTTTTTTTTTTTTTTGAGACGGAGTCTTGCTCTGTCACCCAGGCTGGAGTGCAGTGGCCGGATCTCAGCTCACTGCAAGCTCCGCCTCCCGGGTTTACGCCATTCTCCTGCCTCAGCCTCCCGAGTAGCTGGGACTACAGGCGCCCGCCACCTCGCCCGGCTATTTTTTTGTATTTTTTTAGTAGAGACGGGGTTTCACCGTGTTAGCCGGGATCGTCTCTCGATCTCCTGACCTCGTGATCCGCCCATCTCGGCCTCCCAAAGTGCTGGGATTACAGGCTTGAGCCACCGCGCCCGGCCCTCCTGGACTATTTGAAGGCATCGTATACTGTGAAAATCCTCTGGGAAACACTGGGCAAATGTCACAGGCCAAGGCCAAGGCAGGAAAGGACTTGTGATTTCCCTACTGTCATCAGAATGAGGGCCTCAGAGGGTGCTTGTGATGTACCAGCAGGACCCCATCTCGGTCACAGCATTAGACTGCCACAGGGAAGGGTTAAGCTACTAATATGCAGTTTGAAATCCAGAGCAAGAGTTTTGTTTTCTAAAGTGTTCCTAGTTAATGATGCATTCACTATCTGTTCAGAAAAAGTGTTTCAAAGGAGCAAAGTTGTGCTTCTGTGTGTCAGGGAGGAGAAGTCTGGAGACCGTATATTTGTGTCTGACAGCTTGTTTTTGTTTTGTTATGGAAATTTTCAACAAAACACACATGGAGCGACTAGAACAATGAAGCCCGTGCACCTGTGACCTACCTACCATGAGTATCAGCATTTCACCAGTTGCGTTCCATCTATCTTCCCCTCCCCTGCACACACGCTTTTCTTTGGGAATGGGTTGGAATATTTTAAGGCAAATGTGAGACATCACATTCTTTCATTTGTAAATATTTCAGCAAGCATTTCTTTTTCTTTTTCTTTTGAGATGGAGTTTCGCTCTTGCTGCCCAGGCTGGAGTGCAATGGCGTGATCTTGGCTCACCACAACCTCCGCATCCCGGGTTCAAATGATTCTCCTGCCTCAGTCTCCCGAGTAGCTGGGATTACAGGCATGCGCCACCACGCCCGGCTAATTTTTGTATTTTTAGTAGACATGGGGTTTCACCAGGTTGGCCAGGCTGGTCTCGAACTCCTGACCTCAGGTGATCCACCCACCTCGGTCTCGGAAAGTGATGGGATTACAGGTGTGAGCCACCGCGCTCAGCTTCAGCAAGCATTTCTAACAGATAAGGACTTATAAATAATAACTATAATTTCTAAGTAATCCTCAACAAATTAGTAGGAGGAAACTGGCATCATATTGAAATATTTGATGGGCAGGTTACCCTGTGACAAATTAGAAACACTAATTGCCAAATACCAATTCTCAGACGGTTTCAAAAAATCTAAAATTACTGTCAACAGTGAGGGGGGCGGTCCACAATTGTAAAGAACCAAAACTGTGGACAGCTACATGCCTGCTATGAGCACCCCAGGCCACTGGCCTCAGGCTCTAGCCATTCAGGGCCTCTTGCTGGTCTTGAGAGCCACAGCAGGAGCCCAGCATGTGGCTCAGGGTGATTCAAAGGGTCTTCAAGTTGATGGAGGCTGCAAGTGTAAAGGCCACCTGCACCCCGGAGCTTGGGTACCCTTCCCTCAGAGTCAGTTACTCAGAACAGGCACAGCCTCAAATTCTGAGGGAAGAGCTTGAAACACACACACACAAGCACATATGCATACACATTATATATACAAACTCTTCAAAATTCAATTCTACCAGGAGTGTGGGTAGCTCTCCTCTATAACCTCAACAACTTGAGAGGCTGAGGCAGGAAGACTGCTTCAGGCCAGGAGTTCAACACCGGCCTGGGCAACATAGCAAGACCCTATCTCTAAAAAAGTTAAAAACAGTACTAGACAGGCATAGCAGCACAGGCCTCTGAGCGACTTGGGAGGCCGAGGCAGGAAAATCACTTGAGTCCAGGAGGTCAAGGCTGCAGTAAGCTATTGTGCCACTGCATTCCAGAGACCCTGTCTCTAAAAAATAATAATTTTTAAAATAAAAAGTCAATTCCTATGATTTTGTGAGCATATGTAGTAAAACATAGATTAGATGGTACATTTTAAAAATATCCTTAACTAGGCTGGGTGTGGTGGCCTGTAATCCCAGCACTTTGGGAGGCCAAGGTGGGCAGATCACCGGAAGTCAGGAGTTCAAGATCAGCCTGGCCAACATGGCGAAACCCCGTCTCTATTAAAAATACAAAAAATAGCCTGGTGTGGTGGCGTGCGTCTGTAATCCCAGCTACTTGGGAGGCTGAGGCAGGAGAATCGCTTGAACCTGGGAGGTGGGGAGGTGGTTACGATGAGCCAAGATCAAGCCACTGCACTCCAGCCTGAGTGACAAGAGTGCAACTCCATCTCCAAAACAAAACAAAACACCTTAACTAAAAATATCTTAACTATAGCTATTTTAGACAAAGTCTAGCTGGGCGCGGTGGCTCACGCCTGTAATCCCAGCACTTTGGGAGGCCGAGGCGGGTAGATCACCTGAGGTCAGGAGTTCGAGACCAGCCTGGCCACCCTGGTGAAACTCTGTCTCTACTAAGAATACAAAAATTAGCTGGGTGTGGTGGCGGGCGCCTGTAACCCCAGCTACTCGGGAAGCTGAGGCAGCAGAATCACTTGAACCCAGGAGGCGGAGGCTGCAGTGAGCTGAGATCACGCCACTGCACTTCAGCCTGGGCGACAGAGTGAGATTCCATCTCAAACAAAAAAAAAGAAAGAAAGAAAGAAAAAGATAAAGTCGAAAGATGAAATTTGTAATGAGATTTTTTTTTTTTTTTTTTGCCATGAAACATACTTTTCTTATGGGAGGGTTGGGGAGGGCTCTAGAAATTTACCACTAATATGTTAATAATTATGGAGGGAAGAGTTTCATTACAAAGAAGAAAAGATTCCATATAACTGTTATTCTGGTCTGGAAGAACACTTCCAGAGTGGTGTTTTCACAAACAGAAAACCTGTGCTGCTGTGTGAACCAAAAGGCTAGCAAATACTTGTTAAAACCACTATGTGGCTGGGTAAGCATAGCAAAACAAACGTGTTCATCTGTGCTCCCTCTGAAGATGTCCGGAAAGTAACAGAAAAGGAATTACATATGTAAAAACACAAGGACAAAGAGAATGAGAGAGGAGAGGACAGTGGAAGCTATCAAGGGCAGTCAAGTGGAAAGCTGTCAAGTGGAAATGTCAAGGGCAGATAGTAATCTTTTTTTTTTCTTTTTTGAGACAGTCTCACTCTGTCGCCCAGGTTGGAGTGCAATGGCACGATTTCGGCTCGCTGCAACCTCCGCCCCAGGTTCAAGCAATTCTCCTGCCTCAGCCTCCCGAGTAGCTGAGATTACAGGCATGTGCCACCACACCTGGCTAACTTTTTGTATTTCTTTTTTTAAGTAGAGACAGGGTTTCACGATGTTGCCCAGGCTGGTCTCAAACTCCTGAGCTCAGGCAATCTGCCTGCCTTGGCCTCCCAAAGTGCTGGAATTACAGGCATGAGCAATCGTGCCCGGCCTAGGCAAACAGCAGTCTACTTTGTTGACCAGACAAAACTGTACTGAGTTGCCTGCAGGAAGGGTGGAAGCCCAGAGAGCCCCTGGGCCTCCCATCTTGCCCTGCCCTGCTCTGCCCATGTCGGGAGGGGAGCCAAGCTGCTCTACACTCAGGGACCGGTGGCGCAGTTGAGACTGGGGTTGTGACACCAAGGTCAAGCCACAGGGGTCAAGGGACAGTCTGCCTATCAACTGGCTCTTCCCATTGTCCTGCCTGCAGCCAGGCAGGAGGTCAAGGAGTCTTCCGGGGGCAAGCTACCTTCCCACAGCTACTGAGCCTCTCCAAGCCAAAAGGCTTGTCCCCACATTCAGTGGCCATGTACCCTTTCAGTATGGCACTGCTAATGCGAAGGGACAGGTAAGGAGAGCCTGCCACATAAAAGACAGAGCCCCAAACAAACAGAAGAGTCCCGAGGAAACAGCATAGAAAAAGGAGTCTTTCTTTTATTTGAGACAGGGTCTCACTCTGTTGCCCAGGCTGGAATGCCAGTGGCGTGATCATGGCTCACTGCAGCGCTGACCTCCCAGGCTCAGGTGATCCTCCTGCCTCAGCTTCCTGAGTAGCTGGGACTAAAGGTGCGCACCACTACACCCGGCTAATTCTTGATTTCTTTGTAAAAATGGTGGTCTTGCTATGTTGCCCAGGCTGGTCTTGAACTCGGCCTCACGTGATCCTCCCGCCTCAGCCTCCCAAAGTGTTGAGATTACAGGCGTTGGCCACCGCACCCAGCTGAAAAAGGAGTCTTTTGAGAGAACCGTAACTCACGTTCTTGGGGAACAGTAAGATACTACACCCATATGACAAGGTTAAGAGAAAGGGAACACTGACAGAATAAGAAGGAACGCTGACTCCAAACATGTGACAGCTTCAATACAAGGGACTGAACTAGAGGAGGCACGGAAGAGCTTGAGGTAGAACACTCAAGGGAGGCAGCAGCAGGGAAGGTGGCCCCTGCTGGCCGCACCACCAGGGCAGGCTTCCAGAATGCATCATGCATGCGCTGGAGCCTACGGGACAAGCTGGGATTTGTGGAGCCCAGAGGAGCCGTCGGAAGAAAAGCCTTAGGAAAGAGAGCAGAAACGCTGCCGCTGGAGGGCAGGCCCTGAATGGAAAACGCAATCAGCTTGGAAAAAGGATCCTGATGAGCCTCAGAGACCAGAATGTGATTCAGGGTGATGCAGCATGTTTGTGGTTTCTGTAGGGAAATGTGTTCTACCTTGTAACTGGGATAGAAAGGCACATTTCATCTCCACCCTGTATTTCCTGCCAAGTCAGCCCTTGGTTTTGATTCCAGGGTGCCCTGACCAGGGGAACTGCCAAAGGGCTGCAGGGCCTGCTTTTATGAACAGATAGAGACCCTTCTGGCCCCTTCTATCGTTATGTGCTGATACTGAGCACATAACCGAGGCTGTGAGGAAACGCTGGGGAACACCCTGCTTACAGTTTAGGAACGAGGGCAAATCTCATCTTGCTCAGCAGCTCATCCTCCTGGAGCATGACCAGGGCCACAGGGTACATCTGATCAAAGTCGAAATTAAATTGCACGCCGGCCGGAGGGTCACGAAGGAAATTCCTCTTGTCCTTTGATAAAAAAAAGAAAAAAACACAGGGTATTCCACAAAATGCGATTAATATGTAACAATGTTTTTTTGTTTTTGTTTTTTTGAGACAGAGTCTTGTTTTGTCGCCCAGGCTGGAGTGCAGTGGCACAGTCTCGGCTCTCTGCAACCTCTACTTCCTGGGTTCAAGCAATTCTCCTGCCTCAGCCTCCCAAGTAGCTGGGATTACAGGCATGTGCTAGCATGCCTGGCTAATTTTTGTATTTTTAGTAGAGATGGGGTTTCGCCATGTTGACCAGGCTGGTCTCAAACTCCTGACCTCAAGTGATCCACCCACCTCGGCCTCCCAAAGTGCTGGGATTACAGGTGTGAGCCACTGCACCCAGCCTACTACATAACAATTTATCATAGACTGGAGAAGTATTATATTCTTTCTTTATTTTGAAACAGTCTTGCTCTGTTGACCAGCAGGAGTGCAGTGAGACTGTCAAAAAAAAAAAAAAATAGAAGCGGGCAGGGCGTAGTTGTCACTCATGCCTATAATCCAGCACATTGGGAAGTTGGGCAAGAGGATCGCTTGAGGCCACGAGTTTGAGACCAACCTGGGAAACATAGTGAGAACCCATCCCTACAAATTTTTTTTTTTTTTTTTTTTTTGAGACAGAATCTTGCTCTGTTGCCCAGGCTGGAGTGCAGTGGCATGATCTCGGCTCACTGCAAGCTCCCCTTCCCGGGTTCACACCATTTTCCTGCCTCAGCCTCCCAAGTAGCTGGGACTACAGGCGCCTGCCACCACGCCCGGCTAATTTTTTGTAGTTTTAGTAGAGATGGGGTTTCACCGTGTTAGCCAGCATGGTCTCGATCTCCTGACCTCGTGATCCACCCGCCTCGGCCTCCCAAAGTGCTGGGATTACAGGCATGAGCCACCGTGCCCGGCCATCACAAAATTTTTTAAAAATTAGCTGGGCATGGTGGCTTACGCCTATCGTCCCAGCTACTTGGAAGGCTGAGGCTGGAGAATCACTTGAGCCCAGTTCAAGGCTGTAGTGAGCCATAATTATGCCACTGTACTCTATCCTGGATGACCAATTGAGAATATGTCTCTTAAAACAAAACAAAACAAAACAAAACAAAAAAAATTAAATTAAAAATTTTGGCAGGGCATTGGTGGCTCACACCTGTAATCCCAGCACTTTGGGAGACCAAGGCAGACGGACTGCTTCAGGTCAGGAGCTCGAGACCAGCCCGGCCAACATGGTGAAACCCTGTCTCTACTAAAAACACAAAAATTAGGCTGAGTGTGGTAGCTCATGCCTATAATCCCAGCGCTTTGGGAAGCTGAGGCGGGGGTGGATCATGAGATCAGGAGTTCGAGACCAGCCTGGCCAACAGGGTGAAACCCTGTCTCTACTCAAAATACAAAAATTAGGAGGGCATGGTGGCGGGCACCTGTAACACCAGCTACTTGGGAGGCTGAGGCAAGAGAATCGCTTGAACCTGGGAGGAGGAGGTTGGTTGCAGTGAGCCGAGATCACGCCACTGCACTCCAGCCTGGGTGACAGAGCGAGACTCCGTTTCAAAAAAAAAAAAAACCCACACAAAAATTAGAATTAGCTGGGCATGGTGCTGCATGCCTGTAGTCCCAGCTATTCAGGAGGCTGAGGAAGGAAAATCATTTGAACCCGGGGGGTGGAGGTTGCAGTGAGCCAAGATTGCACCACTACACTCCAGCCTGGGTGACAGCAAGACTCCACCTCAAAAAAAAAAAAAAAAAGTATGTGTACATTTTGTTAATGTATACATCATGTGTTAATGTGTACATTCCTAACATCTCAAAATATTTTAAAAACTATAAAGAAAAATAAATTCTACTAAAGTCATATCAACAGAGATACATCACAACAGGAAGAAAGTATGTTCTATCTGGGGTACCACAAGATACTTACAGCTGATAAGGCCAAAATTTGTTGTTGAATTGTTTCTTCATCGTTAGTGTCAACCCATGGGGGCACAGCTGCTTCTATACAGTTTTTAATGGCCAAGAAAAGAGAAAAAAATAGGTCATGGTGGTTACACTGCAGTCTATGGTTTCAAAGCATGAAAGTTTCTGCATGACCACTAAAAATAGCAATTTATCAATAAGTTCCAAATATGAACGTTAACCCTAATAACCAGACTTCTTATTATGAGTTGTATGCACATATGCATTTGATTTTAAAAATTCTACTTGAGGCTGGGCGTGGTGGCTTACACCTGTAATCCTAGCACTTTGGGAGGCCAAGGTGGGTGGATTGCTTGAGCCCAAGAGTTGGAGACCAGCTTGGGCAACATGACGAAACCTTGTCTCTACAAAAAAATACAAAAGTTAGCCAGATGTCGTGGTGCGTGCCTGTAGTCCTGGCTACTTGGGAGGCTGAGGTGGAAGGATCACCTGAATCCAGGAGTCGAGGCTGTAGTGAGCTGTGATTGCGCCATTGCGTTTCAGCCTGGGTGACAGAGTTGCGACCCTGTCTCAGAAAAAAACCAAAAACCAAAAAACTCTACTTAAATTATACAGTGGAGACACTGGACAACACCTTAATCAGGTGATCAAAATCAACATCACCAATGAGGGAGAGATGAATATCAGGGCCCTCCAGATGTGACATCTTGAGGAGGACATCATCACCTATGTAGTATTCTGGCTAAAAATGGACAATCTGAGTCTAGTTATGAGGAAATATCAGATAAAGCCTGAATGAGAAAGAATCTATTAAAAAAAAGGAAGAGCAGTATTCTTCAAAAACATTAATATCATAAAAGAAAGGTTGTTGGAATGTTCCTGATTAAAGAAGGCTAAGAGACATGACAAAGAATACAATACCTTATCCTCAACTGGATCCTATACTGAGGGGGACAAAAGTCATAAAGGACATTATTGGGTCAACTAACAAAATTAACTGATGAACAGTAAAGTATTGCATCAATGTGAAATTTCCTAATGCTGTTAACTATACTATGGTTATGAAAGAGAATATCCCTAATTCTTATGAAATGTGTACTGAACATTTATGTACACACAAGGAAAAAAGGGTACACATGACAGCAAGAGCTGGAGAGAGGGCGTGAATAAGACAAACAGAATAAAACTAGAGCAATTTAGGTACTGGTATATGGGTGTTGTCTGCACTATTTTTATTCTTGCGACTCTTCTGTAAATTAAAATTTTTTCCAAATAGAAAAATTTTTAGAAAGTTACTTAAAAAAAATGAAAGAAAAATGGGTAAGTATATTTCTGGAGTAAAAAAAAAAGTCACTGTACTTGATTCATGATAAAAGGTGATGTTGTAAGACAGGTGATTAGGAATAAGAGGGTTTTCAGGAGCTTAAAAAAAAAAAAAAGAAAGAAATGGACAAGTTGGAGGCAGTAAACAATAGGGCTGGAATCAAAACCTCGATGAGCCATTAGAAGCCAAATGCTGGGAATGCCAAGATCTAGCCCACCTCTTCTGCGGCTCACAGATAGAGGTGATCAGAATCCAGCACTCTAAGTGCCGTGCCAGGTGACAAATGACAATCCTCTGGAGAGGTGAGACCTACAAGATTTTCTGGTGACCCGGGAGCCCAATCTTGGACTAGGAAGAGGAGGTCAGTGGTGGATGGCGGTGGGGGTGTTTATAGTGGAAACGAAAACAACGGCAAGCTCGTCTGAGGATCTCTCCCACGTGGGCAGCGTGGAGCAACTAGAGGGCAGAGTGAAGGCTGCAGATCTGCGAGATCGGCACAGAAGACACACAGGCAGGGGGCCCTTAATAGCCTCATTCAGCAGCCCACAGCGGCAAGATTACGAAGGGAAGCAGAAGTCACAAAAATGTGGACTAATTCATGAGCCACTCAATCACTCCTGCTGCCTTAACACTAGATTCTAGCCCTATTGGTCTTGCAACACAAAGTGAAAAGGCAAATCTTGCAAAACGCATGGTGCTTCATGAAGTCAAAGTAAAGTGACATGGGATAGCTGCCTGCATCACCACAAAGCAAATAAGGAGGACCTGGCAGTTAGGGCCCCTGTGCCTGAAGGAAACACAAGGCTGGTGACCCGGCAAGTACTTTAAAAGAGAATGATTTGATCCTAGCTACTCGGGAGGCTGAGGCAGGAGAACTGCTTGAACCCGGGGGGCAGAGGTTGCAGTGAGCTGAGAAGGTGCCACTGCATTCCAGCCTGGGGAACAGAGACTCCATTTCAAAAAAAAAAGAAAAAGAGAGAATGAGTTGAAAACCAAAGGGGCAATTGAGGCAGGCCCTTGGAGAGCAAATGCCTTGCTGTCCTGGAATATTTTGGCAGAAAGAGTCCCTTTACTATTATGCTCTGAGTCAGAGGGAAGACATATCATATCACGAGCCCACTGAGAGAAAAGTTACATGCATGTGTGGATGGACACAGGGACAGATGGGCAGATGAGCACACGCTTCATTCTTTGGCTTGTCCCAAGTCAGCAAATGGTGGCAATTATAATCCAAATTCTATTAATGATAAGATAATCTAAACATATTTGCACACTTTAAAGAAAAAATTAGGGTAAAGCCCCCAAAACATTTTTTCTCGCACACTTGAGTCTCCATTCCAAGTCTCTTTACCTTGGGTAGTCTCTCCTGGTGTTATTTATGCTCAGATAATGAGGCCCTCCTAAGATACTTGTATGAGGAGATGCTCCCTACCCCGAGTTCCTGAAATTACTCTTTTTAGAGTGACCAAAACCTCTTGGTTCCCCAACCCCAACGACGCTTCTTAGTTCCCTTCTCTCTAGGCCAGTTTCCTTATCTGGAAAATGGAGGTAACAGTAAGTACTTCATAGAGTTACTGTGATTATGAACTGAAGAAATGCATGAAACACATTTCCAAGGTGCCCTTCTCACGGTCATTGTAAGTGGACCTCTTGGCCCCGCCTCCCATGACTGACTGCTCTCCTGGAAACTCTCCCCTCTCTGGGCTTCTGCTACTTCTCTCTCCTAGTTGTCCACTCTCTTGGGTAAATGGGCACTGTTTTTATTTTCTTTTTTGAGATGGAGTCTTGCTCTGTTGCCCAGGCTGGAGTGCAGTGGTATGATCTTGGCTCACTGAAACCTCTGCCTCCCGGGTTCAAGTGATTCTCCTGCCTCAGCCTCCCAAGGAGCTGGGATTACAGGCGCATGCCACTAGGCCCCGTTAATTTTTGTTTTTGGTTTTGAAGGCAAATTTCAGTTTCATCACTTACCAGCTGAGCGACCTTCCCGCAAATTACTTACCCTTGCTGACTGCATCTTTATTATTTATTTATTGAGACAGAGTCTTGCTCTATCACCCAGGCTGGAGTGTAGTGGCACAATCTTGGCTCACTGCAACCTCCGCCTCCCAGGTTCAAGCAATTCTTGTGCCTCAGCCACCCAGACCCAGACAGCTGGGATTACGGGTGTGTGCCACCACACCTGGCTAATTTTTGTATTTTTAGTAGAGATGTGGTTTCGCCACGTTGGCCAGGCTGCTCTCGAACTCCTGGCCTCAAGTGATCTGTCCACCTCAGCCTCCCAAAGTGCTGGAATTACAGGCATGAAGCTACCAGGCCTGGCCCTGACTGCATCTTGAAATGAGATGTTATACATAAAATGCCTGCTGCTCAGCAGGCACTCAGTGACTGTCAATTCCTTCCCCTCCTCCCCTCCCTAAACACTGTGGAGCTTCTGCTCATCTCCCTTCATGCTTGACACACTTTCCACAGAGGAGCTCATCTACTCTCATGGTTTTTATGTGACTTGATAATAATCTGAATCATTAGATTGAATTCTCCTTCATGCTTCAAACAGGAATAAACTGCTGCAGGAGCCTGCTTATTTAATTCAGAGCCACACTGAGCAAAAGAACTTTCTGCAATGACAAAAATGTTCTATATCTGCATTGTCTAGTGCGGAAGTCATTAGCCATATGTAGTTATTGAGGACCTGAAACGTGGCTGATGCAACAAAAGAAGGAAATTTTCCCCAGATAAAGCACTTGCATTCCCTTTCCTGTATTTCTACATGTTCCTATCTCTGGGATGTATAACTCACTTTAAAACTGAAGTTGACTGCAAACCTTCCACCCCCACGCCCTCACAGTTCCTATCTCAGAGGCATCAGCTCCTATAGCAAGTCCCCAAGCCAGGATCACTTTTGTTGCTTCCAAATAATCACTAAGTGATGCTAACTTGTATACCTCACTTGTCTAAAAGAGTTGCCTCATGCTTTTGAGTTTACCTAGGTGCAAGAATGCCTGATGGAAATTCACCATGGGACTAACTGTGGCACAACTCGAACTGAATTGTTTTCTACTACTTTTTTTTTGAGACAGGGTCTCACTCTGTAGCCCAGGCTGGAGTACAGTGGCATGATTATAGCTCACTGCAGCCTCAAACTCCCAAGCTCAAACGATCCTCCTGCCTCAACTTCCCAAGTAGCTGGGACTACAGGTGTGCACCACCACATCCATCCGGCTAATTTCTTATTTTTTGTAGAGATAGGGTCTCACTATGTTGCCCAGGCTGGTCGCGAACTTCAGGCTCAAGTGATCCTCCCGCCTTGGCCTGCCAAAGTGTTGGGATTACGGTTATACTACTTTTGCGAACTCAAAAGACACGATGCTGGTTTTGTGTTTGGGTGCTACCAAATGGTAAGAGTAGGCATACTGAGGCCTTATAACTTCAAACATATAAAGAGGCAACTCTCAGCAGTAATGTATTGAGTACGTTCTCCAAACACCCGTGAATCTTTACGGCCCTCTGTCACTGCAGGTGCAGTCACTCGCCTCCCTGGGAAGCTCTTCCATTTTTTCTCCTGAAGAGAGCGGGAAGGGAGCCACCACTTGCTAAATGCCTGTCATGTGCATACCGAGCACTGTGTTGGGCATGTGGTAGAAAGTCAGAATGAGGCCAGGCACGGTGGCTCATGCCTATAATCCCAGTACTTTGGAAGGCTGAGGCAGGCGGATCACAAGGTCAGGAATTTGAGACCAGCCTGGCCAACATGGCAAAACCCTGTTTCTACTAAAAATACAAAAAAAATAGCTGGGCGTGGTGGCAGGCGCCTGTAATCCCAGCTACTCGGGAGGCTGAGGCAGGAGAATTGCTTGAACCCGGGAGACAGAGGTTGCAGTGAGCCGAGATCAAGCCATTGCACTCCAGCCTGGGTGACAGAGCAAGACACTGTCTCAATGGGGGGAAAAAAAAGAGAAAATCAGGCTGGGCGCTGTGGCTCACGCCTGTAATCCCAGCACTTTGGGAGGCCGAGGCAGGCAGATCATGAGGTCAGGAGATCAAGACCGTCCTGGCTAACACGGTGAAACCCCGTCTCTACTAAAAATACAAAAAATTAGCCGGGTGTGGTGGCGGGCACCTGTAGTCCCAGCTACTCGGGAGGTTGAGGCAGGAGAATGGCGTGAACCTGGGAGGCGGAGCTTGCAGTGAGCCGAGATCGCTCCACTGCACTCCAGCCTGGGTGACAGAGCGAGACTCTGTCTCAAAAAAAAAAAAAAAAAATCAGAACTGAAAGCTTACTTGCCCCTTTCACAGCCAGCTCCCCAGTGGGGCTGGCACTGGCAGCCCCCACCCAGAAACAATCTAGTCCCTTCCTTTAAATCATGGAAGTTTATGGGTTTGTCTCCTTCACTAGTCTTTGTGCTCCCCAAAGCATGGGGCCGTTGCATATGCATTTTTGTGTTCTCAGAGCCTCAGTGTGGTATCTAGCACATAACAGGTGCTCAATAAAACTTGGCAGGTTAATTAAGACAAACCTATACCATACCTGACTTCTTTGTATGTTGCTCTTCAACAAATTTTTTCTGTTCCTTCTGAAAATCTCCTATAATTGTCTGTTAAAAAAATACACAGTCAAATTAAATAGCAATACATCTAAGGTTGAATTGATGACTTCCTTAGTTCAAATATTTACCAACATAAACGAAATGCTATAGGCCCATTGCAAAAAACAAACTCACTCCTTAGAGTCTTAAAAGGGTTGTTCCTAATAGGTTAGGACCTTAGTTGCATGATGCAAAGGCATAAATATATCCTCAAACAGTTATAAAGTTAAACTTACAACATGAAAAGTTGGCCAGGCGTGGTGGCTCATGCCTGTAATCCCAGCACTTTGGGAGGGCGAGGCAGATGTATCACTTGAGGCCAGGAGTTCGAGACCAGTTTTGGCCAACACGGTGAAACCTCATCTCTACTAAAAATACAAAAATTAGCTGGGTGTGGTAGCGCATGCCTGTAATCCCAGCTACTTGGGAGGCTGAGGCAGGAGAGCTGCATGAACCCAGGAGGCAGAAGTTGCAGTGAGATGAGATCACACCACTGCACTCCAGCCTGGGTGACAGAGCGAGACTCCATCTCAAAACAAACAAACAAACAAAAAACATGAAAAGTTTAGTATAACCCCCAAGTATCAATGTATTGATTGTAATATATTAAAATAAAAACAGCGCCGGGCGCGGTGGCTCAAGCCTGTAATCCCAGCACTTTGGGAGGCCGAGGCGGGCGGATCACAAGGTCAGGAGATCGAGACCACGGTGAAACCCCGTCTCTACTAAAACATACAAAAAATTAGCCAGGTGCTGTGGCGGGCACCTGTAATCCCAGCTAGTCTGGACGCTGAGGCAGGAGAATGGCGTGAACCCGGGAGACAGAGCTTGCAGTGAGCCGAGATCGCGCCACTGCACTCCAGCCTGGGGGACAGAGCGAGACTCCGTCTCAAAAAAAAAAAAAATAAAATAAAATAAAATAAAAACAGCTATTTAAACCAAGTACTGTAATTTGAATGATACTTGTTACACAAAGAGAGGAAAAAACCAAAAATCTCAACAATTAACATTTTTATCAGAATATGATATTCTACTTAGGTTAAAAAATGTTCATAAGAAGAAGAAACAATCAAGAGGAAACAATGAATTTCATACATTTCTACTTCCAAAAGATAATTGAATGTACCTTGTCAATGATGCCATCTATTTTTCCTTCTTCTACGGATTTCTTTATTGTTTGTGCTGTTTCAGCAACTGATTCAGTTATCTTTTTTGTGGCAGCAGATGCAAAGTTAAATAAATAGTCTGTAAAGAATAAAAAGAATCTGTGGTTATTATGTTTGAGATTTTTCCCTTAAAGAGATCTTAGGAGAATCTAAAGCATTAGGGCATGTTCCTTTTTCACAAGGACTTGAAACAAGGAATGAGAAGCACTGACAGTGTTGAAAAGCACCACTTTCTTGGAGGACTGGTCAACCATATGGGGCCTTTCATTCATCTCTTTTTGTTTGTCTTTTTTTTGAGACAGTCTCGCCCTGTCACCCAGGCTAGAGTGCAGTGGCGCGATCTCAGCTCACTGCAACCTCTGCCTCCCAGGTTCAAGCGATTCTCCTGCCTCACTCTCTTGAGTACCTGGGACTATAGGCACCTGCTACCACGCCCGGCTAATTTTTTTGGTATTTTTAGTAGAGACAGGGTTTCCTCATGTTGGTCAGGCTAGTCTCGAACTCCTGGCCTCGAATGATCTGCCTGCCTCAGCCTCCCAAAGTGCTGGGATTACAGGCATGAGCCACCGCGCCCCCGGCCTCATTCATCTCTTTCAAAGACCCTTAGCATACTCTTCCTAGTAGCTGCTTCAAACTTATCTTGCTCTTCTCAAGTCTCTGGTTCTAATTTATCTCAGTAAATAATCTACCCTCCTACTTTGCCAGTAAGGACAAGGCTCCTTTATACTTTCCTTCCTTTCTAGATCTCATGTATGCCATCTTTATTTTCTCCTCCTTCCCTCCTGTTCAAAGAAAAAATGCCCCTCCTTTCTCAAATTAACATGTCCCAAGATAAATCTGGGGGAATTTTAAATAATAAATAGAAATCTTGCTAAGCCCGGCCGGGCGCGGTGGCTCAAGCCTGTAATCCCAGCACTTTGGGAGGCCGAGACGGGCGGATCACGAGGTCAGGAGATCGAGACCATCTTGGCTAACACGGTGAAACCCCGTCTCCACTAAAAAATACAAAAAACTAGCCGGGCGAGGTGGTGGGTGCCTGTAGTCCCAGCTACTCGGGAGGCTGAGGCAGGAGAATGGCGTAAACCCGGGAGGCGGAGCTTGCAGTGAGCTGAGATCCGGCCACTGCAACCTCTACCTCCCAGGTTTAAGTGGAAGTGGGTAGCTGGGATTACAGGCGCCCGCCACCACACAAGGCTAATTTTTGTATTTTTAGTAGAGATGGGGTTTCACCATGTTGGCCAGGCTGGTCTCAAACTCCTGACCTCAGGTGATCCGCCTGCCTTGGCCCCCCAAAGTGCTTGGATTACAGGTGTGAGCCACCGAGCCTGGACTAGAAATCATTCTTACTAATAATGAGCAAATATGTAGAACAAGATTAAAAGTGGAACCCAAAAAACTTCCAGTTTTTACAAAACAAAACCACAGAATTAGCTTTCTGGAAGACCTGAAAAGATATAAGTGTCAAGGTTCTATTGCACTATCAGGGTTCATTTGTAGACATATATCATTTCAAAGTCCACATCCTACAGAACCCAGGCTGCCGAAAGAGACTTGAGGCAGGTCTTGAAGCTAGACCTGCTGAGGGATACCCCCAGGCAACTGACGTCCTCCTCTCATGAGAAATAGCTGGCACATTAGGGCAGTCTTGCCTCTCTTACTTACACCTGTTGAAGGGGCAGGCAGGTGGAGAAGGTCCCATACGAATGGCGAAGGGAGCTCTGCCCACCAGATTCCATCCTCATTCTGTGGGTGGTATTACTTTCAGGAAACCAGCAGACTGTATAAGTGTGCCTGGGAGCCAGTAATATTATCACTCCATCTGAATGATCCTTTCACCAGCTTCCCATTTAACAGTCTACTTCCTCCCACTGTGTCTGGTACTGTTTATCTGGCAACCCCAACGTAACACCCCTAGGAAATACCACAGGAAGCTACTTGCTACTTATCTCTGCTCTAGTTCTCATCTTTCTCCTTCTTCCTAGTCTATAGTCATATGATCACATGGAAATTCTTTACTACCTCCAAGGAGGCCTCCTTGGTTTGAAAGGTTTTTGTCTGCCCTGTCTTTATCTGGCTAACTCTCCATACGCTGTGGGTCGCCACTTAAATATCACTTCTCCTTAGGAAATATTCCCCTGACTAGGATGGATGTCCTGAGATGGGTTCCCTCCATATATCCCTGAAGACTGTTGCCTGATCAACAATCTTCAAAACACTCTACCGATTACTTGGTGAATGTCTTCTCAGCCAGACTGAAAGCCCATGCTGAGCCCCATGAGTGCAGGGAGCCAGGCTGTCTGATTCCCCACTGTATCCCCGGTGGATGACCAGTGACCAGTATGTACTTGTTGAATGGATGAATGAGGAGTGATAGAACAAATGCTGAGCTTGAGTGAAATCACTCGTTTCTCTTTAGTTATGACTACTCTACTTGTACAGAGTGGTATGAGAAAATGGGTAGACAGCCATACTAGTTTGTAAAACTGTTGTGGGCCAGGTCTCACTAACGCAGGCCTTCATCACAACTGTTTCAGTACTGACTGAGTGGTTCAGTTAAATATTAAAAGCCAGTGACCTTATACAAAGGCTGGAATGTAACAAAAGCTCACCAAGAGTTTTGCCTAGGCCTTTCCTGAACCTTAAAGCATGACTAAATGATTTCACTACTGAAAATATATGAAAGAGTTCTAATTAGTTGGCTCACAGAAAAATAAAAGTGTTTAAATACTTTAACAGAAAAAAGGAAAGACTAGTCAAATGCTTTTTCAAGTTTATGTGACTTAAGTAAAATCTTCGATAAATAAGCTAGCTTTAAACATTATTGGTAAAGTAATATTAGAAATGTCTTCAGAGTTGCCAGCATGTTTTTGCTTGTATTTGTTGATCAAGCAATTTCATACTTATCTTTGCCAAATACTATAATGTGTCAAAATTTGGCATAGAGGCTACAAAACGATAACTCAGTCCAAAACAGAGTGATCTTTGCTTGTGTAATTTCTTTTTCTTTCTTATTTTTTTGACACGGAGTTTCGCTCTTGTCACCCAGGCTGGAGTGCAATGGCACAATCTCAGCTCACTGCAACCTCCGCCTCCTGAGTTCAAGTGATTTTCCTGCCTCAGCCTCCTGAGTAGCTGGGATTACAGGTGTCCGCCACCATGCCCAGCTAATTTTTGTATTTTTGGTGGAGACAGGGTTTCACCATGTTGGCCAGGCTAGTCTTGAACTCCTGACCTCAGATGTTCTGCTCACCTCAGCCTCCCAAAGTGCTAGGATTACAGGTGTGAGTCACCGTGCCCAGCTGCTTGCGTAATTTTTAATAAATAAAACATTGATATTGGTTTAATGAAGATAGCTACATCTTGAATTATTTAGTAAAATACCCTAACTTCTGATCTTGTGGCCTTAGGCAGTCTAGTTCACAGACATAAAGGAAGTTTGTTCTGGGAAAGGACGGTTATCATCTTTGTTTCAAAGCTAAACTATAAACTAAGTTAATGAATGAGAATAGCTTAGAGGTTAGAAGCAAGATAGAGTCAGTTACAGCAGATCACTTTCACTGTCTCAGTTGTAATTTTGCAATGGTGGTCTCATAACTTTCAATGATGACTACTGCAGTTTTTATAAATAATCTAGGTAAATGATTAAAATAAATAATTAGATAAATGTAATGCGATAAATACTTGTAAACAAATGTCATAATTTTGAATCTAAAGTAATATTAAATTAAACAACAAATATTTCATTATTTGGGTATTTTCCAATAAAAATAGATAATAGGAAAACATTCTTTCTAAACAGTGTGTCCTTTTTAAAGGGTAACTAATTTTTGTCTAACTCAAAGCTTATTTAAAGGTTATATAAAAAGCATGGTAAAAGAAACAAGGAAATAAGAGATATATAAATAAAGTAATAAAAATAAAGAGAATTTAAAAGATTACTGGTAAAATATCTTCAAAACATAAACATTTGGTCTAAATTATGCAGGTCAAATATTAGGTTTGCTAAACGCTTTGCGTCATAAATTCCTTCTTCAATTTAAACATTGTTCGATTTATTGTGGAGCATTAGATTCTAGATAAGGCCTGGAGACATGTGAAATTAGCCATGCCCCCTAGCTATGCAAAAAGGTATTAAAGAAAAGAGATTTTATATAAGAAAGGATCTGTATGGCAAATTCTTGTACTAAAGTAACTGGATGTTAAAAAAGAGGGATGTTTAGGACAAGTCAGAAAGTCAAGGCATGTCATAGCTTGTCTGTGTAAGTCGTGAAAGAATTTATGAAAGGGAATTTATGCAACAAATATCATATAATTTAAAGGTGATTAGGTCTCCTAAATGCTTTATAAAATGCCACTATGACTCCTAGCTGTACAAATTGCCTGTTTTACAGCTAGGTAAGGCCTGGGACACATGGAGTTAGATGCTGGAATAAGTCAGACCTTATCTGCACTTCTGTCTAGGTCTTAGGCTCCACACCTAGTACATAAAATCCCAAACTTATCAAAGTTTTCACCAAAAGTAAAGGCTGCTAAGAGTTAACAGTGTAACATGCATTTAAGACTACTGAAGAAATAGGTTTTTTTGTTTGTTTGCTTTTGTTTTGTTTTTCTTTTTTTGAGATGGAGTTTCGCTCTTTCACCCAGGCTGGAGTGCAATGGTGCGATCTTGGCTCACGGCAACCTCTGCCTTCCGGTTTCAAGCAATTCTCCTGCCTCAGCCTCCTGAGTAACTGGGATTATAGGTGCCCGCCACCACGCCCGGTTAATTTTTGTATTTTTAGTAGAGACGGGGTTTTACCATGTTGGCCAGGCTGGTCTTGAACTCCTGACCTCGTGATCTGCCCACCTTGGCCTCCCAAAGTGCTGGGATTACAGGTGTGAGCCACTGTGCCTGGCCTGAAGAAACAGTTTTACATGGAAAAGTAAAATATGCTCTTGGTAAAAAGCATATTTTTTTTTTTGGTAAAAAGCATATTTACAAGGGAAGTAAAATATGCTTTTGGTAAAAAGATTATAAGGAGGCATGAGAATGTGAATTTTTGCCTAGATTAAAAGGAAACGATTGTTTTAAGTTGGATAAAATAAACATGAAGGTTTAAGCAAGCTGTGGAAGGTTGATTGTAAAGGAAATTCTGTGTGTAAACATACTGGCCAAAGTTAAAAGGGTATCATCCAGTTTTTCTGTAAATTGAGTATTAAAATAAAAGCACATAGGCCAGGCATTGTGGCTCATGCCTGTAATCCCAGCACTTTGGGAGGCTGAGGCGGGCAGATCAGGTCAGGAGTTCAAGACCAGCCTGGCCAACATGGTGAAACCCCATCTCTACTAAAGATACAAAAATTAGCTGGGCATGGTGGCACATGCCTGTAGTCTCAGCTACTTGGGAGGCTGAGACAGGAGAATTGCTTGAACCCGGGAGGCAGAGGTTGCAGTGAGTCGAGATCACACCACTGCACTCCAGCCTGGGTGACAAAGTGAGACTGCGTCTCAAAAAAAAAAAAAAAAATCAATACAATCAATAACATAAAAGCAAAACAGATTTCTCTGAAAGCACTAACCTGCTCTTTAATGAAAATTATAATGGGTTATAAGAGGTCTATAAAAATCTTACCTTATGGTCAAACATTAAAATTGGGTCAATATGTCTATGAGGTTTTAATAAGAATTGGGTTTAACATTAATAGTATACTAACATAAAGGTGAAATTTGGCTTATTTAGTACCAAAAACCATACAGGAAGCATTGCCAAATATAAAATGGGGTTTGGCTTTCCTTGGGCCATATATGTATAAATATGTTATTGGCATGTGTTCCAAAATCATGTGAAACTCCTATAATTCTGATATATCAGTGTATGTTATCAGTAATAATTATAATTATGTTAAATAATTGTGTGCCACAGAGGTAACAGATTTTCTTGTCAATTGTGTCTTTTTTTTTTTTTGAGATAGATGCTCGCTCTGTTGCTCAGGCTAAAGTGCAGTGGTGCAATCTCGGCTCACTGCAACCTCCACCTCCCGGGTTCAAGCAATTCTCCTGCCTCAGCCTCCTGAGTAGCTGGGATTAGAGGTGCACACCACCATACCCAGCTAAATTTTTGTAATTTTAGTAGAGACGGGGTTTCACTGTGTTGCCCGGGGTGGTCACGAACTCCTGAGCTCAGGCAATCCACACACCTCAGCCTCCCAAAGTGCTAGGATTACAGGCATGAGCCACCGTGCCCAACCTCAATTGTATCTTTAACTATGGCTACCCTAAAACTTTTTGTCATCTATAAACAATTGTTGTCTTGTTTTTATCCTCTTTAGTTTTTTTTTTTTTAGGTGGAGTCTCATTCTGTCACCCAGGCTGGGGTGCAATGGCATGACCTTGGCTCCGCCTCCCAGGTTTAAGTGATTCTTCTGCCTCAGCCTCCCAAGTAGCTGGGATTACAGGCACCTGCCGTCATACCTAATTTTGTTTGTATTTTTGTAGAGATGGGGTTTCACCATGTTGGCCAGGCTGGTCTTGAACTCCTGACCTCAGGTGCTCTACCTGCCTTGGCCTCCCAAAGTGCTGGGATTACAGGCATGAGCCACTGTGCCCGGCTGTTTTGGTCCTCTTTAGAAGGTGATCTTACAATCAGCTATAAAGCTCTAACATGTGCTCTTGAATGCAGGTTTCTGATAATTTTGGAGACTGTGACATCAGAATAGAGAAAAAATGTTCAGGACTCCTGAAGACCTAAAATGTTCATTAATATCAAGCAGGACAGGAATTAGCTGCATGAACTGAATAGCAGACTGGAGTGATTTTTTTGACTTTTTGCTTAAAATATTGCTAATTCTTTGTTTTGCTTTTCAGAGTCAAGGAAACTTTTCTTTTGAACTACTGACAGCTTTTAACAATTTTGTATACTCCAATGAACAAAATGGGGAGCACATTTGTTTCTTCTCTCTACCTGATTTTCTCCAGAATTTGGAAACTATTTGTGAGTATTCTTAATTATGGAAATATAGTTATTTGCATAAGTTCAATAAGAATCTGTTTTCATTTGTAACAGGACACAACTGGAAAAACTGGTTATTTTACCAAGGCTTTGACTGGAATGGTGTGTTTTCCTTTAATGAATCAAACTTGACTTATGGAGCCAAGAAAGCCCTTGGAAAACTGCCCTCATATTTTGTGTACACAGTCCCTGTACAGGGTTTCTGATCTGTGGTAAGTAAAGAATGTCACTTTCTGACAGGCCGGGAACCCCAAGTTATCTTGGAACCTCAAGAGGAGAGGAATTCACCCACGTCATAGGTATTTGATGGTACAAATCCATGGCTGGGCTTGGCTTTAAAAAGGTCTTATCTTGCCGGGTACGGTGGCTCACTTCTGTAATCCCAGCACTTTGGGAGGCCGAGGTGGGTGGATCACCTGAGGTCAGGAGTTCGAGACCAGCCTGACCAACATGAAGAAACCCCATCTCTACTAAAAACACAAAATTAGCTGCGCATGGTGGCATGTGCCTGTAATCTCAGCTACTCGGGAGGCTGAGGCAGAAGAATCACTTGAGCCCAGGAGCGGGAGGTTGTGGTGAGCCGAGATCATACCACTGCACTCCAGCCTGGGCAACAAGAGCAAAACTCTGTCTCAAAAGAAAAGAAAAGAAAAGAAAAAAGTCTTATCTCAGATTCCTTCTATGGAACAAAGTTTCAGCAAAGCCTTTTTTTTTTTTTTAATTTTTAAAAAATATATTAAATAAAAAAATTTTATTTAAAAAAATAATTTTCCTTGCTGCACTTTATTTATTTCTATTTTTTATTTTCTATTTTTTGAGACGGAGTCTCGCTCTGTCGCCCAGGCTGGAGTGCAGTGGGGTGATCTCGGCTCACTGCAAGCTCCACCTCCGGGGTTCACGCCATTCTCCTGCCTCAGCCTCCTGAGTAGCTGGGACTACAGGCACCCGCCACCACGCCTGGCTAATTTTTTGTATTTTTAATAGAGACGGGGTTTCACGTGTTAGGCAGGATGGTTGCGATCTCCTGACCTCGTGCTCCGCCTGCCTCGGCCTCCCAAAGTGCTGGGATTACAGGCATGAGCCACTGCGCCTGGCCCCTTGCTGCACTTTATACAAATAAACTGGCCAAGTACAGTAAAGCAAATTGGTCCTACCATGATTTGTCTTCTAATAAAAATAGGAAACTGGAGGAAGAAAAATTATGTTTCAAAAACTATTGTATACCTGTTAAATTCTAGTCTTGTCTGATGTTTTCCAGTTTTTATTATTTTCTACAGTTTGGATTAAATTCTAATTTTTCTGGCTACAGGTCTTCAAAATAATGTTTTCAATTTTTCCTTTTCCTTTTCCCCCATTTTTCCTAATTGGAAATCACTGAAACCTAAGCCGTGCTTTCTTAAAGCCCTGTGAACTGAAGACTAGACAACTTAAACTTCAGAAGAAAACAGCAGTAACCTATTTATATGTGTTGCTGTTGCATACTATTAAGTTTCAGCAGGTGCTGCCTTGAAGCCTCCGAAACAGACAGTGCTACTGGGAACAAGTCAACCTCTTTTACTTCAGTGCTGCATTTGGTGCCCCATGAGGATGAGCCCCTCTAAGCAGGAAGTAGCCAGAAAGATTATGATGCCCCATCTCCCTACGATTCTCATGATAAATAAATATACAAGCATGATAGAAATCATGCTCAAATTGACAGTAGGGATTGTGGCAGACCAGGTCTCACTAACATAGGCTTCCATCACAACTGTTTCAGTACTCGCTGAGTGGTTAAGTTAAATATTAAAAGCCAGTGCCCTATACAAAGGCTGGGATGTAACAAAAGCCCAAGAATTTTGCCTAGGACTTTCCTGAACCTTAAAGCACGATTAAATAAGTTTTACTGGGGGTCTGAAGAGACTCCCCAGGCCTCCACAAACAACTTGATTGGGAGCCTGAAGGAACTCCCCAAACCTCCATGATTCAGCTGGAGACAAGATAAGGGTAATCACCTCATCACTTGGACCCAGTTAGATTAAGTAAATTTACTGAGGCTCCAGAGGAAGGTGTTCAGGACTCAGACCTTAGTTACAGATGAAAAGAAGTTAATCACTTATGTCTTTAGATGAATGCACACTTAACACGTAGACATATAGCCTAGAAGGTATATAAGCTCTGGAAAACTTTGTAATTTTGAGTTGGTCTGGTGATATTTTCCAGGTCTTCTCCCTGTAACAGAAATAAAAACTCTCTTCCTTCCCAGTTCATCTGCATCTCGTTATTGGGCCATAAGAAATAGCAGCCCGACCCTCAGTTTGGTCCAGGAACAAAACCATGCTTTGCAGTCAGAGAAACAAATCTAAAGTTCCAAAAGAAGAGGGTTCTTTTGGAAATAAATTCCTTTCACCCTTTCCTCAGAAACATATTTTGAATTCAAACAACGATTTTTATTCCAAGGGAGAACTGTCATTTAAAAACTGGTATTTTAGCATAATCATTTCATTCCTCAGTTAGATTTTAATGACTCTGTGGGTAGAGTTTACTGAACACACTGAATATTTGAGAAAGCACAGTTCTTGCCCTCAAGGAACGTCCATCTCTAAAGCAAAACAAATAAATAGAGAATCAAAGACAAAAAGAGGAACAAGATTATTCATTAAGCAAATGTGGCAACATGGAGGGAGAACTATCTCCAGAGAGTTATTAGAGTGGCCTGGGAGCGAGATGCAGAGCATGACAAGAGATTTTCAGGGAAGAAGCCCATAAAGACAAAAAGTGATTTATTAATTTTGCAAAGAGATCAGCTGACACCACATTAAAGACAATTTTTATTTTGATTTTTCTTTTTTATAGAGATGGGGTCTCACTATGTTGTCCAGGCTGGTCTCAAACTCCTGGGCTCAAGCAACCCACCTGCCTTGGCCTCCCAAAGTGTTGGGATGACAACCATAAGCCACTGCACCTGGCTAAAGGCAGGTTTTATGAACTGGCTAGGAAAAAACTGAAACTAAGATAGGCATTAACAGGAAGTAACAGGAGTACAATGTCCACTTCAGTCCATAAAGTGAGGGTCTGAAATGAAGCAGTGCCAAAGAAAAGGAAGTCAAATTCACATGTATGTGAATACGACTTAGCGACCTTCTGGAAGGTGGGGGCCGACAGCTAACATTTAAAGTAGTTATTTTACCTTCATTTTAATTATGTCATTTTATTCTCATCACCTTCCTGGGACAAGGAGAAGGAATAATCCGCCCAGTTCAAAAAAAGGGAAGCTGAGGCTCACAGAGTAAAAATGATTTGTCCTATGTGATAGGGGCAGATCTTGCTTACTGCCCAGCCAGTAGCCCATCTCTTCTGCCTTGTCAAAACCACCCCAATTTTGATGGGTGCCCATGTGGCCAGCCCCAGAGAATGAATCTTGACAAGTCCACACCAACGAAGGTAATGGCACTGCCTTTGTCAGGATCTCTGCCAGATACTTGCTTTCTGAGAGTCCCGTGAAGCTTAGAAAGGCCATGTGACAGCTCCACCCCCAAGAAATTTAAGGGACACCTGCAAGGCGGCATCCAGAAAGATTTTCTTTCCTAATAAAAAGGGAGCTATGGGGAGAGTCCTCGTCCTCCCTTTTCACTGCAGTTGCTGTCTTGTGAGTCTGAAGTGACGAGCCTGAGGATGGAAACCAACTCACTGTGAAGGAGAGGAAGCGTCGAAGAGATTGGTTCCCTGATCACATTGTTGAGCCATGGAACCGACCCTGGGACCTCCCTCCCATCCCCAAACTTCTTGGAGATTCTGCAGAAAAGCATTAACATGGCAGGCCTGAGACTGCTATCCTTGGAAAGGTTGCTTTCAAGGTTGGCCACTGACTGGGTGTCCGGGAACTTAGATTTCAGGAGGGCTCCCACCATTTCTTAAACTGCTAAGAATGCCTCACTGTGGTTTATGCTGAACTCCTGCTTTCCTTGTGGGGGTCTGGAATTTGGATATGTGGCAAGCAGAGGGTACCTATGTGACCAGTCCCCAATAAAAATCCTGGGCACTGCGTCTCTAATGAGCTTCCCTGGAAGACAGCATCTCACATGTGTTGTCACAACTCCTTGCTAGAGGAATTAAGCACATCCTGTGTGGCGCTACTATGCCTGCTTACCCCTGGACTTCCAACCCATGTGCCTTTTTCCTTTCCTGATTTTACTCTTGTACTCTTTCATTGCAATACATCACGACTATGAATACAACTATATGCTGAGTCCCATAAGTCTTCCCAGCCAATCATCAAACCTGGGGATGGTTCTTGGGGACTCCCCCACACAAAAATAAAGGTCCTTTCATTAAGCTTCTGATCACTGGACTTTCTGCAATTTGCAAATGATATAACAATAAAGACAGCAAGTAGTGTAGGGAACTCAAACACAGGCTATCTGCCTCTAAATCCCAAGCTCATGCTCCAATCCCATACTGCCTCAGGTCAGTTGAGCAAGTTGACAAGGGCTTGAAGAACTGAAAGGAATGGTAAGAATAAAGGAAAGTAGGAAGAGCTTCAAAGGTCAGAAAAAAACATAAATTTGTCAAAGTAAACACAGCGCAAGGTAGAGTTTAAGGCCTGCAGCAAGAATAGGAAGAGAATAAGGATACAGTGGCAAAGTCTTAGGAAATTAATATTCATATACAGTAGTTGGTTAATTTTTCAAAGATACTATATTTCATACAATTTTAGAATTTCAGCATCTTAGTGTGGGAATGGACCTTCCTATCCAGGTAGCCCCACTTCCAGGGGTGGGGAGCACAGGACTTAGAAGGGCAGCTAGTAATTACCGTTACTCATCTCTAATCAGAAAATTCTTCTCACTTCTCTAGTAATTTCTACCTCACAGCCTCAGGTCTATCTTCATAAGGAACATCTACGACTTCTTTTCTGCAAAAGACCTTTCAGATTTTCTGCAACGTCCCTAAGTTTCTTCTTCAAATTGAGATCCCCAATTCTAAAAAGTATTGTTCATAAGCCCTAGGATCCAAGCTATTAACTGTTTGCATTGTAAACCTGGGTGTGTTATCAGAACTCAATTAGATATTTTACTTCTGCATCAAAGCAGGTACATAGTCACCTCTGTACACTTTAGGAGTCCTCTTAGTTTGCAAGTTAGGCAGCTGGAACTTGAAATATACTTTCCCCTACAGAAAAAAAGGACAGTCTAACACAGTCCCTCTGCAATACTAATAGCACTTTTCAAAGGAGGAGGAGGAGGAGGAAGTGGCCCTTTCCCCATTCCTAAGCATAGAGTAGTTTTAGGGATGGTTTAGAAAAAGCCAAATATCGCCGGGCGCGGTGGCTCAAGCCTGTAATCCCAGCACGTTGGGAGGCCGAGACGGGCGGATCACGAGGTCAGGAGTTCGAGACCATCCTGGCTAACACAGTGAAACCCCGTCTCTACTAAAAAATACAAAAAACTAGCCGGGCGAGGTGGTGGGCGCCTGTAGTCCCAGCTACTCGGGAGGCTGAGGCAGGAGAATGGCGTAAAAACCCGGGAGGCGGAGCTTGCAATGAGCTGAGATCCGGCCACTGCACTCCAGCCTGGGCGACACAGCGAGACTCCGTCTCAAAAAAAAAAAAAAAAAAAAAAAGAAAAAGCCAAATATCACAAAGCTCATCTTTGGTCATCCTCCCACTGATGTAAACTGTGTGAATGATTCAGATATTTAACATTCTCAGAGGTACAGATTTTCTTTTTATTTATTTGTTCTTTTTTTAGAAAGAGCAGAGGCAAAGCTCTAATTTGGTTGACTTAAACAAAAACCAACCAACCAACTAACTTAAGGGCTATAGGGCCTTGAGGGAGGTAGGGAGGAGCTCTTAAGTGAGTTCTCCTATAAATTGTTCCTTCCTTTGGAGACAGTGACAACAGGAGGTTGTAAGTTTATCAGGAGGGAAGGCCAAGAATCAGGAGATCAGGAGGTTTGGTTTTGAGTGAGGGAGTGGAATGCAGGCCTGGGTGCCCACCACTAACTGGTGAGTTGCCTAAATGTATAAATAGGTCACCAGGAACCAGGAAGTATTTAGTGTCCAGTCTTGAAGGTAGGCACTCAACAAATGTATGCAGAACAAATGGGGCTCCCAGGAGATTTTTTTTTTTTTTTTTTGAGATGGAGTCTCGCTTTGTTGCCCAGGCTGGAGTGCAATGGCGCGATCTCGGCTCACTGCAACCTCCGCCTCCCGGGTTCAAGAAATTCTCCTGCCTCAGCCTCTTGAGTAGCTGGGATTACAGGTGCCCGCCACCATGCCTGGCTATTTTTTGTATTTTTAGTAGAGACAAGGTTTCACCACGTTAGTCAGGCTGGTCTCGATCACTTGAGCTTGTGATCTGCCCGCCTCAGCCTCCCAAAGCTGCTGGGATTACAGGCATGAGCCACCACACCTGGCTGAGATTTTTTTTTTCTTTTTTTTTTTTGAGGCGGAGTCTTCACTCTGTCGCCCAGGCTGGAGTGCAGTGGCACCATCTCGGCTCACTGCAAGCTCCGCCTCCCAGGTTCGCACCATTCTCCTGCCTCAGCCTCCCGAGTAGCTGGGACTACAGGCGCCCGCCACCGCGCCCGGCTAATTTTTTTTTTTTTGTATTTTAGTAGAGATGGGGTTTCACCGTGTTAGCCAGGATGGTCTCGATCTCCTGACCTCGTGATCCGCCCGCCTCGGCCTCCCAAAGTGCAGGGATTACAGGCGTGAGCCACCGCGCCCGGCCCTGGCTGAGATTTTATGTAGATTTCAAAAGACTTAAGAAACGAATCTACTCTGGGAGTCAGGTTCACAGATGTTTAATTCCAGTTTTCAAAACATAAATGGGTCTTCTTAAAGACAATATACTTCTTAGGATCAATATGTAGAAATAAAAAATATCGGATCATCTCTCTTGTCTCTCACAGTTTGTATATGAACTAGAACCTTCACGACTTTCTAAAATTGCATAAATTTCAGAAAGGAAAGAATTCTTATTTATTCTGAAGCTTTAAATTCACAATGTGTGTGTGTTTGTGGGTACTTCCATCTAACCTCAGCTTCCGTAAATATCAAAAGAGAATCTGGTGAGCAGAAAGATGGCAGCATTAGCTCCAAAGTACACATCCATATGAAAAACGCAGTTATTAAAAAATATTCAGAGGGGCCAGGTGCAGTGGCTCATGCCTGTAATCCCACCGCTTTGAGGTCAAGGTGGGTGAATCACTTGAGATCAGGACTTTGAGACCAGCCTGACCAACATGGTGAAACCCTGACTCTATTAAAAGTACAAAAAAAAAAAAAAAAAAAAAAAATTAGCCAGGTGTGGCAGCGTGTGCCTGTAGTCCCAGCTACTCAGGAGGCTGAGGAAGGAGAAATGCTTGAACCCAGGAGGTGGAGGTTGCAGTGAGCCAAGGCTGCAGTGAGATCGTGCCATTGCACTCCAGCCTGGGCGACAGAGCAAGACTATTCTATCTGGGGGCCTTGGGCTGAGACTATGTACTATCATGGTTTGAGATGATGTCTGTTTTCCCTGTGCTTTCATCCCACAGTAAACTTTTAAACGTTAGGGCCCAGCCTGCCCAACGTGGTGAAACCCCATCTCTACTAAAAATACAAAAATTAGCTGGGCGTGGTGGTGCGCACCTGTAATCCCAGCTACTGGAGAGGATAAGGTAGGAAGATCACTTGAACCCCGGAGGTGGAGGTTGCAGTGAGTCAAGATCGTGCCACTGCACTCCAGCCTGGACAAAAGACTGAGACCCTGTCTCCAGAAAAACTGTTAGGCCCTGTCTTACTCAAATATGTGTTTATCCACTCTCAGGCTGCTCTCCTCCCACAACCCCATCTTTTAGTAGATTCTTCAAATGCTTGCTGAACTTAATATCTACCTTTGTTGCAGTTCTCTCACTTGTAGTGCTGGGCTGCTTTAGGGCTTAACTCCTCAAAGATGCTTTTTTGTTTTGTTTTGTTTTGTTTTTTGACATGAAGTCTTGCTCTGTCACCCAGGCTGGAGTGCAGTGGTGCGATTTCAGCTCACTGCAACCTCCACCTCCCTGGTTCAAGCGATTCTCCTGCCTCAGCCTCCTGAGTAGTTGGGATTACAGGTGCGCGCCAGGCTATTTTTTGTATTTTTAGTAGAGACAGGGTTACACCATGTTGGCCAGGCTGGTCTCGAACTGCTGACCTCATGATCCGCCCACCTCAGCCTCTCAAAGTGCTGGGATTACAGGCGTGAGCCACCGCACTGGGCCTCAAACATGCTTCCTCTGATCACTGAAGCCCACTACGGTCTCTCCATAAATGAGAATTACTACAGCATGTGTTTACTTCACGTCTATTATTACTCGTCCCCCAACCCCTGTAGGCTGTAAACTCGGAAAGAGCACGGGCTTTAAAATTAGGCAGATCGAAGTTCAAATTCCATTTCCACCACTCACTATCAGTATAACTTTGGCCCAATAGCTCTGGGCTTGTTCCCCTAACTCACTGGGGGTGTTTAACAGATGAAACGGGATATCTTTCATAAAACATCTAGTACTGCAACTTGCGTAGAGCAGACAGTGGCATTTTCTCTCCCTCAAGGAAAAAGGTCCCACTGTACCTAAAAAGCAGATGGCCAGGGGCAGACATTCAGTAATTGTCAGTTTACTTCAGACAACACATTCTGACCTAAGGGCAAAAAAACATTTTTTCAACCAGTTCAAGCTCGCCAACGATCCCGATCTGGGGGGTGAAGGTGAAGGTTTTCAAATTGAACAAAAAAGATTCCTCGTCAAACCCGAAGACGTTGGGTCACACTGCTTGGCTGCATACCAGATTCCAATGTCTGCAAACTTTGTAGACTTGCCACCAGGAACTTCAGGGACAGGACCTGACTGCTAGACGAAGCTGTGGCCTTGTCCAGATCCTCACCAATCTCTCCCGACCCGGAGAGGACTGACCGACAGACACATCTTCCTCCCCTGCCTCTCACCTCGGCCCCCTCATCCCACAGCCAGTCGGGCCCCCGCGCCCCAGGGTCGTCCCAGAGGAGGAACGCGCCCCTCACCATCCCGGTCCCAGAGCCAGGGGAGACTCACTGCCGAAGTCTTTGGCCTGATGGAGGAGCTCCTGGTCTCCCGTTTGCTGCAGCTCCTCCTCCGCGGACTCAGCCACCGTCTCGGATGGCTGTTCGGGTGGAGCGTCTGCATTGGGCTGCCCACCGCCTGCCGCCGGCTGCTGCAAGCCCAGCCAACTGCTCAAGCCCCGGAACATCCCGTCCGCGGGGCCGCCGCCGCGGTCCGGATCCCCAGAGACCGGAGCGAGGACTGGTTGCCTCTGACTCCACTCTGCGCGACTCTCAGGGAGATGTCCGGAAGTCGGAGGAAAACTGGAGTCGCCTGCGGCCCCGCCTCTATGACGACTCCGCCGCGGCTGCATAAGCGTCACTTCCGTCCAAAGGCTCCGCCCCTGGTGACGTCAGTTGTGACAACTGTTTTGTGCGTGTGGATAGGGGACAAAGAGCTTTCCCAGCGTAGCCCCGCCTTGCCTTTTTCCTCATTCGCCGGCTTTGTAGGTGACTGACCTAGTAGGCGTGTAGGCGGTGTCTGTCGAAGTCCTAGCTAGTCTCATTTTAAGACTGCCTCTAAGCAGCTTGGCTGGTGACTTAGCCTCGCCTTTTCAGGTCCCGCAGGGCTGGGTTCCCGCGGAATTGGATGTCTTTAGCCTCCTCCTGAGCCCAACTGAAAACTAACCCAAAGCTGCCAAGCCCAACTAACAGGGAATAAGAGAACAGAATAAGGTGTTAAACAACACAATGGGATGCTGTCAGCAGAATCTAGACTATGAGAAGCCACAGGACAGACAACCTTGTTTCTTCAAATAAATTGCAAGGAAGAGGGGGGTGTGGTGGGGAACCTATAGATTAAAAAAGACTTAAGAGATGTAACCCATGGCCCCTTGTGCATTTTATTAAGACCCTAATTCAGCAAACACATTGAAAAAAATATATGATACTTATAAGAACTGGAAATTTGGACACTGGGTAGTTGATAAAATGGAGGAATTGTGAAATTAAAAATTTTTAATTGTGGTAAAATACACAAAATTTACCATCTTAATATGATTTACCATCTTAACCATTTCTAAGTGTACAATTCACTACTGTTAAGTACATTCACGTTGTTGTGAAATGAATATTCAGAACTCTTCATCTTGCAATTAAAAGAATGAAAAATAGACCGGGCACGGTGACTCATGCCTGTAATCCCAGCACTTTGGGAGGCCGAGGCGGGCGGATCACAAGGTCAGGAGTTCGAGACCATCCTGCCTAACGGTGAAACCCCATCTCTACTAAAAATACAAAAAAAATTAGCCGGGCATGGTGGCGGGTGCCTGTAGTCAGCTACTTGGGAAGCTGAGGCAGGAGAATGGCGTGAACCCGGGAGGCGGAGCTTGCAGTGAGCTGAGATCAAGCCATTGCACTCCAGCCTGGGTGACAGAGCGAGACTCCGTCTCACAAAAAAAAGAAAAAAAAAAGGAATGAAAAATAGAAAGAACTTCATCTTGCAAAACTGAGACTACCTATTAAACAATTCCCCATTCCTGTCCTTGTCATCCCCCTCCTACCTCCATTCTACTTCTTGTCTCTGTGGGTCTGACTAGATACCTTAATATAAGTGGAATCATTCAATATTTGTCTGTGACTGGCTTCTTTCACTTAGCATAATGTCCTCAAGGCTGTGTCAATTTCTTTCTAAGACTGAATAGTATTCCCTTGTATGTATACACCACGTTTTGTTTATCCATCGTGCGTATTGAGATTTTACCAAAGAAATGATACCATATCTGGGCCAGGCGCGGTGGCTCACACCTGTAATCCCAGCGCTTTGGGAGGCCGAGATGGGTGGATCACCTGAGGTTAGGAGCTTGAGACTAGCCCGACCAACATGGTGGAACCCCGTCTTTACTAAAAATACAAAAAGTTAGCCAGGCGTGGTGGCGGGTGCCTGTAATCCCAGCTACTCGGGAGACTGAGGCAGGAGAATCACATGAACTCAGGAGGCGGAGGTTGCAGTGAGCTGAGATCCTGCTGTTGCACTCCAGCCTGGGCGACAAGAGCAAAACTCCGTAAAAAAAAAAAAAAAAAAAGAAATGATACCATGTCTGGAATTTGCTTCAAATTAATACAGGATGGGGGTGGGGGGGAATGGGTAGGGATATAGATGAAACAAGCCTGGCCATGGGTTGAAGCTGAGTAATTAAACATTTGTCTTTTCTATATTTTTAACTTTTCCCACAATAGCATGTAAAACTGACAAAAAACTAGTGATGTGAATAAGTACCGCTTCAGAGCAGGGAGTTCATGGACACATTTCCCAAGCACAGTCTCCAGTCATTAGTTGTGGAAGGACATCCATGATTCCTTGGTCCCCAGCTATTTTGAGAAGAGGAGGATGGTTCCAGTGACCTGAGGGAGTACATGAGGAATTGATTACAACTCTGATTTCCCTGCTGTCCAGTTTTCCAGCCTGACTTATATTTACATTTTATTCAGGTCCAGGATTTTAGGTTATCAAGCCCAACCTGTTTTTTCTTTCCCCCAAACAGCTTTATTGAGATTTAAACAATTCACCTGTCTAAAGTGTACAATTCAATGGTATATATTTTTGGTATATTACACTATTAATATTTTAAATTGTAGTGAACATAACTTTTTTTAGTGTACAGTTCAGTGACATTAATGACATTCCAGCCTGTTTTTAGAGTCCAAGTATTGATTCAGCTTTGAAGTCAGGAGATGTCTTAGGATCAATGCCTTTCTAGGCTTTATTAAGTCAGTGAGAACCTGAAAGTGATTGCGACTTTCCAGAATAGGATATTTGCTTCAAGTATGATTGAACAGAGCCTGGAATTTGAGTGAGAAGCCTAGGATGGGCTTCTAATTCCATCATCTAGTAGGTGAATAAACTTGACTTTTTTTTTTTTTTTTTTTTGAGACGGAGTCTCGCTCTGTCTTGCCCAGGCTAAAGTGCAGTGGCACAATCTCGGCTCACTGTATCCTCTGCCTCCTGGGTTCAAGCGATTCTCCTGCCTCAGCCTCCCAAATAGCTGGAATTACAGGCGCCTGCCATCACACCTGGCTAATGTTGTGTTTTTAGTAGAGACGGGGTTTCACCATGTTGGCCAGGCTGGTCTCGAACTCCTGATCTCAGGTGATCCACCCACCTCGGCCTCCCAAAGTGCTGGGATTACAGGAGTGAGCCACCGTGCCCGGCCTAAACTTGATGTTTTACTTGTCTTTTTGCCCTTCAAGTTTCCTCACTTGCAAAAGAAGTATAGTGCTGGTCCTTCCCATAGCAGAGGTGGGGCCCAGTTCTTTCAGCCTTACTCTGCTTTATCTTAAGGCACTTAAAATCGTGGTGAACACTGTGGTCACCAAGGGATAGACAGTTTTACAACTGTTCTGAAAGGTAGAATTCTTAAAAATAAGAGATTAGGCTGGGCACAATAGCTCATGCCTATAATCCCAGCATTTTGTGAGGCCAAGGTGGGAGGATTGCTTGAGTCTAGGAGTTTGACACCAGCCTGGGCAACATAACGAGACCCTGTCTACACAAAAAATAAAAAATGAGCTGGGTGTAGTGGCTTGCACCTGTTGTCTCAGCTACTTGGGAAGCTGAGGCAGGGGGATTGCTTGAGCCTGGGAGCTGGAGGCTGCAGTGAGCTGTGATCATGCCACTGTACTCCAACCTGGGTGATAGAGTGAGACCCTGACTCAAAAAATAGAAAAAAAAAAAAAAAAAGATTACAAAAGGAGAACATAAGCAATCAACTTAATGATGGGCTTCATTTTCATTTAAAAAAAATCATCTGGCCGGGCACGGTGGCTTATGCCCATAATACCAGAACTTTGGGAGGCTGAGGCGGGTTGATCACCTGAGGTCAGGAGTTCAAGACCAGCCTGGCCAACATGGTAAAACCCTATCTCTACTAAAAATACAAAAATTAGCCAGGCGTGGTGGTGGGCACCTGTAATCCCAGCTACTCAGGAGGCTGAGGCAAGAGAATCACTTGAACCCGGGAGGTGGATGTTGCAGTGAGCCGAGATTGTGCCATTGCACTCCAGCCTGGGCAACAAGAATGAAATCCCATCTTAAAAAAAAAAAAAAAGTCATCTTGTGCGGATTTAGCAAAATGTTATGCTGGTGGTGGGCCATGAACTGACACTTGTTGAATGAGGATACACCCTTATCCCACACAATTCAGTCAATCCGCACCCTGTTATCAAATTTGTTTTCCAGCTTGTTATTTTTCCCATTTGAGATTAAAAATACAATAGTTATTATACTGAGCCCTTTGTATATACAGACTATCTTTATCCATTAGCCTCATAAATGAATAGGACAATTAGATCAGGCCTTACATCCTGTGGTGGAGTCTGGCTGTGCATTGATGTCCTGGCTTTGCCACTCATATTAACTAATGTACCCTTGGTCAAGACATTTCACATCTCTGAACCTCAGGTCCCTCATTCTAAAAAGGGGATCATAACAACTGTCCTAGTTGTAAACAGATAATGAAAGATGAAACTGTGGAAGGAAACCTTACATATGTGGCAGGTATTAAGTATTAGCACCCACACCAACCCATTTCACAAATGTTCTTTCCCCTGAGCCTTCTGGAAGACTTGTTTATTCCTCTAGCCTTTGACAAGGTGGTTCCTTGTCCCTCCCCTGGACCCCCCCAATACCCATGGAGACCTGGATCTCTCCCAAGGATACCCTGCTGAGTGAAGCCTCTGCTTATTTTCCCAGAAATTGACATCATTGTTCCAAGCTTCTTACTGCTTCCTCCACAATACTGTTCTTTCGTCCTCGGTGGGGAGAAACTCCATTGTGTTTATTTTTTTTGAGATGGAGTTTCGCTCTTGTCGCCCAGGCTGGAGTGCAGTGGCACGATCTTGGCTCACTGCAATCTCCGCCTCCCGGGTTCAAGAGATTCTCCTGCTTTAGCCTCCCAGTAGCTGGGACTACAGGCACATGCCACCACGCCCGGCTAATTTTTTGTATTTTTAGTAGAGACAGGGTTTCACCGTGTTAGCCAGGATGGTCTCAATCTCCTGACCTCGTGATCCACCCGCCTTGGCCTCCTAAAGTGCTGGGATTACAGGCGTGAGCCACCATGCCTGGCCGTGTTTATTTTTTTAAATTAATTGATTTTTTTTTTTTTTTTTGAGATGAGCTCTCACTTTGTCGTCCCAGCTGGAGTGCAGTGGCACGATCATAGCACATTGCAGCCTTGACCTCCTGGGCGCAGGCGATCTTCTCGCTTCAGCCTCCCCTGGGACGCACGCCAGCACAACTGATAATTTTTGTATTTTTTGTAGAGACGGGATTTTGCCATGTTGTCCAGGCAAGTCACCAACTCCTGGACTCAAACTATCTGCCTGCCTCGGCCTCTCAAAGTGCTGGGATTACAGGGGTGTGCCATGGCACCAGGCCTCCATTGTGTCTTGAAAGGCACTGGACATTTATTCTGCAACCTTCTTCCTTTCCTTGTCAGTCATCTATTAGTTTCAGACTCACTACCCACCCTGCAACCCCAATTATCTAAAGTTCCTTGACCTCGATTGACTCCTCCACCTCCTGCCATCCTTTTGGGACCCTCGATGTCCAACACGCCAGCCTTGTGGGCACTAAACCCAAGGCCAGTGATGCCCATCTCACTTTTCTATTCCATTGTAGCTGCTACACCCCAAAGTGTCTCATTTCCTGGAATATCCATTTGAAGGCCTGAACTCCAGCACCACACTCTCTGCTGCCAGTTTGCCAGTCCTCTCCTCAGAGGCCCTGGCCTTGGAGCCCTTCTCTCATCTGTCTCCCAGTCTATCAGCTCCCCACTGGTTTTATTAATAGTTCCTGTCCTCTAGGACTAGAACTCTGGCCCATCACTGCAATCACAGTCTTTCTGTGTCCTCCACCTCCTCACCCTCTTGTCCTTCTACTCTATGCAAGCAGGAAACTTGGGTTTTATAACTAAGCTATATTTCTGTAGATACCTTGCCGGATTATAGCTGGACACCACTACACAATGATGGTTTCTAAACTCCACTAGGTCTTCAGTGACTCTTGACTAACTTATCGCTCTAGCATCTCACACTGGTTATGCAACATTTCCACCACTTTCCTAAACTCTTCCATCTCACTTCAGACCCTTCTATTGTCCATGTTAGCTTCCTTCAGTGGTTTGCTTCTTGCCTTCACCCGAAAAACCTCCTGTATCCGTTCCCAGCACCAATCATCCTCCAGTACTTTTTTTTTTTTTTTTTGAGACAAAGTCTCCTCTGTCGCCCAGGCTGGAGTGCAGTGGCCCGATTGTGGCTCACTGCAACCTCTGCCTCCCGGGTTCAAGCGATTCTGCGATTCTCTCTGCCTCAGCCTTCCGAGTAGGTGGGATTACAGGCAGGTGCCACGACGCCCGGCTAATTTTGCATTTTTAGTAGAGACAGGGTTATACCACGTTGGCCAGGCCTGGTCTTGAACTCCCGACCTCAGGTAATCTGCCCGCCTCGGCCTCCCAAAGTGCTGGGATTACAGGCGTGAGTCACCCGAAGAGTGACTTTTTAGAGTATTTGGGCCGGGTGCAGTGGCTCAAGCCTGTAATCCCAGCACTTTGGAAGGCCAAGGCAGGCGGATCACCTGAGGTCGGGAGTTCGAGACCAGTCTGGCCAACGTGATGCAACCCCGTTTCTACTAAAAATGCAAATTTAGCCAAGCGTGGTGGCGCTTGCCTGTAATCTCAGCTACTCCGGAGGCTGAGGCAGGGAGAATCGCTTGAATCCGGGAGGTGGAGGTTGCAGTGAGCCGAGATCGCGCCATTGCACTCCAGCCTGGGCAAAAAGGGCGAAACTCCGTCTCAAAGAAAAAAAAAAAAAAAGTCACCCTTCCAAGCCTTAATTGCCTTCCCCCCTCCCTGCACCCCCGCAGCTCTTTGCTGCAGAAATATTGTTCTAGGGAACCTTACTGGTTCCAACAGACGGGTGGACCTCCCTCCAGACTGTGAGCTAGTTCCTCAAAGGCAGGCATTCTTTTTTCTTTTCCTTCTCTCCTGAGCGCTCCTGCAGTTCCTAGGGTGTAGTAGGGGATGCACAAACGTTTGTGACCAGTGAAGTTCTTTACAAGGGTGAGATCTGGACGGGAGGACTCGAGCGAGGGTCTCGGCTTGCCAGGAGGCCGGGGCTCTCCAGGAATTGTGGAGTTCACCCGCGCACTCGAAGTGCCTTTGCGAAGTGAGCCACGGGAGGGAGGAGCGGTCCCCGAGCTGGGCGAGGCCTGGGGCCCAGTGCGTCCAGAGCGGAGGGTGACGGGAGCTGCCTGTGCTGGAGGAATCACTTTTTAGGCGCTTGTTTTGGACCATTGCACAAACCCGGGTGCAAACCCCAAGCTCACCAGCGTGAGTCAGCTGGGCCAGCAGCAGGGAGAGGGGAGGGTGGGCGAGGAGGGCGCCGCGCACCCCGAGGCCCGGGTGGGCGGTGGCAAGATACTGGGGGCGGCTTTGGACAGCCCCGGCAGCGACCCCTTCCCCAGCCCGACAGGTGGGCGCCAGGCCAGCTGCGGGGTGGAGCCCGCCGTGCCCACCAGCCACCCTACCCGGCGCTACCACCACCGCGCAGGTAACTTCCCTCCTGGGCCTGTCCCAGACCCCCAGGGCCTTGGCGCCCGGGCCATCCCACGTCCCCAGGGCCTCTCTGCCCTGCACCCCCAAGCCTCGGTGCACTTGTGAGGCTGGGCTCCTTTGTCCCCTCTCTGATGGCGCCGGCTCCCTCCCCAGCGCTGAGTCCAGAGTCCGGCCGCCAGCCCCGCGCGTCCCGCACCCCGCGCTCGCAGACCTCGGCGGCCGGGTGTGGCGCGGGGACTGGGGAACGCTGGCCCGTGCCCAGTGCGGTCGGAGCCTGTCCCGCGCGTCCCCGGGACGCGCTTCTTCCCGCCCCCGCCCGCGCCAGCGCCCGCACCCGGATCCCCACTTCTCCCGGCCCTCGGGAACCCGAAGAGCCCTGAGATGGCGTTGGCGGAAGTGAAGCCCCAAGCGGGGGTCGGCGAGGCTGGTGATCAGCGCCGGTAACATGGCCTTTCTGTCCTCTCTCCCGTCGCAGTGCACCCCTTAAACAACAACCCCCGCGTTTTCCCCGTACTAGATGGTTAGGGCGCGTAGTGCCGAACTACGCTGCTGCTACAAAATAGCTTTTTGGGGGCAACATAAAAAAAAATTGTATGTATAGTTTATATTCAATAAACTGCCCCATTTTCAGTGTGCAAATCGACGGGATTTGACAAATTATACACTCCTGTAACCGTTATCCCAAGTGGACATTGACCATTTCCTTCACCCTGCAAAGTTCCCTGGTACCTCCTTCCTGTCAATCCGCCCCAGGCCCCTCATTCAACCCTGGTTCTGATTGTTATCATAGTTTAGCTTTGCCTGTTCTAGAACTTCATAGAACAAGATCATCAGGTAAGTACTCTTTTGTGTCTAACATTACTTTTTTTTTTTTTTTTTTTTTTTTTTTGAGACGGAGTCTCGCTCTGTCGCCCAGCCCAGGCTGGAGTGCAGTGGCGCGATCTCGGCTCACTGCAAGCTCCGCCTCCCGGGTTCACGCCATTCTCCTGCCTCAGCCTCCCGAGTAGCTGGGACTACAGGCGCCCACAACCGCGCCCGGCTAATTTTTTGTATTTTTTTAGTAGAGACGGGGTTCCACCTTGGTCTCGATCTCCTGACCTTGTGATCCGCCCGCCTCGGCCTCCCAAAGTGCTGGGATTACAGGCGTGAGCCACCGCGCCCGGCGACATTACTTTTTAAATGGCCATCACTGAGAAGGTGTCTCTGGGTGCTCCTGGTGCTTTTATTTGCTCTAGGCCTGCCTGGTCTAATGTGGGAGCCACTGGTCACATGTGGTTATTGAATACTGGAAACGTGGCAAAATCCGTACTGAGATGTGCTCTAAGTATAGGCACCTGATTTCTAAAAGTTCAGTACACAAAAAGGGTGTAAAATATTTCACTAATAAATTCTTACATTGTGTGTTAAAAGTGATAACATTTTTGGCTACATTGGGTTAAATAACATATATTAACGGCCGGGCGCGGTGGCTCAAGCCTGTAATCCCAGCACTTTGGGAGGCCGAGACGGGCGGATCACGAGGTCAGGAGATCGAGACCATCCTGGCTAACACGGTGAAACCCCGTCTCTACTAAAAAGTACAAAAAACTAGCCGGGCGAGGTGGCGGGCGCCTGTAGTCCCAGCTACTCAGGAGGCTGAGGCAGGAGAATGGCGGGAACCCGGGAGGCGGAGCTTGTAGTGAGCTGAGATCTGGCCACTGCACCCCAGCCTGGGCGACAGAGCGAGACTCCGTCTCAAAAAAAACAAACAAACAAACAAACAAAAAAAACAAAAAAACATATATTAACATGGACTTCATTTGATTCTTTTTACTTTTTTAATATGGCTACTAGAAACTTAAAATTACATACCTGGCTGTGTAATATTTTTTATTATATAGTGGAGACAGCACAGCTCTACACGGTGCTATTCTATAAACACTTGGTTCTGCTCACTGCATGTAAGAGTAAATGAAAAGCTTGTCTTGACACCAGAAACCATCCCCAATGGAGAAAGTGATCTAAAACAGGGCCAGCCTTTCCCTGCACCTTTGAAACTTTGTTAAAGTTACTTGTTTGCTTAAAAGAGGTAAAGGGCCGGGCATGGTGGCTCACGCCTGTAATCCCAGCACTTTGGGAGGCCGAGGCAGGAGGACCATGAGGTCGAGATCGAGACCATCCTGGACAACACGGTGAAACCCCGTCTCTACTAAAAATACAAAAATTAGCTAGGAATGGTGGCACACACCTGTAGTCCCAGCTACTCGGGAGGCTGAGGCAGGAGAATTGCTTGAACCCAGGAGGCAGAGGTTGCAGTGAGCCCAGATTGTGCCATTGCACTCCAGCCTGATGACTGAACACAACTCCATCTCAAAACAACAACAACAACAACAACAAAGTAGAAAGAATTAGGTGTCTCCTTGGTATTAAGTTGCATTCTTACAAAAGGTCTCTAAAATATCCAATGTGCTTTAAAAGGTATCTTGTGTTTTTGACAAAACAGAAAATGAGTAATTGCTTATGTAGGGGAGGAAAGAGCTGATATCATAAGGGTCACGGCTGACAGCCTTAGACAAGAGACAGATTAACAAGAGAGAAGCATAACAATTTGTCGAATCGTAGGTTTATGTGACATGGAAGCCTTCAGAAATGAAAACCCCTTAAAGATGCAAGGGAAATGATCTGATTTTATGCTTGGAGTCCATGAAGCAGGGACGGATGAGCTGATGGAAATAGACAGAGTGGGGAAACCCAGCAAGGCCTGTCCACATTCTTCTTGGCCTCTCTGTTGTAGCTTTTCTTCCTCCCCGGTATGGGGTAGAACCTCTTTGGAATAAGGGTCTTAATTTCTTTATGGCCAGCTGTTGTATAGAAAGGTGGTTGAGAGGAAGGTTAGAGTCATATTTTTTGACTTTCTGGCTGGCTTTGCAGGGAAAGAGGTTCTAGTTTCTATGACTTGCCTTGGGGGAGTATGAGGGGTGACAGGCAGGAGGGCAGGAGAAGGTCAGAGAGAAACTTTGCTTCTGAGGCCTTCATTTTGGGGTTTTGTTTTCTTGAGCCCCAACACAGACAACCTAATCACCTAAATATATTAAGACATAACATGGTGTATCTTTGACCAAATAAAGATGGAAATTTTTTTTTAGACAGAGTCTCACTCTGTTGCCGGGGTGGAGTGCAGTGTCGCAACCTTGGCTCACTGCAACCTCCACCTCCTGGGTTCAAGTGATTCTCCTGCCTCAGCCTCCCAAGTACCTGGGACTACAGGCAGGCGCCACCACGCCTGGCTAATTTTTGTATTTTTAGTAGAGACAAGATTTTACCATGTTGGCCAGGATGGTCTTGATCTCTTGACCTCGTGATCCACCCGCCTTGACCTCCCAAAATGTTGGGATTACAGGCGTGAGCCATTGCACCCGGCCATAAGACGGAAATCTTAATGGTGACTATTAACATTTAGATCTTAATTTAAAAAAACATAGTCAATAATATATTCAATGTTATAGTCTGCTCTCTCTTTTTTCAGGTAACGTAAGCATTTTCTTTCTTTCTTCCTTTTTTTTTGAGACAGAGTTTTGCTTTGTTGCCCAGGTTGGAGGGCATTGGCACAACCTCCACCTCCCAGGTTCAAGCAATTCTTGTGCCTCAGCCTCCCGAGTAGCTGGGATTACAGGTGCACGCCACCACACCCGGCTGATCTTTTGTATTTTAGTAGAGATGGGGTTTCCCCATGTTGCCCAAGCTGGTCTTGAACTCTTGAGCTCAGGCAATCCGCCCGTCTCGGCCTCCCAAAGCACTGGGATTACAGGTGCGAGCCACTGTGCCTGGCCACATAAGCATTTTCTTTTTTCTTTACTCTCTTTTTTTTGAGATGAAGTCTTGCTCTTGTTCCCCAGACTGGAGTGCAATGGTGCCATCTCGGCTCACTGCAACCTCTGCCTCCGGGGTTCAAGTGATTCTCCTGCCTCAGCCTCCCGAGTAGCTGGGATTACAGGCACCTGCCACCATGCCTGGCTAATTTTTGTATTTTTGGTAGAGACAGGGTTTCACCATGTTGGCCAGGCTGGTCTTGAACTGCCCGCCTCAGCCTCCCAAAGAAGCATTTTCTTATATAAAAAATTATTAGGCGAGGCCGGGCACGGTGGCTCAAGCCTGTAATCCCAGCACTTTGGGAGGCCGAGACGGGCGGATCGCAAGGTCAGGAGATCGAGACCATCCTGGCTAACATGGTGAAACCCCGTCTCTACTAAAAAAATACAAAAAACTAGCCGGGCGAGGTGGCGGGCGCCTGTAGTCCCGGCTACTCGGGAGGCTGAGGCAGGAGAATGGCGTAAACCCGGGAGGCGGAGCTTGCAGTGAGCTGAGATCCGGCCACTGCACTCCAGCCTGGGCGACAGAGCGAGACTCCGTCTCAAAAAAAAAAAAAAAAAAAAATTATTAGGCATAATGTGACTTCGCACAAATGTATGCCAGTTTTCTTCACCATACCTCTACAGCATTTTTCCATTTTGGTAACTTTTACAAAGAGAGTCATTTGAACAGTATGACGGTGCCAGAATAAGGTATAATTAAAGCACAGTTCATTTGCCCCTTAATCCTGCAGGAAAGGTGAAGTCCAGTGGGACATAGACCTTGTCTTTTTATCTCCATATCCCTAGGACTTGGAAATATGTCAAGCATGTAATAGATGTTCAAGTAAACATTATATATGTAATATATGTATATATATAATTTTTTTTTTAATTTGAGATGGAGTCTCACTCTGTTGCCCAGGCTGGAGTGCAATGGGGTGATCTTGGTTCACTGCAACCTCCTGCTTCCAGTTTCAAGCAATTCTCCTGCCTCAGCCTCCCTAGTAGCTGAGATTACAGGTGCCCACTACCACGCCGAGCTACTTTTGTATTTTTAGTAGAGATGGAGTTTCACCATGTTGGTCAGGCTGGTCTCGAACTCCTGACCTCAGTGATCCACACACCTTGGCCTCCCAAAGTGCTGGGATTACAGGCGTGAGCCACCGCGCCTAGCCGTGTATATATATTTTATTTTTATTTATTTATTTTTTTTTTTGAGACGGAGTCTCGCTGTGTCGCCCAGGCTGGAGTGCAGTGGCCGGATCTCAGCTCACTGCAAGCTCTGCCTCCCGGGTTTTTACGCCATTCTCCTGCCTCAGCCTCCCGAGTAGCCAGGACTACAGGCGCCCGCCACCTCGCCCGGCTAGTTTTTTGTATTTTTTAGTAGAGACGGGGTTTCACCGTGTTAGCCAGGATGGTCTCGAACTCCTGACCTCGTGATCCGCCTGTCTCGGCCTCCCAAAGTGCTGGGATTACAGGCTTGAGCCACCGCGCCCGGCGATATTTTAAACAGATATGAGGCCTCGCTATGTTGCCCACAGTGGGCTTGAACTCCCAGGCTGAAGCATTCCTTCCGCCTCAGTCTCCCAGGCAGCTGGGATTAAAGGTGTGCACCACGACACCCAGTTTGTCAATAAACATTTGTGAGCTCATTGACTGAATCATTATGTAGGTGGCACTGAAAATGGTAACAACTAAGCTTAATTTAGCATTTAGGCACTGTCTTTGTAAAGCCCAGTTATTGGGCTTCCTATAAAACAAAAGGGTTTGAATCAGACAGCAGCAGAAAAGTCAAATAAATTTTCCTTATGACTGTCAACTTAAAAAACCACAAGATCTATATATTTAGAAAGGAGACTTTCTTTTTTAAAACATTTTCTTTTCTTTTCTTTTTTTTTGAGACAGAGTCTCACTCTGTTGCCCAGGCTGGAGTGCAGTGGCATGATCTCAACTCACTGCAACCTCTGCCTCCCAGGTTCAAGTGATTCTCCTGCCTCAGCCTCCCGAGTAGCTGGGATTACAGGTGCATACTACCACGCTTGGTTAATTTTTGTATTTTTTTTTTTTTTTGAGACAGAGTTTTGCTCTTGTCACCCAGGCTGGAGTGCAATGGTGCGATCTCAGCTCACTGCAACCTCCGCCACCCAGGTTCAAGCAATTCTCCTGCCTCAGCCTCTCAAGTAGCTGGGATTATAAGTGCCCACAACCACGCCCGGCTAATTTTTGTATTTTTAGTAGAGATGGGATTTTCTTACTTTCTCAGTCAGTCTCACTCTGTTGCCCAGGCTGGAGTGCAGTGGCACGATCTGGGCTCACTGCAACCTCTGCCTCCCAAGTTCAAGTGATTCTCATGCTTCAGCCCCACAAGTAGCTGGGATTACAGGTGCCTGCCACCACCCTGTGCCTGGTGACTTTATTTCTTTTTTCTTTTCTTTTTCTTTTCTTTTTTTTTTTTTTTGAGACGGAGTCTTGCTGTGTCACTCAGGCTGGAGTGCAGTGGCATGATCTCGGCTCACTGCAACTTCCGCCTCCTGGGTTCAAGCCATTCTCCTGCCTCAGCCTCCCCAGTAGCTGGGATTACAGGCGTGCACCACCACGCCCAGCTAATTTTTGTATTTTTAGTAGAGACGGGGTTGGTCAGGCTCGTCTCTTAACTCCTGACCTCGTGATCCACCTGCCTCGGCCTCCCAAAGTGCTGGGATTACAGGGGTGAGCCACCGCGCCTGGCTTACTTTCTTTCTTTCTTTTTTTTTTTTTGAGGCGGAGTCTCGCTCTGTCGCCCAGGCTGGAGTGCAGTGGCGCGATCTCGGCTCACTGCAAGCTCCGCCTCCCGGGTTCCCGCCATTCTCCTGCCTCAGCCTCCCGAGTAGCTGGGACTACAGGCGCCGCCACCACGCCCGGCTAATTTTTTTGTATTTTTAGTGGAGACGGGGTTTCATTGTGTTAGCCAGGATGGTCTCGATCTCCTGACCTCGTGATCCGCCCGTCTCGGCCTCCCAAAGTGCTGGGATTACAGGCTTGAGCCACCGCGCCCGGCCAGCTTACTTTATTTCTTATAAAGGGTTACAGCCTGCAAAGGGGCCATCCCACAGGCTGGGAAGCACACGTTTTAAAGAGACAGGGTCTCACTATGTTGCCTAGGCTGTTCTCAAACTTCTGGCCTCAAGTGACCCTCTTATCTTGGCCTCCCAAAACCAGAGGCAGTCACTCTGAAGGAGGAGGGTTCAGCTTTATGCTGAACAGGTTGACTAAACATACATATTCAACAGGTTACAGAAGGAGCTATGAATATTCATGAAGGTGGTCCTGACTCATGTGTATTGAATAAACATGCAAATAGCATATGACCCCTGTTCACTTTGGAGTGAAGACTTAACATTTAAATGATTTTCAGTTAAGCCCTATACATCAAAAGTTCTTTTTTTTTTTTTTTTTTGAGACAGAGTCTTGCTCTGTCGCCCAGGCTGGGGTGCAGTGGCCGGATCTCAGCTCACTGCAAGCTCCGCCTCCCGGGTTTAGACCATTCTCCTGCCTCAGCCTCCCGAGTAGCTGGGACTACAGGCGCCCGCCACCTCACCCGGCTAGTTTTTTGTATTTTTTAGTAGAGACGTGGTTTCACCGTGTTAGCCAGGATGGTCTCGATCTCCTGACCTCGTGATCTGCCCGTCTCGGCCTCCCAAAGTGCTGGGATTACAGGCTTGAGCCACCGCGCCCGGCCAAAAGTTCTTTTCAGGACATGAAGGCACGCAAGTCCGCAGCCTCTGTAAACTGGCCAGAGCCAGTCTATGGTTGTGGTCTTCTCAGGAGAAAGTTACTGAAATCAGTCTCTTGTCCAATAAAAGTTGTAGTTTTGACTGGTGTAACAGGATTCAGACAGACAGCATCTGTGAGCTAGATGAGTTGTAATTGTTTTAATATTGCTTATTTAAAAACAGTTTTTGTTTTTTATTTTTTTGAGACAGAGTCTCGCTCTGTCGCCCAGGCTGGAGTGCAGTGAGCCACTGCACCCAGCAAAACTTTTTTTTTTTTTTTTAGAATAATTTTAGGTTCACAGCAAAACTAAGCGGAAAGTACAGAGTTCCCATACATCCTCTCCCCCACCGCTATGCCCAACCTCCTATTAACATCCCGCACTTGCAGAGTGGTACATTTATTATAATCAGTGAACCTACATTGACGCATCATTTTTGCCTAAGATTCATAGGTTTTCATTTTGTTTTGTTTTTTTGAGATGGAGTTTCGCTCTTGTTGCCCAGGCTGGAGTGCAATGGCATGATCTCGGCTCACCGCAACCTCCACCTCCCGAGTTCAAGCGATTCTCCTGCCTCAGCCCCCTCGAGTAGCTGGGATTACAGGCATGCGCCACCACGCCTGGCTAATTTTGTATTTTTAGTAGAGACGGGGTTTCTCTATGTTGGCCAGGCTGGTCTTGACCTCCTGACCTCAGGTGATGCGCCCGCCTCGGCCTCCCAAAGTGCTGGGATTACAGGCGTGAGCCACCGCGCCCAGCAGAAAGTCCGTAGTTTATTTACATCAGGGTTCACTCTTCCTGTTGTCCATTCTGTGGGTTTGGATAAATGTATAATGACATGGATCCGTCATTACAGTACTATACAGAATAGTTTCACTGCCCTAAAATTCCCTTGTAATCTGCCTATTCATCCCTCTCTCCCTCCTACCCGCTGACAACCACTGATCTTTTCACTGTCTCTCTAGTTTTGCCTTTTCCAAAGTGTCATATAGTTGAAGTCATACAGTATGTAGCTTTTTCAGATTGGCTTCTTTCACTTGGTAATATGCACTTGAGATTCCTCCATGTTTTTTCAAGGCTTGGTAGCCCATTTCTTTTTAACACCAAATTGTATTCCTAGAGATTGCTATTTTTTCCCCACTTTACAGATGAAGGAATAGGCACAGAAAGGATAAAGAACTTGCCCAAGGCCAGGCGTGGTGGCTCACGCCTGTGATCCCAGCACTTTGGGAGGCCGAGGTGGGTGGTCACTTGAGGTCAGGAGTTTGAGACCAGCCTGGCCAACATGGTGAAATCCCATCTCTACTAAAAATACAAAAATTAGCCCAGCATGGTGGTGCATGCCTATAATCCTAGCTACTTGGGAGGCTGAGGCATGAGAATCATTTGGACCGGGGAGGTGGAGGTTGCAGTGAGCCGAGATTGTGTCACTACATTCCAGCCTGGGCAACTGAGTGAGACCCTGTCTAAAAAAAAAAGAAAAAAAAAGAACTTGCCCAGGTACAGTTTGTACAGATCAGTCTGACACTGGAGTCTGAGCTCTTAAACATTTTAGCATGCCTGTGAATCCTAGAGAAATTTGGTTTATCATGATGAAGTTTGTTGCATGATAGAGTTGAGGTCTTTGGAAACCCAGGGCAACAGACCTAGGCACTTTGCTTGCAGAAGGTATCCACAGCTTTCTGTATAGTGACAATAATAAAAAGCCTAGAAGATAAGACTCTGTTTCAAAAAAAGTTCAAGTATTTAGTTTAGATAGAAAACTGCTGTGTGCTTTTGAAATTTTGGTGAGATGAAGCATGGTGGCTCACTTTTGTAATCACAGCATCTTGGGAGGCCAAGACAAGAGGACTGCTTGAGCCCAGGAGTCTGAGACCAGCCAGGGCATCATAGTAAGAACCTGTCTTTACAAAAATGTTTTAAGAATTAGGCCGGGCGCGGTGGCTCAAGCCTGTAATCCCAGCACTTTGGGAGGCCGAGGCGGGCGGATCACAAGGTCAGGAGATCGAGACCACAGTGAAACCCCGTCTCTACTAAAAATACAAAAAATTAGCCGGGCGCGGTGGCGGGCGCCTGTAGTCCCAGCTACTCAGGAGGCTGAGGCAGGAGAATGGCGGGAACCCAGGAGGCGGAGCTTGCAGTGAGCCGAGATCGCGCCACTGCACTCCAGCCTGGGCAACAGCGTGAGACTCCGTCTCAAAAAAAAAAAAAAAAAAAAAAGAATTAGCTGAGAGAGTTGGCACATGCCTGTAGTCCCAGCTACTCCAGAGCCTGAGGCAAGAGGATTGCTTGAGCCCTGAAGTTCAAGGTTGCAGTGAGCTATGAACATGCCACTGCACTCCAGCCTGGGTGACCTAGTGAGACACTGTCTCTTAAAAAAAAAAATTCTGAGCTAGGGGCGGTGGCTCATGCCTGTTATCCCAGCACTTTAGGAGGCTGAGGCAGGTAGATCGGTTGAGCTCAGGAGTTGGAGACTAGCGTGGGCAACATGGTGAAACTCTGTCTCTACAAAAAAACCACAAAAATTAGCAGGGTGTGGTGGTGCTCACCTACAGTCTCAGTTACTAGGATTCTGAGGTGGGAGGATCGCTTGAACCCAGCGAGCAGAGATTACAGTGAGCCATGATTGCACCACTGCTCTCCAGCCTGGGTGACAGAGTGAGACTGTCTTAAAAAAAAAAAAAAAGAAAAAAAAATTCTGGTTGAATGCACTGTCTGCTTTACTAGTTTCAAATATTTCGCCGGGCGCGGTGGCTCAAGCCTGTAATCCCAGCACTTTGGGAGGCCCAGACCGGCGGATCACGAGGTCAGGAGATCGAGACCATCCTGGCTAACACGGTGAAACCCCGTCTCTACTAAAAAGTACAAAAAACTAGCCGGGCGAGGTGGCGGGCGCCTGTAGTCCCAGCTACTTGGGAGGCTGAGGCAGGAGAATGGCTTGAACCCGGGAGGCGGAGCTTGCAGTGAGCTGAGATCTGGCCACTGCACTCCAGCCTGGGCGACAGAGCGAGACTCCGTCTCAAAAAAAAAAAAAACAAATATTTCTCTTTCCTTATCCATAATTTTATTGCCTTTCAGATTATATCTGGGTGTTGGCACCCAGCCACTATTCTGCCAATGAAGTACATCCTGGTCACGGGTGGGGTCATCTCAGGCATCGGTAAAGGGATCATTGCCAGCAGCATTGGGACGATTCTAAAATCATGTGGACTCCGAGTTACTGCCATCAAAATCGACCCCTATATTAACATCGATGCTGGCACTTTTTCACCTTATGAACACGGTACGAAAGAGAACCACTTCCCCCTTATAGCGCTAGGCTCAACTGCATTTTTTTCTTCCGCTTTGGGTAATTTCTTTAGGATGTAGTTCCAGATTTAGAGTGACTAGATTGCATGCTATGAATACGTGAATTTTCTCATGGTCATTGACACATTGTTCATACCTCTGATGACATTCCAAATTAATCAACCCTTGTGGAAACATTGTACTTTTTGTACTATGGATTCTGTTTTATTTTTATCATAAAGGTAGTATGTTTCTCTTAACATTTCCCATTGCCTGGAGTAACTATTATTAATGGTGACATTTTGATGTATGAGTGTATTCTATTTATTTTTAAAATGGCTTTAGCCCTTACATGCTATTTAAAAAAAAGTTTTTATGAGGCCGGGCGCGGTGGTTTATGCCTGTAATCCCAACACTTTGGGAGGCCGAGGCGGGCAGATCACGAGGTCAGGAGATCGAGACCATCCTGGCTAATGCGGTGAAACCTTGTCTCTACTAAAAATATAAAAAATTAGCTGGGTGGGCCGGGCGCGGTGGCTCAAGCCTGTAATCCCAGCACTTTGGGAGGCCGAGACAGGCGGATCACGAGGTCAGGAGATCGAGACCTGGCTAACACGGTGAAACCCCGTCTCTACTAAAAAAAAAATACAAAAAACTAGCCGGGCGAGGTGGCGGGCGCCTGTAGTCCCAGCTACTCGGGAGGCTGAGGCAGGAGAATGGCGTAAACCCGGGAGGCGGAGCTTGCAGTGAGCTGAGATCCAGCCACTGCACTCTAGCCTGGGCAACAGAGCGAGACTCCGTCTCAAAGAAAAAAAAAAAATTAGCTGGGTGTGGTGTCATGTATCTGTAGTCCCAGCTACTCAGGAGGTTGAGGCAGGAGAATCACTTGAACCTGGCAGGCGGAGTTTGCAGTAAGCCAAGATCAAGCCATTGCATTCCAGCCTGGGCGACAGAGCGAGACTCTGTCTCAAAAAAACAAAACAAAACGAAACAAAAAACAAAACAACAACAAAAACCAACCAAAAAAAACCTTTTTATATGCAAGCAAAAAAGAGCATAAATCGTAAGTGTACAGTTGGATGAATTTTCATTAAATGAACACACTGTATAACCAGCCCCTGATTAAGAAACAGAAATGTGGCCGGGCGCGGTGGCTCAAGCCTGTAATCCCAGCACTTTGGGAGGCCGAGGCGGGCGGATCACAAGGTCAGGAGATCGAGACCACAGTGAAACCCCGTCTCTACTAAAAATACAAAAAATTAGCCGGGCGCGGTGGCGGGCGCCTGTAGTCCCAGCTACTCAGGAGGCTGAGGCAGGAGAATGGCGGGAACCCGGGAGGCGGAGCTTGCAGTGAGCCGAGATCGCGCCACTGCACTCCAGCCTGGGCAACAGCGTGAGACTCCGTCTCAAAAAAAAAAAAAAAAAAAAAAAAAAAAAAAAAGAAACAGAAATGTTTGTGTCCCTTGCTATTCTGTCTTCTTGTTTTTGTTTTTTGAGACAGGGTCTCACTCTATCGCCCAGGCTGGAGTGCAGTGGCCAAGATCTCGGCTCAATGCAACCTCCCCCTCCTGGGCTCAAGTGATCTTCCTGCTTCAGTCCCCTGGGTAGCTGGGATTACGGGTACGCACCACCACGTCTGGCTAATTTTTGTATTTTTTTTTTAATAGAGCTGGGATTTTGCCATGTTAATCAGCCTGGTCTCGACCTCCTGGGCTCAAGCAATCCTCCTACCTCGGCCTCCCAAAGTGGTGGGATTACAGGCATGAGCCACTGCGCCCGGCCTTGAATATTTTGTTTTAAACTTCACTAACCGGAGAATAAAACAAACAAAAAGAGGGTATCTTATTGTTTTAGTTTAGATTTCTTTGATTTTGATTTTGTTTGTGAATGACTTATTCAAGTCTGTGGTAGATTGTATTTTTGCTTCAAAATATCACCCACCATCCCTCTGTGGAATACATTTCCCTGCCTTTTGACCTTGGAGTTTGGCCACGTAGGATAGTTAACTTGTCTTGGTTTGTTTGGAATGTTCCTGATTTTAAAACAGAAAGTCCCGTGTCCTGGGAACCCGCTTAGTCCTGGGCAAACCAAGCAGGTTGGTCACTCTGTTTGGCCATGTGATTTGTTTTGTCTATGGGATGTTAGGGAATATTAACATATGCCTTGTTGAAGCAGAAATGTCAAATGCATCTGTGTGGTTTGGCTCAGTCTGTTTTGTGGTTCTGCCCTCCACCATGAGAACAGCTTGCTTTTCAGAGATTTCTCGTTCAGCCTTGGTCCTGGAATGAGAAGAAACAAGTGACTCACAAGTGACTCACAGCCCCCGTGTAACATGAGGGAGAAATAAATAAATGTTTTGTAAGTTGCAGAGATTTTGGGGTTGTTGTGCGGCACCATTGACTAATGCCATGTGTTACACTAAATTTTCTTTGGATTTTTTTAATGAATTTTTTTTTTTTTTTTGAGACAGTCTCACTCTGTCACGCAGGTTGGAGTGCAGTGTGTGACCTCGGTTCCCTGCAACCTCCGCCTCCCAGGTTCAAGTGATTCTCCTACCCAGCCTGGCAAACATGGCGAAACTGTGTCTCTATTAAAAAAAAAATAATAGGCTGGGCGCGGTGGTTCACGCCTGTAATCCCAGCACTTTGGGAGGCCGTGGCAGGTAGATCACGAGGTCAGGAGATGGAGACCATCCTGGCCAACGTGGTAAAACCCTGTCTCTACTAAAAATACAAAAAAATTAGCTGGGTGTGGTGGTGTGCACCTGTAATCCCAGCTACTCAGGAGGCTGAGGCAGGAGAATGGCTTGAATCAGGGAGTCAGAGATTGCAGTGACCCGAGATCGTGCCACTGTACTCCAGCCTGGCGATAGAGCGAGACCCCATCTCAAACTAATAATAATAGTAATAATAATAGTAATATAAAGATTAGCCAGGCATGATGGTATATGTCTGTAATCCCAGCTACTTGGGAAGCTGAGACATGAGAATTGCTTGGATCCAGGAGGCAGAGGTTGCAGTGAGCTGAGATGGTGCCACCGTGCTCCAGCCCGGTTGACAGTGAGACTCTGTCTCAAAAAAAAAAAAAAAAGAAAGAAAAAAAAAGTATTGTGATATCAGTTTGCTTTTTTCCTTAAAATTAATTTTCTAGACCACAGTTATGTACCTTAGAATGGATAAGTAAATGAGGAGATACAAGGTTTCTGATTAAGTTTGTAAGTTAGTCAACCTTCTTTTTTCCTATGGACTTCTAGCAGTAGGAATAAATGATAGTTCCCTTAATAGAGGAAAGGTTTAATTCCCACAAGGTGGCTTTAGAAATATACAACTCTCAGTCAATGCCCTGAAGTGACAATAGAGATCTACAGACGTGTCTAGTAAAGTGGGTGCTTCTCGTGCGATGAAGTCGGCACCTGTCTTTTATGACAGTGCATTGTGCACGTAGCTTATAGCACACACAGGCTTTTTCCCTCACTTTCACCAAGTTGCCTTATGGGTTAGCTGTGGCCTTGCTTTGTCACCTACTGTCTAATTGTGGCTTCAACCAAGATGAGAATCAAGTAAAAGTTTCTTATCGCAATTCCAGAGTCCAGGATACTGATGCTTTGAAGTAAAATACTGTTTGTTTTTAAAATTGCTGTTTTCAAGTCCTTTTTTTGTGTGGCATATGTTGAGTTTGGAAAAGCTAAATCCTGAAGACAGAATTTCAGTAGATAAAAAACAAAAACCACAATGGACTACTATAAATAGAATTTTCTGATGCATTTTCTTGGATAGAATTGAATTATTTTCTCCACCAAAAAGGAGATAGTGGCCGGGCGCGGTGGCTCAAGCCTGTAATCCCAGCACTTTGGGAGGCCGAGACAGGCGGATCACGAGGTCAGGAGATCGAGACCATCCTGGCTAACACGTGAAACCCCGTCTCTACTAAAAAAATACAAAAATTAGCCGGGAGCGGTGGCGGGCGCCTGTAGTCCCAGCTACTCGGGAGGCTGAGGCAGGAGAATGGCGTGAACCCGGGAGGTGGAGCTTGCAGTGAGCTGAGATCCGGCCACTGCACTCCAGCCTGGGGGACAGAGCGAGACTCCGTCTCAAAAAAAAAAAAAAAAAAAAAAAAAAAAAGGAGATAGTGATAGAATGTGGCTTAGAAATACATCTTTTACCAGCTTTTTAACAAAAATATGTCCATCTTTGAAAAATCTACTGGAAGCAAAATTTTGATTTTTCCATTGCCTTTTTAATCCTAGGTGAAGTCTTCGTCTTAAATGATGGTGGAGAAGTTGATTTAGACCTTGGAAATTATGAAAGGTTTTTGGATATTAATCTTTATAAAGACAACAATATCACCACGGGGAAGATATATCAGCATGTGATCAACAAAGAGAGGCGTGGCGATTACCTGGGGAAAACAGTGCAAGGTATTATATTCCACAGACATTATGGAGCCCTGTGTGCTGAATATCTTTGTGCTGCTCAAAAGTAGAACTGAAGGCCGGGCGCGGTGGCTCACGCCTGTAATTCCAGCACTTTGGGAGGCCGAGGCCAGTGGATCACCTGAGGTCAGGAGTTCGAGACCAGCCTGGCCAACATGCTGAAACCCCATCTCTACTAAAAATACAAAATTAGTTGGGCATGGTGGCGAATGCCTGTAATCCCAGCTATTTGGGAGGCTGAGGCAGGAGAATCACTCAAACCCAGGAGGCAGAGGTTGCAGTGAGCCGATATCGTGCCACTGCACTCCAGCCTGGGCGACAGAGTGAGGCTCCGTCTCAAAAAACAAAAACCAAAACCCACGTAGAACTGAAAATGTCACAGTCCCTGCGCTCTACAAGTTCTAATTCTTTTAAACTTGTTGCGTTTTTTTCTTTTCATTTTCCAAAAATGTCAGGGTAACTTGCCAGGTGACTTTCAGGTGACTGGGGAGACCTAAAGCACATTCTTTTCTCATGAACATGGAATAAACTTTTGTATTAATACTTCTTTCTACAGTTGTCCCTCACATTACTGATGCTGTCCAGGAGTGGGTTATGAACCAAGCCAAGGTGCCGGTGGATGGTAATAAGGAAGAGCCCCAAATATGCGTTATTGAGGCAAGCACAGAACTTTCTTTATAAAATTATATCCTGCTGGGTCTTTGAGCATCTGATCTTCATTTATTTGACAAATACTTACACACACCCTCCTGAGTGCTGGACACTGGGCTAGGAGGTGGGGTCAGAGCAAGAAACAACATAGATGGCTTCTGTTTTTGTGGTCACAAGTGAGTGGGCAAGATTGGCATTAGACAGACAATCACACATACTCGTGGGTAGATGTGCAGTGATCTGCTTGTGGAGACTGATCAGCTGCTGATAAAGTCAATGTGAGGGCCTCTTCTGTGCTGGGGCCTGGGATGGGCACAGTCTCTACCCTTGGGGAACTTGCAGACAACCCTGTCCACACACGACAGACTGCAGTCTAGTGCATACTATTTGAAAAGTATTTCCGAAGTGCTTTGGAAGTGTAAAGAGACACTGGGTTAGGGAAGTCAGATGGTAGAGGTGATAAGTGATTAGTATCAGCTGTTTAAAGAAAGAAGCTAGTGGCTGGGCGAGGTGGCTGATGCCTGTAATCCTGGCATTTTCAGATGCCAAGGTGGGAGGATTGCTTGAGCCCATGAGTTTGAGACAGCCTGGACAACATGGCGAAAACCTGTCTCTACAGAAACTACAAAAATTAGCTAGGCATGGTGGTACGCACCTGTAGTCCCAGCTACTTGAGAATCTGAAATGGGAGGATCTTTTGAGCCCGGGAGGTTGAGGCTGCAGAGAGTCATGATTGCACCAGCACTTCAGCCTGGGCGATGGAGCCAGACCCTGTCTTAATTAAAAAAAAAAAAAAGTAGTATTTGAACTTGCCGTTTGTTCACTTCCTTCACCTTGTTCCCTTCCTCTCCACATGCAGAACGAGAATAACATCCATATCCTCCTCCTCTAAATGTCAGTTGGCTTAATTGCCCGGCGAAAGAGCAGAATAATGACCAATTTGGTTCTTAGAGTCAGGCCGTCTTGGTTCGTATTTCTGCAGTGACCCCTGGGCCATGTGTAGCTCAGTGATTAAGAGTCTGGAGGCGGGCCGGGCGCGGTGGCTCAAGCCTGTAATCCCAGCACTTTGGGAGGCCGAGACGGGCGGATCACGAGGTCAGGAGATCGAGACCATCCTGGCTAACACGGTGAAACCCCGTCTCTACTAAAAAGTACAAAAAACTAGCCGGGCGAGGTGGTGGGCGCCTGTAGTCCCAGCTACTCGGGAGGCTGAGGCAGGAGAATGGCGTGAACCCGGGAGGCGGAGCTTGCAGTGAGCCGAGAGATCCGGCCACTGCACTCCAGCCTGGGCGACAGAGCAAGACTCCGTCTCAAAAAAAAAAAAAGAGTCTGGAGGCAAACGGGCTGGGTTTGTAGCCTAGCAAGGTTACTTACAGGGAGGAGGGGGTGACCTTGGGCAAGTTTGCTCAACCTCTCTGTGCCTCTTTAACTCATTTACCTCATTTGTAACTCATTTAACTCGTTGTTTTGAAGATTAAATAAGTCTCTACACTTAGTGCTTAGAATGGTGTCACAGATATAGTAAGTGCTTAAAAATTATTAACTAGTATTCAGATGCCTGTATGACTTTTGGAAAATTCTCACAGTTTTAACATCCTCATTTGTAATAATGTGGTAATAATATAATATTGTAATAATAAGATAATGACAGGATTGTTTGGGGATTAAATGCAATAATAAAGAGCACTTTGCAATGTCTGGCATTTAGGAAGTGCTCAGTAAATGTAAGTTAGCTATTATTATTGTCATCAATGTAAGTGTTAGCAGATATCATGATATGTAGAAGATCCATTTTGTTAATAGTAGAGCTGATAAAGTTAGTGGTTATTTATTTATTTTTTTATAGATAGGGTCTCGCTATGTTGCCTTGGGCTGGAGTGCAGTAGCTGGTCACAGGTTCGATCAAAGCCCACTGTAGCCTCAAACTTCTGAGCTCAACCAATCATCTTGCCTCAGCCTCCCAAGTAGCTGGGACTACAGGTGTACCACCACCATGCCTGGCGAATTTTTTTTTTTTTTGAGACGGAGTCTTGCTCTTTTTGCCCAGGTTGGAGTGCAATGGCGTGATCTCGGCTCACCTCAACCTCCGCCTCCCGGGTTCAAGCGATTCTCCTGCCTCAGCCTCCCGAGTAGCTGGGATTACAGGCATGCGCCACCATGCCTGGCTAATTTTGTATTTTTAGTAGAGACGGGGTTTCTCCATGTTGGTCAGGCTGGTCTTGAACTCCCGACCTCAGGTGATACACCCGCCTCGGCCTCCCAAAGTCCTGGGATTACAGGTGTGAGCCACCGCGCCTGGCCAACCTGGCAAATTTCTAATTTTATTTCTTATTCTACCTTTGGATTGACTTGTTTGCCTTCACAATGATTAATTTAGCACTTAATATGTACTAGCCCTGATGATAGCTGCTAGGGATGTGAGGTTGAGTGTGATCTGACTCCTGCTCTCCAGGACCTCATTGGCTGGATTTTAAATTTTATGGAAACAGGGAAACTGACAAACAGAACCCCTTCTCCATTATAACCCTGATGTTTATATTTGATTATTGGATACTAGTGGTCAACATCTTCTTTGGTTCATTGTAAATTGTGTTCAACAGCTGTGTCTGTGCACCATTTAAGGTTTTGAAGAAGGACTGCCAAAGCTGATTTTCAGTTTTAATCATAGAGGAGCTGTTGAAATGTCTTCAAAGCCATTTTATGAGTGAGACCTCAACTTCTCAGACCAGTGGAGCTGACAGGTTTTATTTATATCAGTACGAGTTATCTTGGCATGAACCTGAAATAATTGATGCTTGTCTTAAAGGAATAACATGTTTCTTTCTCTCTTCTTGTTTATTTTCCAAAAAAGAAGACTCAGGCAGGTGTGGTGGTGCAGGTCTGTAGTCCCAGCTACTTGGGAGGCTGAGGCGGGAGGATCACTTATACCCAGGAGTTTGAGGCCGCAGTGAGCCATGATCTCACCACTGCACTCCAGCCTGGGTGGCAGAGCGAGACACTGTCTCTAAAAAAAAAAGAAAGAAAGAAAAAGACTCCTTTCATTAAAGACAGGCAAAAACAACTTTGCACATCTCACAAATTTGCTGCTGCTTCCATTTCAGCATAAAGTATTGTTATGGGTGATATTTTCCCTTTTATTTGGGGCAACAGTTAACTTCAAACTTTTCCAATAGTTGTATTGAAAGTTTCTGAACACAATAATGATGGTGACCTAGAGGTATGGTAATGGGAACTTCTGAATTAGCAGAGAGACTGTAGTACCACTGTTGACCACGTGAGGGCAGAAGCGGATAATGTTTAAAGTTGGCTTCCTTTTCGCATTCACTATTATTGACCCCCCCCCCCCCAGAGAATCCCCATCAAAACACAGGACGGAAGCATACGGTTTAGTTTAAGCGCAGACCTCTATTTTTCCTTAGAGAAAATAAATGATTTTTAAAAATTAGATTTTGGTGCCTTGTATTTAGTGGGTACTTACACTCGCTTCTTCACTCCTGCCAAGTTCCTGATTGCATGTGATGTTTTCATTTCGTTGAGTTGTTGTTGTTGTTTTTTAAAGAGACAGTGTCTCACTCTGTCCCCTAGGCTGGAGTGCAGTGGCATGATCATGACTCACTGTAGCCTGGACTTCTCCAGGCTCAAGCAATCCTCCCACCTCAGCCTCCTGAGTGTCTGGGACCATGGGTGCCGTGCCACCATACCCAGCTAATTTTTTATGTTTTTGTGGAGGCAAGGTCTCACTTTGTTGCCCATGCTGGTCTCAAACTCCTGGGCTCAAGTGATATGCCTGCCTCCCAAAGTGTTGGGGTTACAGGCGTGAGCCACTGCACCCAGCCCTGGCTTTGGTTCTGTTGTAATTTTGGTAACAGGTGCTAGAACACCGTTACTTAGGGCTTATATTGAATTTCAGGACCTTTCTGTCCTGTCCTGACTACTAAAGTAAACCTCCAGTGCTGCCTGCAGGGTACTGGGCTTATGCCCTCATGGGGCTTATAGTCTAGTGGGGTAGAGAGCCAGGAAACAAAGACGGAAATGAAATAGAGGCAACTTGTGCTGAGTTCCTAGGATGCGTACAGTGCTGTGACAAGGGCTAGTGGGATATAGGCTGCTGTAGGTGGGGGGGTGGGGTCAGAGTCCGCCCTCCAGGGAGGATGCATCTCTCTTGGACTGGAGGATAAAAAGAGGTTGCTGTAGATGAAGAAGGAGGGTAGGAGGCCTTGAGGGGCAGGAAGGAAGAGCATGGAGTACCCAAGAGGCCAGTGGGGAGGGGACCGGATGGCACTGGAGACTCAATGCAAGGGTCAGGTCCTGAGAGCCTTTTGTTGGCTGCATTAAGGAGATTTGATGTTAGTTGTTTTTTTTTTTTTTTTTTTGAGACGGAGTCTTGCTCTGTCGTCTAGGCTGGAGTGCAATGGCATGATCTCGACTCACTGCAACCTGTGCCTCCCGGGTTCAAGCGATTCTCCTGCCTCAGCCTCCCGAGTAACTGGGACTACTTGGGTGTGCGCCACCACGTCCAGCTAATTTTTGTACTTTTATTAGAGAAGGGGTTTCACCGTGTTAGCCAGGAAGGTCTCCATCTGCTGACCTGTGATCTGCCCGCCTCGGCCTCCCAAAGTGCTGGGATAACAAGCGTGAGCCACCGCACCTGGCCTTGTTGTTAGTTTTAATGAAGCAGTGGGCTACTGAAGACTATACATGTGGAGAAATCTTTTATGAAGTTTTATTTTTTATTTTTATATTTTTTCAGAGACAGGGTCTTGTTCTGTCAGCTAGGCTGGAGTGCGGTGGCATGATCACGACTCACTGCAGCCTTGACCTCCTGGGCTCAAGTGATGCTCCTCCCTTGGCTACGAAAGCACTGGGATCACAGGCGTGAGCTGACACACCCAGCCACAATTTAGTGATTTTGAATGTATTTATAAACCTCTGTGTAACCATCAAACTTTAGTTCTCATGCTCGGTTTATTAAGAACTCTTTTTATTAGCTTGTGTACTGTGAGAGATGTGTGGTCATTTGTGTCTTTTTTTGTTTGTTTTCCATTCCCAGCTGGGAGGCACCATTGGAGACATCGAAGGAATGCCGTTTGTGGAAGCGTTTAGACAATTCCAGTTTAAGGCGAAAAGAGAGAATTTCTGTAATATCCATGTTAGCCTTGTCCCACAGGTGGGCTTTCCAGATAAGTATGTGGACAGCAACTTTGATAAGTTTTCCTGTGATATTCTATGTGTCCCGCATTTGAACGTGGGGCACCGTTAATCATCAATAGGAGCTAGTGTCCAGTGTGCTGACGGGACCCCATTTTTTTTCAGCTCAGTGCTACCGGAGAACAAAAAACCAAACCCACCCAAAACAGTGTCCGCGCGCTGAGGGGGTTAGGCCTGTCTCCAGATTTGGTGAGTTGAGGACAGTGGGTAAGTCTATCCCAAAGGTCTCTGGGAGCAGGCCCTTCACTTCTTTTTTGTTTGTTTGTTTGAGACGGAGTCTTGCTCTGTCACCCAGGCTGGAGTGCAGTGGTGCAGTCTTGGCTCATTGCAACCTCTGCCTCCCGGGTTCAAGCTATTCTCCTGTCTCAGCCTCCAGAGTATTTGGATTACAGGCACATGCCACCACACCTGGTATTTTTAGTAGAGACGGAGTTTTGTCATGTTGGCTAGGCTGGTCTCGAACCCCTGACCTCAGGTGATCTGCCCGCCTCGGCCTCCCAGAGTGCTTGGGATTACAGCCAAGAGCCACCATGCCTGGCTGCCCTTCACTTCTTTATCTTTATCATCATCTAAGTCCTTTCTCATTCTCAAACAGCTCCTATGACAATGAGGTTTTTCTGTCTGGGAGCTGGAAAAGGCTTATTCCCTTAGCCTCAAGTGTTGCTTCAATCCATTCTTCCCTAGGCTCTCATTTGATGGGCCACATTGATAGTTGGGCAAGTGTGATGTCCTATCATTTATATGATTCCCGGATTCTTTAGAATGAAGGTGAAATCTTGGGATTTTCCTGTAACCCTGCTATCAGTGATAACCCTGTGATGGGTTTTCACTGCTCTTTTTTTCTTTTTGAGACAGGGTCTGGCTCTGTTGCCCAGGCTGGAGTGCAGTGTTGCGATCTTGGCTTACTGCAACCTCTGCCTCCTGGGCTGAAGCGATTCTCCCACCTCAGCCTCTTGAGTAGCTGATACTAGCGGTGTACACTACCACAGCGCACTAATTTTTGTGTGTGGTGTGTGTGTGTGTGTTTGTAGAGACAGGGTTTTGCTATGTTACCCAGGCAGGTCTCGAACTCCTGGGTTCAACCAATCCTCCTGGCTTGGCCTCCTAAAGTGCTGGGATTGCACCATGCCCAGCCCATTGCTCTTATTTTTAGTCTAAACAGTGATGTGTCCTTATAGCAGGTGATCCAGTCATCACCAATAGTCTCTGTCAGAGGTTGACAAATAACAGTCCACAACTTGCGTGCCTGTTTTTGTAAATAAAGTTGTATTATCATGCAGTCACGCCCATTCATTTACATATTGTCTGTAGCTGTTTTCACACTGCACCACGATTGAGGATCAGGACAGTGACTGTGTGACCTGCAAACCCAAAATATTTCCCATCTGGCCCTTTTGAGAAAAAGTTTGTTAACCTCTATCTAGCTCTTTTCTTATAGTTAATGAAGCAACACTTACGAGCCTGGACTCTTTTCACCAGAGACGTCTCGATGTTTCGAGTTCTTACTGATACACTTGTGCTGAATTTGATTATACTTATTTTAGTGCTCAGACCAATTTCTAATAGTCCAGTGGAATGTCCAAAGTGAACAAGTATATACTTGGCCAAGTTTCTTGTAAAAAGAAATGAATGTGGCATCCTGCTGAAAACGAATCCTGTTTGCTGATGCATAACTGGCTTTGACAGATTGTCTGCCGAAGTTCAACGCCCATCGAGATGGCCGTGAAGGAGAAGATTTCTATGTTTTGTCACGTGAACCCTGAACAGGTTGGTGCTGCTCTTTAGATTTTATTGTCTGGCAGGCACTTCTGCTGATGCCAGTGTTTTGTGCCTCTTCAATGATCATATTACTTTTCACGGCATTTATGCAAGCGCCGGGCACCCTGATCCAATCATGACTCCCTAGCCCTTAAGTGAGGTAGGATGCATGTTTCTTTGCATGATCACTCAACTTATGTCACAAAACCAGGGTGGGCTTTATTTCTTTTCTTGAGACAGAGTGAGGCTGGAGTGCAGTGGCACAATCTCAGCTCACTGCAACCTCTGCCTCCCAGGTTCAAGCAATTCTCTTATTTTAGCCTCCTGAGCAGCTGAAATTACAGGTGTCTGCCACCATGCCTGGATAATTTTTTTTTTTTTTTTTTTTTTTTTTTTTTTTTTAGTAGAGGTGAGGTTTTGCCATGTTGGCCAGGCTGGTCTCGAACTCCTGACCTCAGATGATCCACCTGCCTCGGCCTCCCATAGTGCTAGGATTACAGGCGTGAGCCACCGTGCCCAGCCTACCAGAGTGGGCATTTAACTCACAGTCAAACCTCTAGAGAGAGAACCACATGAAGCCTACTTATCATCTCTTTATCTTGTCTTTCCTACTGGGACACTTACTGCTTTCACTCATTTCTCCTCTCTACCTGTGGCAGCTTAAGTCACCCCAAACACACGAGCATGTTGACATTCACACTAGCTCTTCTGACTCCACCAGTGGGCTCAGTTGACTTCATTGGTACAGAAACCCTACTGTGATTTGAGCTTAGGTTCTCTGCTCTGCAGGGCTTTCCATCTCAGTATTCTGATAATTCGCTTTTCTTTTTTCTTTCCTTCTCTGATCTCTGTCTGTTGATTCCAATAAGGTTTGGGTATAAGGGATTGGAGTTGCCTATAGTTTAAAGAGAGGGATATAAATGGCACTCAGGAAAAGGGTGAGGTTTGGCAGAAATCTTTTCTTCAGATTATAACTCTGGGTTCTCTGAAGTCTAAAAACGATCAAATTGAATTTTGGCATCTTGGAAAGCACTCTGATGGAGAGCCCCCACCTGATGCCTCAGAGTCATTGCCAAAGTCTGAACTACTTTGAAAAATGTGATGGCAGATTGAAGGGACACTTCTGCATTTGTATGTTGTCATGCCATTTTGTTTGCATCCAATCTTTTTTTTTTTTTGAGACAGAGTTTCACTATTGTCACCCAGGATGGAATGCAGTGGTGCACTCTCGGCTCAGTGCAACCTCCACTTCCCGGGTTCAAGCGATTCTCCTGCCTCAGCCTCCTGAGTAGCTGGGATTATAGGTGTGTGCCACCATGACTGGCTAATTTTTGTATTTTTAGTAGAGATGGGGTTTCACCATGTTGGCCAGGCTGGTCTTGAACTCCTGACCTCAGATGATCCACCTGCCTCGGCCTCCAAAAGTGCTGGGATTACAGGCGTGAGCCACTACACCTGACCTGTCCAGTCGTTTTGTGTACACTTCTTCTTCTTCTTTTTTTTTTTTTTTTTTTGAGATGGAGTCTTGCTCTGTCGCCCAGGCTGGTATGCAATGGTACGATCTCGACTCACTGCAACCTCTGCCTCCTGGGTTCCAGCGGTTCTCCTGCGTCAGCCTCTTGAGTTGCTGGGATTATAGGCGCATGTCACCATTTTTGTGTTTTTAATACAGATGGGGTTTCACCATGTTGGTCAGGCTGGTCTCGAACTCCTGACTTCAGGTGATCTGCCCGCCTTGGCCTCCCATAGTGCTGGGATTAGTTTTCTAATTAAATGAAGTTAACCATGTGCAAATTCTGATGCTAGCTTTGGTTGCTGGGTTTTTGTGTGTATGTGTGTGTGTGTGTGTGTGTGTGTGTGTGTGTGATATCACTGTAAATAAACTGCCAGTCTCTCCCGAATTTTGTCTCATTCTTGTGGTGGCATATTTGAGTAGATCCATCTAAGTAAGGTGATTTCTCATCATCATTTAGGTCATATGTATCCATGATGTTTCTTCCACATACCGAGTTCCTGTGCTTTTGGAGGAACAAGGCATTGTCAAATATTTTAAGGAGAGATTGCACCTGCCCATTGGTGATTCTGCAAGTAATTTGCTTTTTAAGTGGAGAAATATGGCTGACAGGTAAGCGAAAGGAATTACTTGTATGATCTTTAACAATTCTTGAGTTTGGGGGTAGAAATAAGACCTACTTGAAAGGGTAAGCATGTGTATTTGGCATTTTGCATGTGCACATTTTGGTCTGGATATGTCTAAAGATGGAGCATACTGTTACGGTGCTTTGCTGTATTATTTGAAGATTTCTGGAGCCTTTGATTTTGTTATACATAAATCAAAGTGAATTAAAGGAATTTGAATTCTGGAAGGAATGTTTTTAACTCTGGAAGGATTTTGATTTATTTACTAGTTCATTTTTTAGTTTCTGAGTATTTTAAATGTTTTTTTTGTTGTTGTTGTTTTGTTTTTTGTTTTTTGAGAGTCTCGCTCTGTCACCCAGGCTGGAGTGCAGTGGCACGATCTCAGCTCACTGCAACCTCCACCTCCTGGGCTCAAGTCATGCTCCCACTTCAGCCTCCTGAGTAGCTGAGACTAGAGGCACGCACCATCACACCCGGCTAATTTTTTTTTTCTTTTTTGTAGAGACGGGATTTTTCCGTGTTACCCACACTGGTCTTGAACTCCTGGGCTCAAGTGATCTGCCCACCTTGGCCTCCCAAACTGCTGGGATTATAGGCATGAGCCACCATGCCTGGCCTTAAACAGTTTTAAATGTTGCAGGTTTTTTGTTTTGTTTTGCTTGTTTTTAAGATTTGGCTAGGCCGGGCGCGGTGGCTCAAGCCTGTAATCCCAGCACTTTGGGAGGCCGAGACGGGCGGATCACGAGGTCAGGAGATCGAGACCATCCTGGCTGACACGGTGAAACCCCGTCTCTACTTTAAAAAATACAAAAAACTAGCCGGGCGAGGTGGCGGCGCCTGTAGTCCCAGCTACTCGGGAGGCTGAGGCAGGAGAATGGCGTGAACCCGGGAGGCGGAGCTTGCAGTGAGCTGAGATCCGGCCACTGCACTCCAGCCTGGGCGGCAGAGCGAGACTCCGTCTCAAAAAAAAAAAAAAAAAAAAGATTTGGCTAACTTTTCCTAAAGGAAATCATTTTGAATGGGAACTTTTGGCTATGCTATTTTTGTTTCATCCTGCGTTCATTAACTATTCAGCATAATTATTAAAATTCCTGATGGATTCTAACTTTCAGACAACCATATTAATTTAAGCAAAGTTTCTCTAATTTGAAGTTATATGAAAATTAAGCTGTGTGCAGTGGCATTTACTTGTAGTCTCAGCTACTCGGGAGGCTGACGTGAGAGGATCACTTGAGCCCAGGAGTTGGAGGCCAGCCTGAGCAACATAGCGAGACCCTGTATCTTTAAAAAAAAAAAAAAAAAAAAAGGAAATTAAGTCTCTGTTACTTGTTTTCTTTCTTTCTTTCTTTCTTTCTTTTTCTTTTTTTTTTTTTTAAGACAGAGTGTTACTCTGTCGCCCAGGCTGGAGTGCAGTGGTGCAGTCTCGGCTCACTACAACCTCTGCTTCCTGGGTTTAAGCAATTCTCCTGCCTCAGCCTCCTGAGTAGCTGGGATTACAGGCGCCTGCCACCACGCCCAGCTAATTTTTTGTATTTTTAGTAGAGAAGGGGTTTCACCATGTCTGCCAGGCTGGTCTTGAACTTCTGACCTCAGGCGATTCGCCTGCCTAGGCCTCCCAAAATGCTAGGATTACAGGTGTGAGCCACCGTGCCCGGCCCTGTTTTCTTTTACTAAATGTAGTTGAGATGGGACTTCTTGGGCAGCTTAGGTCGTACAGCAGAGCCGGTAGGTGCAGCTGTTACATATGTAGGTTCTGGATTCAGATCCTGACTTCTCCTCTTACCAGCTGTGTGAGTTTGAGTGATTACTTAACCTCTCTAGGCTTGTTTTCCCATCTGTATATAATAAAGGGATACCAGTGCCTACCTAGTGGCAATTATGAGAGGAAACCTGTAAAGACTTAACATTGAGTCACGTACTATAATGAGTATCGGTTGCTGATGTTGGTAACTATAATTAAAATGATGGTCACAAAATCACTGACCCTTGGTAGGTGACTAATCAGATTGATGTTCTCTTGCCCTTTCATTTACAATTTTAAAAAATGCTTTAGACTTTCTGGGGCAAGTGGAATCGGGAAGAAAGAGCAGTTTCTGAGCTTAGATCCTCTAAAACCCTTGTTAGAGTGCTTAAAGTGCCAGTCATTTCGTAGGAATTTTCTAAGTAGCTTGGGGCTGATACACTTTAGGCACTAGAAGTTTTAATATTTTAACTCTTTTTATTGGAAATAGCTCTAAATTATACTCTATGCTTTTATGCTTTTTTTCTGTTTTCTTTCTTTCTTTTTTTTTTTTTTTTTTGGCACAGAGTGTTGCCCTGTTGCTCAGGCTGGAGTGCAGTGGCGCAGTCTTGGCTCACTGCAGCCTGAACCTCCTGGGCTCAAGTGATCCTCCCGCCTCAGCGTCCGCAATAGCTGGGACCACAGGTGCGCTCCACCACGCCCAACTAATTTTTGTATTTTTAGTAGAGACGGGGTTTTGCCATCTTGCTCAAGTGATCTTCCTGCCTCAGCCTCCTAAAGTGTTGGGATTACAGGCATGAGCCATGTGCCTGGCGCTTCTGTGCTTTTTAAAGCAAAATGTTTGGTCTTTGTATTAGCCTCCTGGGGGCTGCCATAACAATGACCACAAACTGGGTAGCTTAAAAAAACAACACAGGAATTTATTCTCTCACAGTCCTGGAGGTCAGAAGTGCAAAATCAATGCATTCACAGGGTTGGTTCCTTCTGGAGACTCTGCAGGAGAATCTCTGCCACACCCCTTCTCCTGGCTTCTGGTGGCTGCCAACAATCAGTGGTGTTTCTTGGCTTGTGGCCGCATCACTCGAATCTTGTCCTCCATCTTTTATTTCTGTTTTTTTTTTTTTTGAGACGCAGTCTCACTCTGTCACCCAGGCTGGAGTGCAGTGGTGCAACCATGGCTTAATGCAACCTCGAACTTCTGGGGCTCAAGTGATCCTTCTGCTGTGTCGCCCAGGCTGGAGTGCAGTGGCGTGATCTTGGCTCACTGCAAGCTCCACCTCCCGGATTCATGCCATTCTCCTGCCTCAGCCTCCCAAGTAACTGGGACTACAGGCGCCCGCCACCATGCCCGGCTAATTTTTTTTTTTTGGTATTTTTTTTAGTAGAGACGGAGTTTCACCGTGTTAGCCAGGATGGTGTTGATCTCCTGACCTCATGATTCACCTGCCTTGGCCTCCCAAAGTGCTGGGATTACAGGCATGAGCCACTGTGCCCAGCCCTCTTCATCTCTCTTGAGACCCGACTGTTGGGGGCGGCCCTGCAAAGAGGACTCCCCTCCCCCTCCCACAGCAGCTTGAAGTAGTATCAGATGCCTGCCTCACATTCGGTGATGGCTGATGGCTGAGTGGGGCACATGAGGGAGACACTTGGTTGCTCTCGGAAGTATAGGTCCAAGGGGGAATGAGAGCTCCCTGGTAGGTGTGACCCAGTGGACTCACCTGTACCACCTGCTGCCCAGTGACTCCTCCCCTGGGAAGACCAGCCGTGAGTGAGTCGAAGGCGGAACCTGTGATACTGACCCCAGTGCTGCTTCCTTCCGGAGGCACAGCTGATGTTGTCTCTTCCGTCTATGGAGGAGGGAGAAGAGGGTGAAGCCAAATCTGCTATGCTCAAATGTGGCTGTGCCTGCCTGCCTCTGACATCATCTCTGCTACTTGGTGTGCTGTCATCCTGCTTTCTGTTACCTGCATCCTGTTTTTTTTTTGGAGACGAAGTCTGGCTCTGTTGCCCAGGCTGGAGTGCAGTGGCGTATCTCAGCTCACTGCAACCTCCGCCTCCTGGGTTCAAGTGATTCTCCTTCCTCAGTCTCCTGAGTAGCTGGAGGCATGCACCACGACAGGCATGCACCACCATGCCAGGCTAATTTTTGTATTTTTAGTAGAGACAGAGTTTCACCATGTTGGCCAGACTGGTCTGGAACTCCTGATCTCAAGTGATCCAGCCGCCTTGGCCTCCCAAAGTGTTGGGATTACAGGCGTGAGCCACCACACATGGCCTGTTACCTGCATACTGTATGGAGAGGTGGTGTGAGGTACAGACAGCTATGGAACCTCCAGAACAACATAAAATGAAGTAGTGAGTTCAAGGGTTAGCAGTCTTGTCTCAGCTATTTTAGTCACCTTTCTAGAAAGTTACCTTCCCTGTCACTTTTGACTTCTTAGCTTCTTGTGCATTTTTCTTGCACACAGCCTGTTTGTGATCAAGTTTCTCTCGTACTCTTTACAGATGTGTGTGTGTGTGTGTTTTTTTTTTTTTTTTTTTTTGGAGATAGAGTCTCGCTCTGTGGCCCAGGCTGGAGGGCAGTGGCATGATCTCGGCTCACTGCAACCTCCGCCTCCCGGGTTCAAGCAATTCTCCTGCCTCAGCCTCCTGAGTAGCTGGGATTACAGGTGAGTACCACCATGCCCAGCTAATTTTTGTATTTTTGTATTTTTAGTAGAGACGGGGTTTCACCATATTGGCCAGGCTGGTCTCGAACTCCTGACCTCAGATGATCCACCTGCCTCGGCCTCTCAGAGTGCTGGGATTACAGGTGTGGGCCACCGTGCCCGGCCACTCTTTGCAGATGTTGATATTCGTCATCATGGTAACATTTTTCTAAGGTGTTTGGGGAAGGGTTTGCTTCAAAGCCCTAAAACATCTTCAGCCCCAAGATGACATTTCCACGTACCTAATACCAGACCAGATATTTTTCATGTTCTTTGAACAGATTTCCTGACAAAAGCAACACTAAAAATTGTGTCTCTAATGGTAAAATGTGATTGAGTGTCTTCTGTAGAATGGAATTTTTCTCATAAAAATGATCTAAATGGCTAGTAATATTTTAAATCGTTCTCTTAGCACCATTCTTCAGGCATGCCATGAATAACCAGACTTTTGTGGGTCAGCTGGGAATGTAACCATTTTAAATGTAGACACTTCGAATGCATTTTCTTACACAATGTCACCTTACAAAGTTAATATTGGAATGTTTTCTATTGACACGCAGAATGCATTTTCTTATACAATGTCACCTTATTAACCAATGTAAGAACAGCTCGTATTTATGAGATTGGGATAGCTTTTCAATTTTTACTTTTAATGCTTTTAACTTTTTCTCTGATATACTTGAACTTTTATCTGTACCTGCTTATGTAAGCCAACGTTGGGATTTCTTTTTTGTTTTTTGAGACAGTGTCTCACTGTGTCACCCAGGCTGGAGTGCAGTGGTGTGATCATAGCTCACTGCAGCCTTGACCTCCTGGGCTCAAGTGATCCTCCAACCTCAGCCTCCTGAGTAGCTGGGACTATAGGCATGCCCCGCCACGCCTGGCTAATTTTTGTATTTTTTGTAGAGATGGGGTCTAACTATGTTGCCCAGCCTGGTCTCAAACTCTTGGGCTTAAGTGATTCTCTCGCTTCAGCCTCTTGAGTAGCTGGGACTACAGCTGCTCCTAAGGTTTTAAAAAGTGCCTTGGAATAAGAGCAGCAGCTGCCATTGTTCTGTCTGTGATGTTGTTACGTGCATATAACCTTTGAGTTTGTTTTCTTTCCCAGGTATGAAAGGTTACAGAAAATATGCTCCATAGCCCTGGTTGGCAAATACACCAAGCTCAGAGACTGCTACGCCTCTGTGTTCAAAGCCCTGGAACACTCAGCCCTGGCCATCAACCACAAGTTGAATCTGATGGTGAGTCCTGGCCTGGTCTTTTGGCTATCTCAGTAATTCATGCCAATAGCACATGTTCCAGAGGGGCAAGTTTTGTTAAAGGGTCCCTGAGATCACCTCCAGGACCTATGATTCACCAGAAGAACTCACAGGACTCAGCATATAGTTATACTCATAGCTAAGATTTATTATAGCCAGACAATGCAAAGCAAAAGCAGCCAGGGAAAAGTCGTGCAGGGTGAAGTCTGGGGGTAACGAGGCGCAAGCTTCTAAGCGCCCTCCCCTGGTAGAGTCCAGTGAGTTGTGATAACACATGCAAACTGCCATCTACTAAGGAAGCTCGTTGAAGACTTGAAGCCCAAGGTTTTTACTGGGGGCTGGTCACATACGCACCCTTTGCTTAACACTTCCCAAAATGCCAGCCTCCCAGAAGGGAGCTTCTCCTATCAGTTCTTGGAATGATGAGAACCCTCCCAAAGTCAGAGTTTCCAGAAGCCAGTCAAGGCTCAATCTTGTAGCAAGCCTTTCCAAGGGCAGCAGCTAGGCTTGCTGTGTAAACGGTTTTCTTTTTTCCTTTTTTGAGACAGAGTCTCCCTCTGCCGCCCAGGCTGGAGTGCAGTGGCACGATCTTGGCCCACTGCAACCTCTGTCTTCACTGTTCAAGCAATTCTTGTGTCTCAGCCTCCTGAGTATCTGGGATTACAGGCTTCCACCACCATGCCCAGCTGATTTTTGTATTTTTAATAGAGACGGGGTTTCACCACGTTGGCCAGCTGGTCTCGAACTCCTGATCTCAGGTGATCTGCCCGTCTTGGCCTCTCAAAGTGCTGGGATTACTGGCATGAGCCACTGCGCTTGGCCTGTGTAAACTGTTTTCTACATGTAGGTTTAAGGCACATTTCTGAAATTAGGCTTTGCACATTCAGATGAATGAGCATGCTTGTCATGCTCCTTCAAGTACATCGTAATTGGCTAACAAGAAAATAATAGGATATTTTTTTCCTTTAGCATTGGAATGGAATCTAGATTTTAAAAATACTATATTCCCCTCTCTAACTTGGAAGAATGATAGCTAGCAAACAGTGATTATTTGTTTTGGAAACTCAGTATTGTGGAATAACAGAGGTGTAGTTATCTTATATAGCTTGAGTATATTCTTCCATATAAGAACGGAAGTAGTACATGTTTAGAGTAAAACATTTAAACAAAGCATAAGCCAGGTGAAGTAGTTCACACCTGTAATCCCAGCCCTTCGAGAGGCTGAGCCAGGTAGGTTGCTTGAGCCCAGGAGTTGAAGACCAGCCTGGGCAACAATGGGAGACCTCATCTCTATAAAATCTTGAAAGTTAGCCAGGTGTGATGGCATGCACCTGTAGTCTCAGCTAATTGGGAGGCTGAGGCAGGAAGATTGCTTGAGCCCAGGAGTTTGATACTGCAGTGAGCTATAATTGCACCACTGCGCTCCAGCCTGGGTGACAGATTGAGACCCTGTCTCCAAAAAACAAAGCAAAACAAAATAAAGCATAAGTCTAAAATGCAGAAAGCAGATTCCTCCTCCCTGATATCCCACTTGTTACCAGTTGGATACGTATGTTTATATATCTATCTCACATTTATATTTAATTATATTCAATATGAGTATATCATTGTGTAAGCAAGCCTTATCATCTTGACTTAAATGGCAAAAATTTTGTATGATGAGTAAAAAGATCCATTTATATGTTAAAGAAATTTAATGACTTCCACTTTGACACCAGCTTAGGAGACCTACCTGCTGTTTCTCTCTCTTCTTTTTAGCCTCCTTTCCTAATCAGTTTAAAAATTTTTTATTTTAGGCCGGGCGCGGTGGCTCAAGCCTGTAATCCCAGCACTTTGGGAGGCCGAGACGGGCGGATCACGAGGTCAGGAGATCGAGACCATCCTGGTTAACATGGTGAAACCCCGTCTCTACTAAAAAAAAAAATACAAAAAACTAGCCGGGCGAGGTGGCGGACGCCTGTAGTCCCAGCTACTCGGGAGGCTGAGGCAGGAGAATGGCGTGAACCCGGGAGGTGGAGCTTGCAGTGAGCTGAGATCCAGCCACTGCACTCCAGCCTGGGTGACAGCGCGAGACTCCGTCTCAAAAAAAAAAAAAAAAAAAAAAAATTTTTATTTTAGGCCGGGTGCGGTGGCTCAAGCCTGTAATCCCAGCACTTTGGGAGGCCGAGACGGGCGGATCACGAGGTCAGGAGATCGAGACCATCCTGGCTAACACGGTGAAACCCCGTCTCTACTAAAAAAAATACAAAAAACTAGCCGGGCGAGGTGGCGGGCACCTGTAGTCCCAGCTACTCGGGAGGCTGAGGCAGGAGAATGGCGTAAACCCGGGAGGCGGAGCTTGCAGTGAGCTGAGATCCGGCCACTGCACTCTAGCCTGGGCGGCAGAGCGAGACTCCATCTCAAAAAAAAAAAAAAAAAAAAAAAAAAAAAATTTTTATTTTATTTTATTATTTTTTAATTAATTAATTAATTTTTTTTAAGACGGAGTTTTGCTTTTGTTGCCCAGGCTGGAGTGCGGTGGCACAATCTTGGCTCACCGCAACCTCTGCCTCCTGGGTTCAAGTGATTCTCCTGCCTCAGCCACCTGAGTAGCTGGGATTACAGGTGTGCGCCACCATGCCCGGCTAATTTTTGTATTTTTAGTAGAGACAGGGTTTCTTCATGTTGGCTAGGCTGGTCTGGAACTCCCGACCTCAGGTGATCCACCTGCCTTGGCCTCCCAAAGTGTTGGGATTACAGGCGTGAGCCATCGTGCCTGGCCTGTTTTTTAATTTTTGTAGAGATGGGGTCTCGCTATGTTGCCCAGGCTGGTCTTGAACTCCTCAAACAATTCCTCCTGCCTTGGCCTCCTAAAGTGCTAGGATTACAGGCATGAGCCACCATGCCCGGCCCCTAATCACTTTTTATTTTTGGCTTTCTAAGGAATAGTTTACTTCCCATTCCTCCCACTCCTCCAAGTTGCCTGCCCCGTTATATAAAAAAAGAAAACAGCAATAGAAAAATTGCCATGACATATACATTTTATAAAGCCTTTAAAAATTTGTATCTTAAAGTTTATTTGGATAGTCTTTTTTTCTTTTCTTTTCTTTTTTCTTTTCTGAGACAGGGTCTCGCCCTGTTTCCCAGGTTGGAGTGCAGTGGTGCGATTTTGGCTCACTGCAACCTCCGCCTCCTGGGTTCAAGCAATTCTTGTGCCTTAGCCTCCCGAGTAGCTGGGATTACAGGTGCCCGCCACCACACCTAATTTTTGTATTTTCAGTAGAGACAGGGTTTCGCCATGTTGGCCAGGCTGGTCTTGAACTCCTGGCCTTAAGTGATCCACCTGCTTTGGCCTCCCAAAGTGCTGGGATTATAGACGTGAGCCACTGCGCTTGGCCAGATAGTCATTTTTACAGAAGAAATACTAAACTAATATAGATAGAGAGGGGCTGTTATATACATAGGAATTGGTGCACATGATGCTTCATCTGATAGGATTCATTGACATTAGCTTCTCCTAAGTACTATTTGAATTGTTGCCTTGTCATCTTCCTTCTAAGTTTGAGCTGCATCTGTCTCTCTCTCCTGGTTTGCTGCAGCTGCAGCAGCTTCCAGGCTGGTTTCCAGCTGCCAGTCTTCCCTGTCTTTGCCACACTCTACCAGAGTGATCTTTGTAAAATCTTTCTCGGTTCTCTTTGTTCCTGTCATCCCTTTACTTAAGATCTTTCAGTGGTGTCTCAGTCTGTTCAGGCTGCTGTAACAAAGTACCATAGATCAGGTGGCTTACAAACAACTGCCATTTCTCTCTCACAATTCTAGAGGCTGAAAGTCCAAGATTAGGGTGCCAGCATGTAACCGGGCTCTGGTGAGGGCCCTCTTCTGGGTGCAGAGGGCCAACCTCTGGTTATATCCCCATGTGGCAGAACGGGTGAGGGAGGTCTTTGGGGCCTCTTTTATAGGTGTACTAATCCTATTCCTATGTGCTCTGCCCTCTTGACCTAATCATCTCTCAAAGACCCCACCCACCTCCTAATACCATTTCTTTGGGAGCTGGGATTTCAACATAGGAATTTTGGGGGATCACAGACATTCAAACCATTGCAAGTGCCTTCAAGTGTCAACTCTGTGTCATGGCTTCTCAGCCTCGTCCCTTGCCTTCCTCCAACTAATCAGGTCTGTCCTCTCGCTGGGTGGGGCCTTTTTTGAGGGTCCCAGAGTGGCTACCACTTTCTGTCTTTTTCCTCTGAGGTTTCATATAAGTGGCTCCTTTGCTGGAGATTTCTTTTTATTTTTTGAGATGGAGTCTCGCTCTGTTGCCCAGGCTTGAGTGCAGTGACACAATCTAAGCTCACTGCAACCTCTGCCTCCTGGGTTCATGTGATTCTCCTGCTTCAGCCTCCCGAGTATCTGAGATTACAGGCACCCACCACCACGCCTAGCTAATTTTTATGTTTTTAGTGGAGACGGGATTTTGCCATGTTGGCCAGGCTGGTCTTGAATTCCTAACTTCAGATGATCCGCCCGCCTCAGCCTCCCAAAGTGCTGGGATTACAGGCGTAAGCCAATGCACCTGGCCTGCTGGAGATTTCATACCCTTCTCCTCTCCTCTGTTTGTCTCCTGCATGCCTTCCCTGCTGTGTCCCATCACACACATGCTTATCTTGCTTCTGCTCTCCTCTCGGCTGGCTTCTTGAACATTACCTCCTCAGAGCTCTTCCTTGATGTCGATCCTTCCTGTCTTTCCTCCAGTGTCCAGTTCTAGTGATCTCCCAGTTGCTTTTTTTTTTTTTTGAGACAGGGTCTCACTCTGTCACTCAGGCTGGAATGCAGTGTCACGATCGGGGATCATTGCAGCCTGGACCTCCCAGGCTCAAAGGATCCTTCCGCCTCAGCTTCCCAAGTAGCTGGGGCTACAGGCACGTGCCACCCCACGCAGTTAACCCCTAGTTACTTCTGCATCATTCTCTTCTTTGTCTGTCATAGCCATTATCATAGTATAGTGTGGATGCCCATTTATCTGGTTTTGTAATCTTTCTGAAAGATGATAAGAGCCACAAAACAGAGACTATGTTTTCTATCCCTAGTGCCCAGTACAGTGTTTGCATAATAAGTAATTATTGAATAATGTGTCATAGTATTAGATGGCTGTAGTATTTTTGAGTGTTTATTTTTCTTAAATACTCCTTTTATCTGTTGGATGTTTTTTAGTACATAGACTCCATTGATCTGGAGAAGATCACTGAAACCGAGGACCCTGTGAAATTTCACGAAGCTTGGCAGAAGCTATGCAAAGCTGAGTGAGTACCAGGGCCCATGCACACCAGTTAGGACAGGACCATTGTACTTTTTCTGTAATGATTCAGTCTACCCTAATTGCTAACTTTCATGCATTTTGGAAGGTAGTTTGGAGTACTTGTGGTCTTTGCAGGTGGTTGTGCCACCATCATATGCATTGATTGGAAGTGTGCCATGTTAATGCTGGTGGCATGTGCATAGAAATGGTTTTATTTGGGGAGGATGGGGATACTGTACTGGAGGGAAAATGTGTTGATTCTCCTGAAAGATGCAGAGATAAATCTTATGTATACAAAGTTAAAGTATAAGAATGACAGCTTTTTTTTCTCTCTCTCTTTTTAAAAAGTGAAAGCAAGTTTATTAGGAAAGTAAAGGAATGAAAGAATGGCTACTCCACAAGCAGAGCAGCCCTGAGGGCTACTGGTTGCCCCTTTTGTGGTTATTTCTTGATTATATGCTAAACAAGGGATGGATTATACATGCCTCCCCCTTTTAGACCTTATAGGGTAACTTCCTGATGTTGCCATGGCATTTGTAAACTGTCATGGCACTGGTGGGAGTGTAGCAGTGAGGATGACCAGAGGTCACTCTCATTGCCATCTTGGTTTTGGTGGGTTTTGGCCGGCTTCTTTACTGCAACCTGTTTTATCAATGAAGTGTTTATGACCTGTATCTTTTGCTGACCTCCTATCTCATCCTGTGACTTAGAATGCCTAACTATCTGCGAATGCAGCCCAGTAGGTCTCAGCCTTATTCTACCCAGCCGCTATTCAAGATGGAGTTGCTCTGGTTCAACATTACCCCTCTCCCTTTTATAAGAGAACTCTTATTACTAAGGGTTGCAGAGGGACAAAGCTCCATCTTCTGTAACTTCTTCGTGTTGAATAGGGGCAATGACATTCCTCCCTAACTATTAGAGTTTCTTGTATTTGGGGTAGAGAAGAGGTCAGTCAGAAAGCGTCAGATGGTGAGGGCCATTCACAACTCTGAGTTCCAACAAAAGGTGATATCTGGAAGATTAATAAATGTTTAATTTAAGAAAACATTGAGTAAGCTTATTCTGCATTCCTACACAAAGAGTACAATAGCAATATATTCCACAACAGTAAAGCAAAAAATTACCCCAAGTAAACTAAATTAGAAGGCTTTCCGTGAACTGGGCAACTATTGGAACCAAACTGATATGCGGTTGCTAGCTGATTTCAGTACATGCCCAGAATTAGAATACTGATCCCAATTAGAATTAGAATTAGAATTAGAACACTGATCCCAATTTTTACATTACCCATCCCTCTTTTTTTTTTTTTCCCGAGATGGAGTCTTGCTCTGTCTCCCACGCTGGAGTGCAGTGGCATGATCTCGGCTCACTGCAACCTCCGCCTCCCAGGTTCAAGCAATTCTTCTGCCTCAGCCTCCCGAGTAGCTGGGATTACAGGCATACGCTACCATTCCTGGCTAATTTTTGTATTCTTAGTAAAGATGGGTTTCACCATGTTGGCCAGGCTGGTCTTGAACTCTTGACCTTGTTATCCACCCGCCTTGGCCTCCCAAAGTGCTGGAATTACAGGCGTGAGCCACCACGCCCAGCCCTGCTCTTGTTTTTTTCTGAGCTGCAGTCACAGATCACTGATTGTCTCACAGGAATAAGCAGGGTCAGTCTAAATTGCAGAAAAAAACTTCAAAAACAACCAATGCATCTAGAATCTGTAATAATAACAGGTAGACCATAGTTCTTGGAACATAATTTTTTCTCTCTCCAGTTTCCCATTTTTACTAAAGACAAATCATGGTAAGAACAGTTTGCTTTATTATACTTGGCCTGATTATTTCTATAAAGTGCAGCAAGAATAATTATTTTTCACATGGGCTTTTAAAATTGGCTTTGATGGAACCTTATTCCATAAGGGATATCAGATAAGACCTTTTTAAAAGCTAAGCCCAGCCATGGGTTTGTACCCTCAAATACCTATGAATTGGGTAAATTCCTCTCCTTTTGAGGTCCCAAGATAACTTGAGGCTCCTGGACCTGTCAGAAAGTGACATTCTTTAGTTACCACAGGTCAGAAACCCTGTACAGGGACTGTGTAGACAAGGTATGAGGCCAGTTTTCCCAAGGGGCTTGTATTGGCTTTATAATTCAAGTTTGATTCTTTACAGGAAAGCACACCATTCCAGTCAAAGCCTTGGTAATATAACCAGTTTCTCCCTCCAATTGTGTCCTGTTGCAAAATAAAAAAGATTCTTATTGCACTTATGCAAATAACTATATTGCCATAAGTTAAGAATAATCACAAATAGTTTCCAAATTCTGGACAAATCAAGTAGAAAGAAACAAATATGCTCCAAATTTTGTTCACAGGAGTATACTTTACTCAATTGTTATAAGCTGCATATAGCTCAAAAGAACAGTTTTCTTGACTCTGAAAAATAAAACAAAAAGGATCAGCAACATTTTAAGCAAAGTAAAAAATATTAATTTTTTATTAGTTCATTCCATGGAGCTAACTCCTGTTCTACTTGATAGTCATGAATATTTCAGCTCTCCATGAGAGTCCTGAAAGATTTTCCTCTATTCTGCTGTCACAATCTCCAAAGTGATCAGAAACCTGCATTGAAGAACACCTGTTAGAGTTCTATAGTTGATTATTAACTACCTTCTGAAGAGTACCAAAACAATACAATTGTCTGTGGGTGACAAAATGTTTTAGGGAAGCCACTCTTAAAGCCACAATTGACTAGGAATTTGTTACATCTGTGGCTTACAACAATTTTACATAACAATGATAATTATTAATAACATACACTAAGTCATATTAGAATTATAGAAGTTTCTCATAATTTTGGAACACATACCAATAACATGTTTATACAAATACAGCCCAAAGAAAGCCAAACACCATTTCATATTTGACAGTGCTTTTTGTATAATTTTTATACCAAATATACCAAACTTCACCATTGTATTAGTGCATTAAATTGATGTCAAACCCAATTTTTAATAAAACCTTATAGATAAATCTATCCAATTTTAATTAGTTTGACCATAAGGTAAGATTTTTACAAACCTTCTATAATCCTTTACAAGTTTTTTTTTTTTTTTTTTTTTTTTGGAGACACAGTCTCTTGCTCTGTCACCCAGGCTAGAGTGTAGTGGTGTGATCTTGGTTCACTGCAACCTCCGCCTCCTGGGTCCAAGCAATTCTGCCTCAGCCTCCCCAGTAGCTGGGATTACAGGCACCTGCCATCATGCCTGACTAATTTTTTTCGTATTTTTGTAGAGATGGGGTTTCACCATGTTGGCCAGGCTGGTCTCGAACTCCTGACCTCAAGTGATTCACCCACCTCAGCCTCCCAAAGTGCTGGGATTACAGACATGAACCACCACGCCCGGCTCCTTTACAAGTTTTTGTTAAAGAGCAGATCAGTGCTCTAAGAGAAATCTGTTGTGCTTTCATTTCAATGTTCAATTTATGGAAAACCTGAATATACCTTTAACTTCAGCCAATGTCCACACGCATAATTTCTTTTATAAGATTACTCTTTCACAAACCTTCTACAACTTGCTCAAACTTTCAGCTTTATCTTATCTAACTTAAAAGAATCCGTTAGCTGGATGCGGTGGCTCACGCCTGTAATCCCAGCACTTTGGGAGGCTGAGGTGGGTGGATCACCTGAGGTCAGGAGTTCGAGACCAGCCTGGCTAACATGGTGAAACCCTGTCTCTACTAAAAATACAAAATTAGCCACGTGTGGTGGTGCATGCCTGTAATCCCAACTACTTGGTAGGCTGAGACAGGAGAATCGTTTGAACCCAGGAGGTGGAGGTTGCAGTGAGCCGAGATTGCACCATTGCACTCCAGCCTGGGCAACAAGAGTGAAACTTCATCTGAAAACAAAAACACAAAGCAAAAAACAATCCTTTAACCTTTTAATCTAGGCAAAAAAAAAAAAAAAAAAAATCCACATTTCCATGCCTTCTTATAATCTTTTACTAAAAACACATTTCACTTTCCTTTTACAACTTGCATGTAAAACTGTTTCTTCAGTAGTCTCAATTACAGGTTACACTGTTAACTCTCAGCAACTTTTACTTTTGGTGAAAAATCTGGTTAGTAAGCAATTTTAATTATGTACTAGGTATGGAGCCTACGACACTAGATAAGGTCTGACCTTTTCTAGCATAGCTAGGGGGCATGACTTTCAACATGTCCCCAGGCCTTATCTAGAATCTAATGCTCCAAAGTAGGTAAATTGAACAATTTTCAAAAGTCAAAGCAGTTTATGACCTTAAAGCATTGAGGAAACCTAATCTGACCTGCCTAATTTAGACCAAATGTCTTTATTTTCCCAATAATCTTTAAAGCTGTTTTTATTACCCAAAGATTACTAAAGTTATGTGAACTAAAAGTCATTACAATTTTTACTTTTCTTACAAAACACTTGATTTAAGCCTTACTATTTTTAAACCAATTAAAGCTTTTTTTTTTTTTTTTACATCACACATATAATACATATAAATGCACAGACAGAAAGAAGATCCAGTAGTTGTAAGCACCCAAATATCAATCAGAAAGGCTTATCCCCGAAACTAGGAATTGAACCCTGAACCCAGGTTGCCACTGTGATGGTGGAGACCAAGAGAAAGTACTGCCACATGGTTACAAGGTCAAGCTCCCAAGGACATGAAACAAGATGAGAGGGAACCCTTATCCAGTTTTTCTTCAGGGACCTACAGCAAAGTTTGTGATTGACCAGTTTGCTGGGATGGCTTGAACAGCAGGCTTACGGGGGTCCTAGGCCCACATCCTATCCTAAGGTACCCCTCGTTATAACAGAACAATACGGAAAGACACACAAAGCACACCAGATTCACTGTAGCTTAAGAGTAGCCTCACAAATCCTTTTTACCATTAATCAAAACTTTACAGAGGAGATAAACAGTGATTTTTACCATTCGTTCAACCAATTTGCACAGAGAGAAGCCAGAAGTCTGACTAGTAAAACATTCTTAGCCTTTTGTCAGTATGCTAGGCTTCTGGGTTCCCTTTCCTTGAGCAGCCCTAGTGACCCGGCTGGCTGCACCACAGCCCTGGGGGCCAAGCTGCAACACAAAGGAAAATTACCTTTTCCCGTTCTGGCCAGAGCAAAATATGTGTGACAAAACGACATTAGCCACTCTCCCTAGCACTCAGTATCTTACTGGCAAGGCTCAAACTTGTCCCCACTTGGGCCCCATCATCATTAATCCAACCTCTGACCAGGAATTTCAACTTGTCTCTGGGCAAGATGGTCGTCTTGAGCAATAGAAAAGATAAGAAAAGGAAAGGAGAGAGAGGGAGAAAAGCATTGCCCGCGGCATTTTGGGGAAGGCAAAGCGCTCAGGGAGTCCAGAGAAAGACACACCCATTGCTGCGACACTGAAAAGTTCAGGTGGCTGCTTGTCAGTCCTGAAGGGATCTTTTCCAGGAGTCTCATCAGCTCTCAAGTTTCCCCTTTTGGGGAGGCAAAAGCTCCCCATGTCCCATGGTCCTGTACATGCCTAGTTCTGTCACCCATAACTATCAGCAAAGAGTGCAAGGCAGACTAATCCAAAGAGAATAGCAGTTAACATCCCATAGTGCCAAACCCATTCTTAGCAGAGAGGGACTTTACTGAGAGTGGCCTCTAACCCCCTAAACCTTAGGAAGGACTCTAACCTTCCTAAGTTGTACCTCGAACCCAAGGTCAGTCAAGCATCCTTGCCTTTTATTGAGAGGAGCCTTTAACCCTCTCTGTCTTAGGAGAGACTCTAACTCCGCTAAGTTGGGCCTCTAACCCAATCCCATCCTTTACCTGGGTATATGCACCCCACTTACCCAAAGTCAGCCAACTGGTGCACACAGATGATTTTCCTTTGGGTACGGGGTCTCTTCAGTGTTGTTCCTTCCGTGTTTCGCTAGAAAGATGTTACTGGAGGCCGGGCATGGTGGCTCATGCCTGTAATCCCAGCACTTTGGGAGGCTGAGGTGGGCGGATTGCCTGAGCTTAGGAGTTCGAGGCCAGCGTGGGTAACATGGTGAAACCCCATCTCTACTAAAATACAAAAGATTAGCTGGGCGTGGTGGTGTGCGCCTGTAATCCCAGCTACTCGGGAGGCTGAGGCAGGAGAATTGCTGGAACCCAGGAGGCGGAGGTTGGAGAGGGCTGAGATCACGCCACTGCACTCCAGTCTGGGTGACAAGAGCAAGACTCTGTCTCAAAAAAAAAAAAAAAAGAAAAGAAAGATGTAACTGGACCCCACCACGTACTCAGTATTGTTCCTTCTGTGGTTGCTAGAAAGATGTTACCAGAAAGGGGTCCCAATCCAGACCCCAAGAGAGGGTTCTTGGCTCTCGCTAAAGAAAGAATTCAGGGTGAGTCCATAGAGTAAAGTGAAAGCAAGTTTATTAGGAAAGTAAAGAAATAAAGAATAGCTACTCCATTGACAGAGCAGCCCTTTCTCTCTTGATTATATTTTCTTTTCCACATGTCTTAGATTTTAGGTTTTATTTTGCAAGTAATTGACAGAACTCTTGGGGGCAGCATTGCATCATGAGGTTAGCATGATCCTCCTGGGTTTTCTGTTGAACTGTGTTGCTGTTGTGTTTGCCTGGGTCGCTAAAGTCTTCTAGCCAAGAAATTTTCATTTACCACTACTTAATTAGCATTTGAAATCTTAGGCTGATTTTTCCAATTTAACTCTTTCTGATGATGTAAGAGATCTTAACATTTTTATAATAGTGCTTTGAAAGAACCTTAACCTATTTTCATTCAGTTTCTTTTCCCAGTGCCATTCTTAATTGAATTGGGTTTCCCAGTTAGTATGCTCTGATGCCACAAAGACTTATCATACAATATATATTGAAGTCAGTTGTGAGAAATTGTCACAATTTCTTCATAACATTGGGAAGATTTCAGAAAAAAAGTTCAGGGTGTGAAGTCATATGATTGATTCTGAAAATAGAGCTTGAGCATAGTCACTAGTGATTGGAGCAAGCATTGCATGAATGGCTGAAAACACTAGTTAAAAAAAAATAATGGATAGTCAAGTTTACCCTCATTTTGTATTGATTTCAGTGGTATTCTTGTGCCTGGAGGCTTCGGAATCAGAGGAACATTGGGAAAACTCCAGGCGATTTCTTGGGCAAGGACAAAGAAGATTCCTTTTCTGGGTAAAACTCATGTTTATTGACCCTGACTATGAGTTTATTAGATTTTTGACACCTAGGTGGGGTAACACTAAAGGTTTGTTATCATAAAGGTGTGAACTCGGATTTGAAAGTTCAGGTGCCAAATAGTCTGCTATAGGGTCAACAAACTATATTCTAAATTTGGCCCACAGCCTGTTTTTATAAATAAAGCTTTATTAGAACACAGCCACACCAATTTGTTTATATATTGTCTATGACTGCTTTTGTGGTCCAACGTCAGAGTTTCAGACCCTACAGCCTAGAAGATTTACTATCTGAAAGAGGCTAGAATCTTTACTCTCTGACCGTTTACAGAAAATGTTTCTCACCCTAGGAGAACTTGCTGCTATTCTGGCTGGGTAGCAGAGGCTGGGAGGAGGCTCCATCTGCAACTGTGCTTACCTTCTCCAATTCCCACCTCACTCTCCAGAGTAGCTGGGACTACAGGTGCACACCACTGTGCCTGGCTAATTTGTGTGTGTGTGTGTGTGTGTGTGTGTGTGTGTGTGTGTGTGTGTTTTAGAAATGGGGTCTTGCTGTGTTGCCCAGGCTGGTCTCAAACTCCTGGGCTCAAGCGATCTGCCGGCTTCAGACTCCCAAAGTGCTGGGATTACAGGCTTGAGCCACTATGCCCGGCCGAGTTGAGCCTTTTTAATGCTTTTTTTCAAATTGTGAAGTATGGCTTCTGTACCAGGGAAACCAGAGGAAATGAGACCTTGACGAGGGAGAGGCAGCCCCGTAGCTGGGGACTCAGGCAGGAGGGGGAGTGTGGAGAGGCTGTGTTTCCCACTGTGCAGTGGACGGCTGGGTGGGTTTATGAGCCGATTGGACAGACTTTTAGTGCCAGCAGACCATTTATTTCCCCCCATTACCTGCTCTTTGATTAGCTTCTTAGACTGTCTCCTCTTAGGATCCATTTTCAAAATAGAAGCCTGAAGTAGTTACCTGGATACCTTGTTTCCTTTTACTGGTCTAAGCTCGTTGGGAGCCATTGTTTTCTTTTGAAGTTTCTGTCTAAATGTGGGTAATGTTCCTCAGACTATTTTAATGGTATGGAATGGTTTGCAGGTCTTTAGCTTTTCCTCTAGCGTAGCATCTCTTTATGTCCCAGCCATACGGAACTTTCTGAAATCTCCCTCACCGCCACCCCCACCCCCCAGCATTCAGCTGTTTCCTGCTTATTGACTTCTGTTTTGGCGTCCCTGATATATTGATTGCTCCCTTCTTTGTTTCCCCTGTGTACTTCTTATGTATCTATCGGAGGAGCATCTGGGATGCTCTTTGGCATGTGTTTAGTGGAGAGAATTGGTGGACTGCAGTGAAGGCAGAGCTGGGTCTGGGAGCATCCCTGTGGCAACAGGCTTGGGCGACACAGGTCTGCCTGTCTTCATCACCGAGCACTCTGTTCAGTCCCATTGTGTGTCTCCTTCCCTGCTGCCCACCATGCTCAAGCCCACTGTGGAGTCTCCACCCCCCACCCCCCACTGCTGCTTTTCCTTACAGTGAAGGTTATGGGGCTGTCCTGCAGGTTAGCAGCCTGACGTCCTGTAGGCGCTCACCCTCTGGCCAATCCTGTGTTTGTGGCTGTGAAGTCACCATGAGAAGGAGTGGGAAATCTTAGCCCAGGAAACTCCCTCCGAGTTGGGGTGTTAGATGTTCTCTGAAGGAATCAGGCACTGCAGCCCACTGAGATGCCTCAACTCAGGGACAAATCTAGAAGGTGGCAGATTGGTCTCAGGGACTCTTTCTTTCTTTCTTTCTTTCTTTCTTTCTTTCTTTCTTTCTTTCTTTCTTTCTTTCTTTCTTTCTTTCTTCCTTCCTTCCTTCCTTCCTTCCTTCCTTCCTTCCTTCCTTCCTTCCTTCTCTCTCTCTCTCTCTCTCTCTCTTTCTTTCTTTCTTTCTTTCTTTCTTTCTTTCTTTCTTTCTTTCTTTCTTTCTTTCTTTCTTTCTTTCTTTCTTTCTTTCCCCCTTCCTCTTCCCCTTCCTTCCTTCCTTCCTTCCTTCCTTCCTTCCTTCCTTCCTTCCTTCCTTCCTTCCTTCCCTCCCTCCCTCCCTCTTCCCTTCTTCATTCCTTCCCTCCTTCTTCTCTCTCTCTCTCTTTTTTTTTTTTTGAGACAGAGTCTCACTCTGTTGCCCAGGCTGGAGTCCAGGCTAGAGCACGATCTCTGCTCACTGCAAGCTCTGCCTCCTGGGTTCATGCCATTCCCCTGCCTCAGCCTCCCCAGTAGCTGGGACTACAGGCGCCCACCACCACGCCCGGCTAATTTTTTTGTATTTTTTTTTTTTTAGTAGAGGCAGGGTTTCACTGTGTTAGCCAGGATGGTCTCGATCTCCTGATCTTGTGATCCGCCCACCTCGGCCAACCAAAGTGCTGGGATTACAGGCGTGAGCCACTGCACCCGGCCCCTCCTTCCTCTCTTTCTCTTTTTCTTTTTTTTTTTTTTTTTTTTTTTTTTTTTTTGAGACGGAGTCTCGCTCTGTCGCCCAGGCTGGAGTGCAGTGGCCAGATCTCAGCTCACTGCAAGCTCCGCCTCCCGGGTTCACGCCATTCTCCTGCCTCAGCCTCCCGAGTAGCTGGGACCACAGGCGCCCGCCACCTCGCCCGGCTAATTTTTTGTGTTTTTAGTAGAGACGGGGTTTCGCCGTGTTAGCCAGGATGGTCTCGATCTCCTGACCTTGTGATCCGCCCGTCTTGGCCTCCCAAAGTGCTGGGATTACAGGCTTGAGCCACCGCGCCCGGCCTCTCTCTTTCTCTTTTTCTTCTCTTTCTCTCCTTCCTTCTTTCTCACCCAGGCTGGAGTACAGTGGTGTGATCTCAGCTCACTGCAACCTCTGCCTCCTGGGCTCAAGTGATTCTCCTGCCTCAGCCTCCCAAGTAGCTGGGATTACAGGTGCATGCCACCACACCTGGCTAATTTTTGTATTTTTAGTAGAGGCATGGTTTCACCATGTTGGCCAGGTTGGTCTCGAACTCCTGACCTCAAGTAATCTGCCCACCTTGGCTTTCCAAAGTGCTGAGATTACAGGCTTGAGCCATTGTGCCCGGTTGACTCTGCACTTTTCTGACCTTGTGTTCCTTCTTTGTCAACTTTGGGACTTAGGTGGCTTCTTGATAGTCTAAGCCCCTGCCCTGCTCTCTGCCAGGGATTGTTCTGAGGGGACAGCAGGGAGCAAAACAGGCAGAGTCTTGCTCTCTGGGACTCTGCATTCTAGATAGGGGAGACAGGCAGCCAACAAATGAACAGAAAATATGAACAAATACAAAGTGAGTTCATTTGCTTTGCATATGTGCTTTTTAAAATAGGAGTTTGTCTTGGGATGCAACTAGCAGTGATAGAGTTTGCAAGAAACTGCCTTAACTTGAAAGGTAAGTTTGAGGTTTGCTAATGACCATTTATTTTAAAAATTTTCTCTCTTCAAATATTTTTCAGCATTATTGGTGAATTACTGAACTCTTTTCTTAATCTTCAGATGCTGATTCCACAGAATTTAGGCCAAATGCCTCAGTTCCTCTGGTAAGTGGCTTGTTTATCTTTCTGGGTCCAGTCATTGTCACTTGGGTCCTGACTCTTGCCTAAATTCATAAGGGGCTATTGGCTGGGCGCCGTGGCTCACGCCTGTAATGCCAGCACTTTGGGAGATCAAGGCAGGCGGATCACTTGAGGTTAGGAGTTCGAGACTAGCCTGGTCAACATGGTGAAACCCTGGTCTCTACTAAAAATGCAAAAATTAGCTGGATGTGGTGGCAGATGCCTGTAATCTCAGCTACTCGGGAGGCTAAGGCAGGAGAATCGCTGGAACCTGGGAGGTGGAGGTTGCGGTGAGCTGAGATCGTGCCACTGCACTCCAGCCTGGGTGACAGAGTGAGACTCCCTCTCAAAAAAAAGGGGGGGTCTATTATTTTTTCTTTACAGCACCAGAACATTTTAAATTATATTATTCTTATATTAAATTCCTTTGTTCTTGATAGTCCATCTTCTCAGCTATGCTTTAAAGACAGTCATAATCCTGGACTGATTTCTCTTTGTCGCAGCTTTCAAGCTTAATGTTTAGGAAAGGATTAAATTGACTGTGACAACAATTTATAACATCTACTATAAATAAATGAGCTGTCCTGTCTCCAGACTCATCGCCAGTCTGCCTATTTTCCACACTGGTGGTCATCTGTCTTTCTAAAACAAAAGTGACAGTGATTCTGCTGCCAGTCCTCATCTTCCATCAGTTTCTTTTCTCTTAACATATTCAGTCCAGGATTCTGGGCTGGGTCCCAAAGCCATTGTGCTCTGTCACCTGCTGCTTTGCTGATTCATCCCATGGCATCCTGATTCCTCCCAGGCTTTGAGTTTTTTTCTGTTTTGTGTTTTTTTGAGGCAAGGTCTCACTCTGTCACACAGGCTGGAATGCAGTGGCATGATCGCAGCTCACTGAATCCTAGACCTCCTGGGGTCAAACAATCTTCCCACCTCATTTTTTGATTTTTTTTGTAGAGACAAGGTCTCACTATGTAGCCCAGGCTACATGCTTTGAGTTTTACGTTTGGACAGTCTGAACTAGTTTTCAGATGCAGTCTGAGGTTTCCCATACCTGAGATGTCCACCTGCCTAAAATCCCTTTCCCCCTGGAATCTCAATGAAACCAACGAAGAATTTAATTAACAACAACTCAGGCCGGGCGTGGTGGCTCACGCCTGTAATCCCAGCACTTTGGGAGGCTGAGACGGGCGGATCACGAGGTCAGGAGATTGAGACCATCCTGGCTAACACGGTGAAACCCCTTCTCTACTACAAAAATACAAAAAACCTAGCCGGGCGAGGTGGCGGGTGCCTGTAATCCCAGCTACTCGGGAGGCTGAGGCAGGAGAATGGGAGGCGGAGCTTGCAGTGAGCCGAGATCCGGCCACTGCACTCCAGCCTGGGTGACAGAGCGAGACTCCGTCTCAAAAAAAAAAAAAAAACAACTCAGTTACCAACAACTTCCTATTCACCTGAGGAAGGCTTTCCTGACCTCTTTTCTTTACCTGCCTCTGCCCTCTGCCCCATGTTTCTGTGCTCACCACTAACAGAGCGAGCACTGCAAGATGATGGTTGGCCTTCAGTCAGGCTGTTTGCCAGCCATCCATGCACACCCAATCGTGTGCCTGCTGCTGGGCACCTCCTTCTAATGGAGCTCGCGCCTCACAATCGTGATTTTTTTTTTAAACAGCTTTATTGAGATATAATTCATATACCACAAAATTTAGCCATTTAAACTATATAATCTGGCCAGACATGGTGGCTCACGCCTGCAATCCCAGCACTTTGGGAGGCCTAGACAGGTCGATCACTTGAGGTGAGGGCAGGAGTTCGAGACTAGACTGGCCAACAAGTTAAAGCACCATCTCTACTAAAAATATAAAAAATTAGCCGGGCGTGGTGGTGCATGCCTGTAATCCCAGCTGCTAGGGAGGCTGAGACAGGAAAATTGCTTGAACCCGGGAGGCGTAGGTTGCAGTGAGCTGAGATTGTGCCATTGCACTCCAGCCTGGGCAACAGAATGAGACTTTTTCTCAAAAAACAAACAAAAAAACTGTATAATCCAATGTTTTTAAAGCATATTCACAGATCTGTGCCACTCTCATTACAAGCAATTTTGGGCCATTTTCATTACTCCAGAAAGAAATCCCACACACCTTAGCTGACACCCCCAAACCTCCTATCCCCACCAGCCCCAGGCAACCATTAGTCTACCTTCTGTCTTTATAGATTTGCCTATTTGAATCATTTCATGTAAATGGAATCATCCAATATGTAGCCTTTTGTGGCTGATTGCTTTTACTTAGGATAATGTTTTCAAGGTCTGTCTATGTTGTAACATGTATCAGTACTTTGTTTCTTTTTATTGCTGATTAATATTTCATTATATGGACATGCAACATTTTATTTATCCATTGATGAACATCTGCAATGTTTCTACTTTTTGGCGTTGTGAGTAATGCTGCTGTGAACATTCATGTGAAAGTTTTTGTGTGGACATATGTTTTCATTTCACCAGGAGTGGAATTGCTGGGTCATATGGTAATTCTGTGTTTAACCCTTTGAGGAACTGCAGGACTATTTTCCAAAGTGGCTGCAACATTTTAATTTCCTGCCAGCAATGTATGATGGTCCTAATTTGTCCATATCCTTGTGAACATTTGTTATTTCTGTCTCTTTGATGATAGCCATCCTAGTAGATGTGAAGTGGTATCTCATTGTGGCTTTGATTTGCAGTTGCCTGATGGCTGAGGATGTCGAGCATCTTTTCATGTGTTTATTGGCCACTTGTATGTCTTCTCTGGAGAAATGTCCATTCACATCCTTTGTCTATTTTAAAATTGGGATATTTGTATTTTTAATTATTGAATTGTAATGGTTCTTTATATATTCTAGATATAAATTCCTTATATATAATCTGTGCTATCGACATTTGGGGACACATTATTCTTTGTTGTGTGTGGGAGCTTCTGCCCACTAGGTGCCAGTATCACTCCCTCACCCCTGCCCAATTGTGACACTAAAAGTACCTCCAGATATTGTCAAATATCTCTTGGGGACAGGAGCAGAATCGCCCTGGTTGAGAACCACTGATTTAGAGAAATCTAGTTCTATTTCTGTCCCCTGTAGCCTGTTCACTGCCTTCCCTTATGGCAAGCATTCATTCTTTTTTTCTTGGTTTATTTTCCCATTTTTTAGATATAAGTAAAGCTGTATGTCTTTGTAATCCACTGCCCTTCTTAGGGAAATGGTAGCATACTCTGCACAGTTTTGTCCTGCCTTGCATTTTTCGCTTAACACTATATGCTGGAGATCACCCCACGGAAGCACATAGAAGCATTCTCCACTCTTTTTTTGTAGCTTGTAACTCAAACCATAATGAACCATAACTTACCAGCCAGATGGTACTTTTAACTCTTATGCTCAGAAGGCCTAATGCCAATGAAGGGTTCCTTATGAGCCTTTAATATAAACATATTTCCTGACTAATAGCTGAAATGGTTGTGCCAGGAAAACTATGGGTTTTCTTTTCTAAGATACACTTTGGGATAGGAAGCGATTTTACCAGTAGGTGCCACTGTTAGATAGTGTTGGCAAGGTTAATTCTTTGATGATTATTCTTTACTGGGGGTATGTGTATGTGCATTAAAAAATTTTTACACACGGCTGGGCGCAGTGGCTCACGCCTGTAATTAGCACTTTGGGAGGTCAAGGCAGGTAGATCGCAAGGTCAGGAGATCAAGATCATCCTGGCTAACACGGTGAAACCCCGTCTCTACTAAAAATACAAAGAAATTAGCCAGGCATGGTGGCACGCGCCTGTAGTCCCAGCTACTCGGAAGGCTGAGGCAGGAAAATGGCGTGAACCTGGGAGACGAGCTTCCAGTGAGCCGAGATTGCGCCACTGCACTCCAGCCTGGGCTACAGAGCGAGACTCCACCTCAAAAAAAAAAAAAAAAGAAAAAAAAAATTTTATACACAGGGTAAAGAAGTTAAGCCCTGCAGAAAAGGTACAGAACTGTCTCTCCTTTGCCACCACCTCACTTCAGTTCCCTTCCCCAGTGGCAAGTACTTTGATCCATTTCATTCTTTCTTTTTTTCTTTTTAAAGAGATGGGCCGTCTCACTATGTTACCCAGGCTGGATATTCACAGGTTTGATCATAGCACACAACAGCCTCGAACTCCTGAGCTCAAGTTATTTTCCCACCTCAACTTCTCAAGTAGCTGGAACTACAGGAACTCAGCTGATGCATTTCTTTAGTTATTTCAGAGATTAGTGTGTGTGTGTTTGTGTGTGTGTGTACCCACTTAGCCACACACGTATGAATATGTATTCCCTTTAAAAAAAAATCTTGGCTGGGTGCAGTGTCTCATGCCTGTAATCCCTGCACTTTGGGAGGCTGAGGCGGGAGGACTGCTTGAGTCTTGGAGTTGGAGAGCAGCCTGGGAAACATAGTTACACCTTGCCTCTACAATAAATAAATAAAATTAGCTGTGCATGGTGGCATGCACCTATAGTCCTAGCTACTCGGAAGACTGAGGTGGGAGGATCACTTGAGCTCGGGAGGTTGAGCTGCAGTGAGCTGTGGTCGCGCCGCTACACTCCAGCCTGGGTGACTGAGCGAGACCCTGTCTCAAAACAAAACCAAACAAAACAACTTTGTAGCATGCTGCAGACACTGTTCCCACCTTGCTTTATATACTGATCACTCCACATCAATGTGCAGGGATATCTTTGGTGTGCTTGCCCTGCTGTATGCTACATGGCTGCATCCTTATTTATTTAACCAGTCTCATATTTAGTTTGTGTCCATTATTTTGCTCTTTAAATTATGCTGCAAATTAGTATCCATGTACATATATCCTTGCACCCATGCGTGAACACATCTGCAGGGATAAATTCCTAGAAGGGGAGTTGCTAAGTCAGAGGATGTGCGCATTTTACATTTTGATGGCTCCTATACACATAAGTGAGATGAGAACAATAAAAGCTAATTGCTATTGAACATCTTTATGGCCTGCAATCAGTTTGTTGGAGAAAAATAGCCTTAAGAGCCAGCATTTGTATCGATGTCAGAAGTCTTATTAAAAAAAAAGACTAAGGAGGTAGAATCATAAGGCAGCAAGCACCATGAAGCCTGCAGAGTTACTTAAGCTTGAGCAAATAACAGTTACTTTGTGGGGATTGGTCATTCTGGCTCTTCTAGCTAGGAAAGTAAACAATTTGGAAACCAGGAGCCTTCTATAGGGAATATTTACTCCTAAAATCTGTCCATGGGCCATCATAACCCTCCTTTGGCATGCATGATTAGTGCTATGGCTGATGATGAAATCAGTAGAGACACTGGCATCCAGAACAGATCCAAGAGAGGGTGTCTCTTTACACACATAAAAAGAGAAACAGATTTTTCCTTAAGGGTTAAGGTAGACTCTTTCTGCGCCTCAGAGTGCCCAGGAGAGAATGAGTACAATTTATTTTGTTATGTCATTTCTCTGCTCAATCCACAAGGTGAAAGTGAAGGCTCTGGGACTTTGCAGAATACTTAAGGTTCTGTAGCAACTCTGGTTTTTGGCCCTGCTTCAGAGTAGTCTCAGCTGCCTTCTAGATGGTACATAACCAGGAGCGTAGCTGTTGCTGACTTACATTCTAACTCTATATCAGTCACATGGCTGCTGCTGACATCCTTGACCTTGAATTTGGCTTCAGATCTCTCCAGTTCATCTGTAGGGTAGTTCACAGCATTTTGGACTTTGTGTTTTGAATATTTTCAGGTTTTGAGGCATATATATATACACACACACACATATATACACACATATATATACATATATATATGAACAATCTCAGTCTAATGTGTAGGCATGTGAATGTGCTTAACTCTAAGCATTTCTTTTCTGTTTGTTGAAAAAGGTAACTAAAAATTCTGAATTTACATAAGCTATTACACCCTGAAGACAGAATTCATGTTCCACCTTCAGAAGACATCAACACACACGTGCACACTTGGATGGTGGTATTGGAAAGGAACAGGGAGAAATTCAAAGCATTTTAACAAGATGCAAATGGATATTTGAGATTTCGGTATTTGATATTATTTCAATTTTCATTATTTATCATAGGTATGACGTCATTTATCCCTTTTTGATCCAGGAATTTTCAGGGTTAAGTGAATTTTACATCTACCATCGTAGATTTGTGAAACAGCCACATAATTAAAAGCTGATTTGGGTGAAAGTTGATTTTTGTTATACATTAAGTATAATTAATTAATGCATAACATTTTCCTGCCTTTAGTTGAAGCCCTGTTTAAAATATTTTCCTCATCTCTATTATTTTTCAACAACTTCATATGGAATGGAAATTAAGAGGTGTTGGAAAAAACCCAGACGGCCCACTTAGAGTTATCTTTTAGGCAATTTTGATTACTTTGAGGATTTGTTTGCATTTAGAGTGTTGAAGTAAGCATCTCCTGACTATTAAAAAGATCATATAGAAATCACTTGGAGGTTAGTTAGGGCTAAAAAACGTTTTTTCTACAAAAGCAGTCGTTAGGAATACAGCTATAGGCCAGGTGTGGTGACTCACACCAGTAATCCCAGCACTTTGGGAGGCTGAGGCTGGTGGCTTGCCTGCGGTCAGGAGTTTGAGACCAGCCTGGCCAACACAGTGAAACCCTGTCTCTACTAAAAATACAAAAAATTAGCTGGGCGTGGTGGCGGGTGCCTGTAATCCCAGCTACTGGGAGGCTAAGGTAGAAGAATCACTTGAAACCAGGAGGCAGAGGTTGCAGTGAGCCGAGATCGTGCCATTGCACTCCAGCCTGGGCAACAAGAGTGAAATGCTGTCTCAAAAAAAAAAAAGAAAAAAAATACAGCAATAATATGGGTTAAATAGCTTGTTACAGATCACTCTGGGAGCCTAATACTCCTTTGATACTGCCTCTGTGGAGATAGCAGGTTTAGAGTTGACATCAGAGTGTTGGCTGAGGTAACTTTTTTCTACTCAGAGAAAGAAAAGTTCTTGCCTGGGCACGGTGGCTCACACCTGTAATCTAAGCACTTTGGGCAGCCAAGGTAGGAGCATCGCTTAAGCCCAGGAGTTCAAGACCAGCCTGGTCAACATGGTGATACCTCATGTCTACAAAAAAATAAAAAAGTAATCCTGGCACTTTGGGAGGCTGAGGCAGGTGGATCACGAGGTCAGGAGATCGAGACCATCCTGGCCAACACAGTGAAACCCTGTCTCTACTAAAATTCAAAAAAATTAGCCGGGCATGGTGGCATGTGCCTGTAGTCCCAGCTGCTCAGGAGGCTGAGGCAGGGGAATTGCGTGAACCCGAGAGGTGGAGGTTGTAGGGAGCTGAGATCGTGCGACTGCACTCCAGCCTGGCGACAGAGCAAGACTCCATCTCAAAAAATAATAAATAAATAATAAAAAATAAATTTAAAAGTTAACTGGGCATGGTGGTGTGCACCTGTAGTTCCAGCTACTCAGGATGCTGAGGTGGGAGGATCACCTGAGCCTGAGGTCGAGGCTGCAGTGAGCCATGATCACGCCACTGCACTCTAGCCTGGGTGACAGAGTCCGACTCTGTCTAAAAAAAAAAAAAAAAGAAAGAAAGAAAAATTCTCCTGAAAGGGAACCCTTGCAAACTCTTGGTGGGAATGTAAATTGGCATTGCTATTATGGAAAATAGTGTGGAGGTGCCTCAAAAAATTAAAAATAGAGCTACCATATGATCCACCTACCCCACTACTGGGTATCCAAAACATACCAAAAGATATGAAACTAGTATGTTCAAGAGATATCTGCACTCATGTTTGTTGCAGCATTATTCATAATAACCAAGATACATAATCAATCTAAGTGTTCATAAAGAAAATGGAGTATGTGGGGTGTGTACTACTTAGCTTCAAAAAAGAAGGAAATTCTGCCATTTGCAACAACATGGATGACCCTGGAGGACATTATGTTAATAACCCAGGCACAGAAGGACAAATACTGTATAATCTCACTTATATGTGGCATCTAAAACAATCAAAGTAGAAGCCGAGGGTAGAGTGATATTACCAGGGTGAAATGGGAGTGGGAAAAATGGGGAGATGTTGGTCAAAGGACACAAACTTGCAGTTATAAGATGAATAAATTCTGGAGATCTAATGTAGAGCATGGGGACCATAGTTAATAACAGTGTAATCCCAGCACTTTGGGAGGCTGAACTTTGCTAAGAGAGTAGATCTTCATTGCTCTCATCACACACACACAACAGTAACTACGTGAAGTGATGAATATGTTAGCTTACTTGTGGTAATCCTCCCACAGTGTATACATAGATGAAAACATCTTGTTGTACACCTTGAATATATACTTTTTTTTTTTTTTTTTTTGTCATTCTGTGACTCCTACACCTTCTTACTCCCTTTGTGACCTTGGGTGGACTCAGCATGGCGACCAAAGACTTTCATGATCTGAAGCGGGTGTGCCCTCTTCATTCCTCATACTTGACATTCCACCCCAAACAGGGTGTGCGCGTTCTCTGAACGGCCTTGCATTTGGGCATGATGTGTTTGCTCGGGCTATTTTCTCTCTCTCTGAATGCCCACTGCTGCCCCTTTCCTGCATGCTCCCCTCAAGGTTCTTTCTACAAAGTGCAGTTGAAATGCTACTTTTCTGAGGAATCCTTCCCCTGACCTGGTCCCAGACTTACTGACTTAGAATCTCAGAGGTCTGGAAATTTGTATCTCTCATGGCATCTCGTATAGTGCCTTGCCCATAATAGGTACTTTATATATGTTGGAATTGAAATAGATAATGTATATTAACTCTGCGAGGGGCTAATTGATACCTAGAATGAACATAGGCTAAAATGAGAAGCTAGCATGAGCTAGGTATCAGAACCGAACAAAACACACACCGCAAATAATAAAAACCCAAACCATAGACTAACGTTGGTTAGGAATGAAGATGTGAAAAATCTCAAATAAAATATTAGAACATCCAATTTAACAGCATTAAAGAATGATCATGACTGGGTAGTGTGTTTATCCTGGGAATTAAATTAACACATTATATTGATTGAACAAAAGAGAGAAACCCTGTAGCGCCATACATGCTCGATATCGAAACCTGGTGCCCGCAGTCTCACAATGAACTAGGAAGAGACCAGTACTTCTTAAAGAAGAAGAAGAGGCCGGGCGCGTTGGCTCAAGCCTGTAATCCCAGCACTTTGGGAGGCCGAGACGGGCGGATCACAAGGTCAGGAGATCGAGACCATCCTGGCTAACACGGTGAAACCCCGTCTCTACTAAAAAATACAAAAACTAGCCGGGCGAGGTGGCGGGCGCCTATAGTCCCAGCTACTCGGGAGGCTGAGGCAGGAGAATGGCGTGAACCCGGGAGGCGGAGCTTGCAGTGAGCTGAGATCCGGCCACTGCACTCCTGTCTGGGCGACACAGGGAGACTCTGTCTCAACAAAAAAAAAAAAAAAAAAAGAAGAAGAAGAGTATCTTTCTTAAAGCAATAGCTGACAGTAAACTTCATGGTGAAATAGTAAGGGATTCTTATCACAACCAGCAACAGATAAAAAATGTGCACCATCATGAACAAAACAGTTGTTAAAATGAGACCAGCAAATGCTCCCTGGGGAGTGAAGCTGGCATTCTCCTTCCTGCCTGTAGAGTTATGAATCCATACAACCTTTTGGGAAATCAGTTAGGTGGTCTGTTTGATAAACCATACAAAATCCATACCCTCTGACTCAGACATTTACTTCTCAGAAATTCTCCTAAGGAAATCGGAAATGTTGACAGAAATATGAATAGGTACTCATTACATTTAGAAGAATTAGCGATGACAACAGTCTACTCATCATAACATTTGGAAGAATTGGAAATGACAACAATCTAAATGCCCCACAATGGGGAAATAGTTAAGACTATTATGGGGTATCTGTACAGTGGAATGTAATGAGTCATTAGAAATGTTTAAGAGTTTTAATACCATGAGAATGTTCTTGTGTTGAGTTAGAATGATACAAATTGTATTTAAACGGTCCCTCAACTGTTTATAAAATCTCCTCTGTTTCTTGGTGAGTTAGAAATCACCTTTTTTTTTTTTTTTTGAGATAGAGTCTTGCTCTGTCACCCAGACTGGACTGGAGTGCAATGGCACAATCTTGGCTCACTGCAACCTCCACCTCCCGGGCTCAGGTAATCCTCCTGCCTCAGCCTCCTGAGTAACTGGGATTGTAGGTGTGTGCCACTATGCCTGGCTAATTTTTGTATTTTTTGTAGAGTTTCGTCATGTTGCCCAGGCTAGTCTTGAACTATTAGACTCAAGCGATCCACCTGCCTTGGCCTCCCAAAGTGGTGGGATTACAGGCGTGAGCCACTGCGCCTTGCCACTTTTCTATTTTTCTAGTTAGCTTTCTAAATGTTTGAAATGGCTTCCAATGAAGTTCATTTTATTATTAGGGGAAACTTCCATACTTATTTTCTTTCTTCCCAAATCTCCACAAGTATACTCTCCTCCCAAAATTTAGATAGTTGTATTTTTCGGATTATTCCAAATAAGAGTGCTGAGAGGCTAATCACAAAGAGCAGCAGCCAGACATTTACAAAGTGTTCTCTTACTATTGAACATTTTCATTTCTTCTTTTTGATAGGACACACATCCATATGGCTCAGAAATCAAAATGTCCAAGAGTTTGTCAAGTGAGTAGTGGCTCTCTTATTCCTGCCCCCGCCATCTGCCCAGTCCTCTTGAAGTACGTAACCAATGATAATAGTTTCTACTGTGCACTTGCAGAGATTTTCCAGGAAATCTCAAGCACCTTGCCTTCCAAGTCACTATATACCAGCTACTCATCTTGTGCCCAGTTCACTTTGGTCACCCTGTCCCCACCACCCCTGTGCTTATATCAACCGCTACTTCTCTCTCTCTGAGCTCAAACACCCCAGAGAGAACCCTGGGCCTGCCCAGCCTTTTATGGGTAGATGAGGTGGGAGTGTGGGTATGTGCTCCTCTGCCCACTTCAGAGAGTCATCCAGCTTCTGGAAAAATGACAGCAGCCAACTTGACAGAAGAACCCAGCATACACATTCAAGTTCATTGGATAAAAAAAAAAAAAAAAAGGCCAGGCATGGTGGCTCATGCCTGTAATCCCAGCACTTTGGGAGATGAAGGTGGGTGGATTGCTTGAGCCCACGAGTTTGAGACTAGCCTGGGCGACACAGGGAGACCCCTGTCTCTACAAAAAGTAAAAAAATAAAAATTAGCCAGGCATAGTAGCACATGCCTGTAGTCCCAGCTACTTGGGAGACTGAGGTGGGAGGATCCCTTGAGCCCAGGAGGTCAAGACTGCAGTGAGCCCTGAAGATGCCAATGCACTCCAGCCTGGGCTACTGAGCAAGACCCTATCAAAAAAACAGAAACAAACAAAAAACAACAAAAAAAACGAAAACAACAACAACAAAAAACAAAAAAACACAAAAAATCCCTAACACTGAAAATAAGTCAAAGGCAGTACTTTGCAGGCAGTGATTTTCAGCTTGAGGGCAGGGCCGTATAGCAGAATCTTTAGAGGGCTTATGTAGTTTGAAACTCCTTCAGTAGCATCATTTTCTACATTTTGAAAGCGGAAATGATCCCATATCTTTCTGATGTCAACTACAGGAAGTATAGTGTGGCAGTCTGGGCTTTAGAGAGTGAGGTAAAAATAATAAACTGCTTGAAGAACATTGTTCAAAAGCATATCATGTCACTCCCAAGGGGGTTACAATTGGGTTTTTGGTGGGGAGGGCAGCAGTGGGGTTAAAAAAAATCTTCATGTCTAAAGCGCAGATATGCACACAGCACATAAACAGATGCACAAGACATCTCTGGAGTTAAAATTTCCTGGAGGGTGGCGATTAGAAACAAGTGTTTAACAAGGCTCCTTAGGAGGGTGATAATGGCTTAAGAAAGGTTGAGAGAGGCTGGGTGTGACCTGTAATCCTAGCACTTTGGGAGGCTGAGGCCGGCAGATCACTTGAGGTCAGGAGTTTGAGACCAGCCTGGCCAACATAGTAAAACCCTGTGTCTGCTAAAAGTACAAAAATTAGCCGGGTGTGGGGGCACACGCCTGTAATCCCAGTTACTTGGGAGGCTGAGAGGCAGGAGAATTGCTTGAGCCCAGGAAGCGGAGGTTGCAGTGAGCCAAGATCATACCACTGCACTCCAGCCTGGGCGACAGAGCAAGACTCTGTCTCAAAAAAAAAAAAAAAAAAAAAGAAAATAAGAAAGGTTGAGAGAGACCGTTCAAAGGCAATGGGACCCAATACTGATACTTTGATACTTCATGGGTGTTTTGCAGAGGAGAGTTTCGAGGATAAAGAAGAAATAAAAATCTAGCTTCGGGCCGGGCGCGGTGGCTCAAGCCTGTAATCCCAGCACTTTGGGAGGCCGAGACGGGCGGATCACGACGTCAGGAGTTCGAGACCATCCTGGCTAACACGGTGAAACCCCGTCTCTACTAAAAAATACAAAAAACTAGCCGGGCGAGGTGGTGGGCGCCTGTAGTCCCAGCTACTCGGGAGGCTGAGGCAGGAGAATGGCGTAAAAACCCGGGAGGCGGAGCTTGCAATGAGCTGAGATCCGGCCACTGCACTCCAGCCTGGGCGACACAGCAAGACTCCGTCTCAAAAAAAAAAAAAAAAAAAAAATCTAGCTTCTGGGGCACTGCTGTGAGCAGGCTATTGGGGTCAGCTTGAGCCATTGGTAACTTGGACAAACTTGAAGTTAACATTTGAACTCTTATCTGGTAAGGGGTAGCAGAAAGTTCCCTTCCCTTCTCTGTGCTTCGTGCCTCCATATTCCCCACTGTCGTCACTTCACCCCCTGCATCCCCCAGCTGGATGTGAAAAGTGGAACTTGAACTTGAGGGCTGGCTGTTTTGTCAGGATACAGGATGCCAAGAGTTGAGAGGGCCCAAAGTCTTCCTGTGATCTTTTATATGACACGTCACACGCCAGAACCACAGCGTTAGGCTGGTAGACGCGAGGCCACCCGGTCAGTGATGAGTGGGGCCGCCTCTAGGTCCTGTGTTCCTTCTGTAGGGTCATTCATTAAGAAAGCACAGCGAAGTCTGGGAGATAGCATGATGTCAAGTGTCTGTTTGTGAAGTGTTTTTCTCACTCGCTGGTGGATAGTGTGAGATCAGAGTGGAAATTGGAGATGACCCGAGCGCTGAGGAGTTAAGGAAGGAGAGCAAGCAACAGGGTGATTCTGGCAGAAAAGTGGAGCAAGGGAGTTGGTTTGGCATTTCTGGATTCTTTTGAGTTCTCCCACACCATCTTTGTAGTTTTGGGCAGGATCACACAGCTATCTTGGCCCTCACATTTCTTTCTTTCTTTTTTTTTTTTTAAGACGGGGTCTCCCTCTGTGGTCCAGGCTGGAGTGCAGTGGTGTGATCATGGCTCACTGCAACCTTGACCTCCGGGGTTCAAGTGTTCTTCCTGCCTCAGCCTCCCTCTCTCGCTCTCTTTTAAATCTATAGAATTAGTTGAATCAGACTGAGGTTACTTTCAAGTCTATTATGTTATGAGGGTCAGTACTTAACAAAGTAAGGTATGTCTAATAATTTCTTTATTAATAATAACTGAACCTCACAGCCAGATCATTATAATTGCAAATAATTAAACCAGAGACTTTGGGGGATTCCACATAGGATAAAACCACAGCACAGGTGCTCTTCCTTCAGTGCTCAGGGTTCTATTTAGTTTTCTCCTTCACTGGGATATCTTTTTTACTAATACTTGGAATTCTTCAAAACTAACTTCTCCATCTCCATTCTTGTCCAGTTCTTGAAAGAGATCATCTAGAGTGTTTGGACCCTAAAAGAATGGGAGAGGGGAGGGGAGAAAAAATGAATCAGTTACTGCTACACGTTCTCAGAAATTAGAGGCCTTGGGTCTGTGTGCGAAGGCGGCAGCCCAGGTTTCCAGTGACATGCATCTAATAGCTAACAGAGGGAGACCAGCTCTAGCTGTCATGTTGCTCTGTGTCATAGAACTGGCTACCTTTCCCCCCCCCCCATATCACACATTTATTATTTTAATACAATGTGTATTTTAATACAGTTGTTTTCTTATGTAATCTTGGGTCTTTTTCTTTATGCCTCTAAAAACATTCTTCTGAGAAGGGATCTTTGGGCTTCACTGGATTGCCCATGGTGCACAAACAGTTGAGGACCCCTGCCCCAAGGTTTTCCTGGGAGCTGGGTTTGTCTCCTGCTCCAGGGCTAGGGCTGACATATTACATGAGGCAGCAGGCTGGGAGGGCTCCTTCTATAATCCTTTTGGGGTCCACACATTGACTCCAGAACTCAACCACTTAACTAACCACTGCCCAGTTTTTCCCAAACGCTGAGTTATGCAAAATGACTTTGGCTCAATGGTTCCCATGCTTTAGCATGCATCAGAATCACACGATAGGCGTGCTGGCCTTAGCAAATACAGATTGCCAGCCCCACCTCCAGAGTTTCTGACTCACTAGGCCTGGGGTGGGGCCCGAGAATCTGTACACAAGGTCTTGCTCTGTCACCCAGGCTGGAGTGCAGTGACATGATCACAGCTCACTGCAGCTTCCACCTCCTGGGCTCAAATGATCCTCCTGCCTCAGCCTCCCAAGTAGTTGGGACTAAAGGCATGCACCACTACACCCGGCTAATTTTTGAAAATTTTTAGTAGAGACAAGGTCTTGCTGTGGTGTCCAGGCTGGAGAATCTATAGTTTCAGCAGCTTCCCAGGTGGTGCCAGTGCTGCTGCTCTGGGACCACACTTGGAGAACCACTGCTTAAGATGTCATGTGAGATCGTGTGCAGGCTTTTTGACTACTGAACTTCCTGCAGTGTCTTAAGCGGACTTAATTTTTGTCTCTACCATAAAACTCTAACCTTAAAGCCATTACTACTTGGATTTTCAGGTAGGAGTCTATCTGTGCAAAATACTACTTAGAAAACCGATTGAAATAACCGTTCAGTTTGTCAGTTTCAAATTAGACTATATTACATATATGTATATATAAATTGTGGTAAAAAACACAGAGCATTGAATTTATGCTCTTAATCATTTTTAAGCATACAGCCCGGTAGTGCTAAGTAGATTCACAATGTTGTGCAACACATCTCTGTGGAAGATCTGTTTTAACCCCTAAGATTCCTACAAAAACACTCAGCACTTTGCTTTGATTACAAGACCAAACCGTAAGTTGCTTATTCAGCCTTTGATTTATGAATATGAAACACTGTTTTCCTGAAGCCTTTACTAGATTCTAAACCATACATGGTGATGATATATGGAAACAGAGTATGGTGGAAAACCTTAGTAATGGAAACCTTATGGAAATATAATCAGGTACATGTAAGTACACTTTCAGAACTTACCATTTGTCTTCCTACCTTGTTCCAGATTATGTCTTATGTACTTTTTGTAGGAAGGACATAAAGTATAGAAAAAGTTACTCATGTTACCTTTTGAGTTAACTTGTTTGAGTACATGGCCTAGGCTTTCCTGTTAGATGATTATTTTTCTTCCTTTTAGAAAAAAATAAAGGGTTTTTAAAAATTTAAAATGTCTCACTAACTTGTTTTGCTTTTTAATTAAAAAGTCCATTTTTCTGCTAGTGATTTTAACTGTTTTTACAAGTTCTTCTGTATTTCAACTATAAGAAAATGAGAAAATATCAGATTACAGGGTCATTGAATTCAGCTTTTTTTCTTTTTAGTATTAAAAACAGAAGTCTTTCCAATTGTCATATTGGCAGAAGGGACATTTCTGGTTAAAATCTGGAGAGCTGGTTAAAATATTTGAAGAAATGTTCTCTCCTGAAGTTAGAGCTAAATAGTGACTGAGTCATAAAGAACAATTGCATGTCATTTCTGTTGTGAAGATGGTTTTTAGTTGCAAAATGACAATGACTGTCTCGTTTGAGTCCTCTGCTTAACTAGACCCGACCTTGGGCTTCCCCTCTTTGTCCTTGTATCTGACCACCCTTAATATCTGATCACCTGGCCTGCCTTCAGCTAGGATCCTATCAAGGCAATTTAACCAAAAACTCCTTATCCTGGATATTTCCCTGGTAATTTTCCATCCATTGGCCCCCCATCCTGTTCCATGATCGTAAATCCCCACTTGTCCATTTAGGAGTTGAGCCCAATCTCTCTCCCCATGGCAAGAACCTGTTTCAGTATGGATCGCCATGGCCCTCCTGGAGTGAGTTGCCTTACCATCTTTAGCAAATGTCCTCAGTCAGTTTTTTCTTTAGCAAAAGGAAAGTACTGTATATTGGAGAGAGGAGGATCAGCTCTTCTCTCCACTCTGTTGCCTTGAATACATTTTGATTTTGACAACTCTGGGGTGATTTTGATGTGAAACTTTATGGCCCAGGAAATTTAGTCCTTTCTTGAAAGTTGTTTAGAAATGCATGGTTGCCTCATTAACACAAATTTAAGTGATGAACACAAATTTAAATGCTTTTGAAATATAAATGAGTGCTGACAAGGCAATTTGTCAGTGGGTTTTCCTAACAGACTGCTAAGTAAATGTTGGTCTTGTTGAGGGATTTTACATATAAAAATGAAGCCCATCCAAGGCCAGCTAACACTATTTTGCAATCCTCTTTGTTTTCCTAAAGCCTGGCACAGAATTACTGAATCCTTGCTGAAGGCCTTAGTGGGTTTGCTTGATGACTTGTGGGTCTTCCAGGCATAATTTGGCATTGCTTCCATTTACCATGGCTAGTCCTGCAGAGTCCTGTGCTGAGGCTGCGGGAGGGAGAGAAGGCTTGGCCCTTGTTTTCTGAGAGCTTGCCTTCTGAAATGTGGCCTGACTTAAGGGGAAGAAAGCCCACCTGCATGTGTCCTCCCTCAAGCGATGGTCCCTATAAAGCTTTACCAGAGTCCTCTCCCCTCCTTCCCTCCCCACCATCAGTCCCATTAAGCGGGCTCTGCGGATGGCCACTTACTTTGAGTAAACTGGGGAATTCAGCCTGAATTAATAGCTTCAGTTCATCCTTTGACAACTGGTCTGGATCACCTTCTTTGGCTGCATATTTTTCAAAAATCCTCTTCAGTTCCTCAGGAGACTTTTTAGTGCTCATTCTGGTGCCCTATAAATTGGGAAGAAAATAAAACTTACCAAAAAGCTGAAGCAGAGTTTTGTGCTGAGGGTTGTCAGCAGGATTTTAGTGCCATTGGGCCATTTCCTTGGCATAAATGGGGAAGAATAAGGAAAAGAGAACGTTGGGGTGGGAATGACACCACTAACTGCCAACATGTTTTAAAAATAAGCATCTTAGGCCGGGCATGGTAGCTCATGCCTGTAATCCCAGCACTTTGGGAGGCCGAGGAGGGTGGATCGCTTGAGGTCAGGAGTTCGAGACTGTGGAAGCCTGGCCAACATGGTGAGACCCTGTCTCTATACCAAAATTAGCCGGGTGTAGTGGCACGTGCCTGTAGTCCCAACTACTTGGAAGACTGAGGCAGGAGAATCGCTTGAACCCGGGAGGCAGAGGTTGCAGTGAGTGCGATGCCAGTGCACTCCAGCCTGGGCGACAGAGCGAGCCTCCGTCGCAAAAAAAAAAAAAAAAACAAAACAAACAAAAAAACCATCTTAGATAGTATGTTGAATGTCTGTTCTTAGAGTGTATCTGTTAGGAGATGGGGGGGATGGTCCCTGGAGCCAAAGATTTTTATTAGCAATTAATGGCATTCTTCACTTTTTATGTACCTGATCTGCACTCTGCAGGCTGTGGTCTTCAAGAATACTTGACCACAGTTTCTAGCTTCTAAATTACAGGGAGTATCTTCAGATGGCATAAACTCACCTTCTCCCCAGACCATTATCTTTCACACAATTCTGAAAGGAAGCAGAGTATTAATGCAAACAGAAGGAGCTCTAGGTAGTACCAAAATCACACTAACCTGGTCGCCCAATAGTGAAACAGCTAGAAGAATCAAAGAGGAGTTTGAAAAGCTGAGCAGAATCGTGAGACTTATATAGTCTTTACAGGCACACCACCCTGATTATGAAAATATCCTTTTGTTGGCCATTTAAGGGTAATTATTAATGGTTTTTGACACCCAGGCTTAAGACTGCATGAACTCCATCCATAATTAAGGGCAAGATCCAATAAAGGTCCATCTCGACAGTTGCTTCATGGTTCAGAGTCCTAAGTGTAAGCTTGAATTTTTTTCCCCCTGAGATTATGTTTTCCCTCCAATGTATAATTATGATATTTGCTCACAGTTCACATTTCATAAACTTAGATATAGAGGATTATTTTCAATTTAGTTGCATATTTAGACTTTAAAAAATAACTTTCTTCATATCCAAAAAAAAAAAATGCTGCCCTGTTCAGTAGCTCATGCCTGTAATCCCAGCACTTTGGGAGGCTGAGGTAGGAGGACGGCTTAAGGTGAGGAGTTTGATACCAGCCTGGTCAACATAGCAAGACCTCATTTCTACTGAAAAATTTAAAAAATCAGCCAGGTGTGGTGGTACATGCCTGTAGTCCCAGCTACTGTAGAGGCTGAGGTGGGAGGATTCCTTGAGCCTGGGAGGTTGAGGCAAGAGCGAGCCATGATTGTGCCACTGCACTCCAGCCTGAGTGACAGAGTGAGATCCTGTCTGTAAAAAAGAAAAAATGCTGTCATAGAAGGACAATATTACATAGTTTAAAAAATTACAGTATGGGCCGGGCGCGGTGGCTCAAGCCTGTAATCCCAGCACTTTGGGAGGCCGAGGCGGGCGGATCACGAGGTCAGGAGATGGAGACCATCCTGGCTGACACGGTGAAACCCCGTCTCTACTAAAAAATACAAAAAACTAGCCAGGCGAGGTGGCGGGCGCCTGTAGTCCCAGCTACTGGGGAGGCTGAGGCAGGAGAATGGCGTGAACCCGGGAGGCGGAGCCTGCAGTGAGCTGAGATCCGGCCACTGCACTCCAGCCTGGGCGGCAGAGCGAGACTCCGTCTCAAAAAAAAAAAAAAAAAAAAAAAAAAATTACAGTATGGCCGTTGAAGTCCTTCTGATGTCTTTACATATTAGCAGTTTAAATATTTGAATACATGAATGAATGAATGGAAGTATTGCTTCAGAAGCGGGTTTAAGAAGTGGAAAGAAGATACTCAGTACTTTGTGGTTTTATTTGGCAAATCAAAATATTGGGTAACATGGTCATTTTTTCAACTCTTTTATTATTTGTTGGTCCCATGTCTCCTTTTTATTTCTCATTATCCTTTTCCTTACCAAATATATTTTGTTACCATTCGAAAAACTTGTGAGAACACTTGACTTACTCTTGTTCAATTGGAAATACTTCAAACTTTTTGGAACTGCCGTGATTTAAAATTGCCAAGGAAATTGATTTCTACTGGAAAGAGTTCCATGAAATAAGTAGGACATTTCCAAGGGACATTGATCTAATGCTGATTGTAACTCACAGGAAGGGGTTCCAGGTGGATTTTAAGAGCACTTTACAGCTTTGAAACACTTGTACACTTCCACACTTAAATAATTTTCTCTGACTCTGCCTTATATCACCTACAAACTGAGGACTGAACTATTGGGACTGTATTTCTCCCTGATGTTTCTCAGCTCTAAAATTCTAGGGCCTTATTTACATTGGAGAACAAATGGGAAATCTAATAGAATTCCTTAAAAGCTTCCCGCCAATCTTGAGCATTTATCATTCCATGTGTCTTTGCTGTCTTGTATATATTATTCTTGTTTTTATTATGGATTCTTTGACTTTGCTATGTACCAATATAGAATATGTATTAACTCACTGGTTGGAGTAAAGACAGGCATTTTATTTTTAGTTATAAGATTTTACACAAAAATATTCTGATTTTGGCAATGCATTTTAATCAAGATTTTAGAAAATTGCCAGTGTTTTTACACATATGTTCTGTTTTCCTGGGAGGAAGTAGGCTTTTGTGCTTAATCATAACAAGAACTATCTTTTTTTTAACATCTTTTAAAAAATATTTCAAATCTACAGAAAAGTGGCAAGAATAGTGCAATGAACGCCAGTCTGCCATTCAACTAGATTCACTAATTGCTGACATCTCCACATTTGCTTTCTCTTTCTCTGGACAGACACTTTCTTCCGTCCCTGAGTCATTTGAGAATGAATTACAGACATCCAGATGCTTCCCCCCTAAACACCTCAGCATCTGTCTCCTAAGGACAAAGACATTCTCCTATGTAACCACAATGCCATTATCATAGCCCATGTCAAATCTCCCCAGTTGTTGAATAGCATCTTAAATTATCTTTTCTCTCAGATTACCACTTGTGAGCTAAAATCAAATGGGGCGATTATTACATTTCTTGCATCTGGTTTTTTTGTTTGTTTTTTTGAGGCCGCTTCACTGTGTCACTCAGGTTAGAGTGCAGTGGCGCAAACACAGCTCACTGCAGCCTCAACCTCCCCGGGCTCAGGTGATCCTCCTACGTCAGCCTTCCAAGTAGCTGGGACTACAGGCATGCATCACCATGCCCAGATAATTTTTTTTTTTTTTAATTTCTTGTAGAGAAATACAACATGGGTTTTGCCGTGTTGCCCAGGATGGTCTCCAACTCCTGGGCTCAAATGATCTGCCCGCCTCAGTCTCCCAAAGTGCTGGGATTATAGGCGTGAGCCACTGCATCTGTATTGAAGAAATGATTTTAATAACTATATGTCATCTTAGTAACGATACATTTGATGAAAGATAACATGTTCTATATAACACACCCATATATTACATATGACATGTGTGTATGTATATATATAAATTATCTCTAAGAAAAACTTTTGGAGCAGTATTGGTTAATAGTCTTTTAGACTACAAATCTCTTATTTCAAGGGACAACTTCTGATTAGAATTGGCCCAATGTGGCTGGGCACGGTGGCTCACGCCTGTAATCCCAGCACTTTGGGATGCCGAGGTGGGCGGATCACCTGAGGTCAGGAGTTTGAGACCAGCCTGACCAACATGGAGAAACCTCATATCTACTAAAAATACAAAAATTAGCCAGGCATGGTGGTGCATGCTTGTAATCCCAGCTACTCAGGAGGCTGAGGCAGGAGAATTGCTTGAACCCTGGAGGTGGAGGTTGCGTTGAGCCGAGATCGTGCCATTACATTCCAGCATGGGCAACAAGAGTGAAACTTTGTCTTAAAAAAAAAAAAAAAAATGGGCCCAATGCTGCCTATTGTCAGAATTTCTACTTGCAGCCAATGCTAGCAAAACTCGAACCTGAAAAACAGCCTGTGGGGCTGCTTAAGTTTTTACTTGTTCACTTCTACCAGTCACATCTCTTGTCTCTTATTTTTCTCTTTACCCATAGACTTAAAAGCATGAGGGTAAACTTGCACTTGGAAACATGAAAAATCCACTAATAGATACTCTTGTGAAACATTAACTAAAAATATATGGAGACAAGTGATAAATACAGGGTGTGTTCACAAGAGTGCGTTTTGAAACTAGAGAAGGGGGGAAAATGTCAGGCACAAGGGTGGTACTGGAAAAATGGAGAGGCAAAGGTTACTTATCACCTCACTGTTCAATTGTTTGATCTTTGGACAGACTTAATTTTTCCTAGGAAAGCCAAGAGTAACATATCTTAAGAGCTCTGGGCACCACAGGCTTCTGTGGGTTATTCTGCTTGAAGTTGACAGCACGGAGTATCTTGAAAAGCACCTTCAGGAAGAGGGTACAGTGTTAGTACCTGGTCCCTGCAAAACAAAATGGGTGTGAAATGCTATCCATGGGTTCTTACTATCTTTGATCCTGAAGTTTAAAAGGGACCTTGAATACTCAAACACAACTTTCCCAGAAAGTATAGCTTGCTTGTCACCTGACCTGGTGTCTACCTTCCCTGGACCTTCAGACAAAGTTCACTTCCAACCTTTGCCTGGGCTGTGAGGCTCACTTCTTTTGGGTCAGCCTGTGCTCACCTTCAGCAGTTGAGTTCCCAGAGGCCTCCTGACCATAGCCTATGCTTCTTGAGGGCATATTTTTACCATGGGCAGTGTGCTGACCTAGGCATCCAACTCTCGTGGCCTCATTAAATCCTTGCTGCAACTTTATGAAGTGGATGCTGTTGGTCCCCCCAGTCTGTAGAGACATCCAAGGATCTGCTCAAGGTCACATTACTGGTCAGTAGTAGAGCTGGGATTCAAGTTCAGGCCCAGCCTGCACCCTCAACCACCATGCCACATTCCCCTCCCAGGAGAAGGGCTTCTCTGAGGACAACCATTGTATGTTAACATTAGGACCACAAGTAGTATCACACTTAAGTATTGTGTTTACATCTGGAGGTATAAGAAGGTTCTTTTCTGAGGTGTAAGAAAGTTCTTTTCCTGATGAAAATGATATAGGCTCTTGTCTGTTTTGAGCTGCTATAACAGAGTACCTGAGACTGACTAATTTATAAAGAAAAGAAATTTATTTCCTCACAGTTCTGGAGGGTGGTGGCTGAGAAGTCCAAGATCAAGGTGCTGGCATCTGGTGAGGGCCTTCTTGCTGTGTCATCATGTGGTGGAAGGTATCACATGGGTGAGAGAGAGGGAAGGGGACTGAGCTCATCCTTTTACCAGGAACCCATTCCCATGATAACTAACCCATTCCAATGATAATGGCATTAATCCATTCATGGGGGCAGAGCCCTTATAACTTAATTGCTTCTTAAAGGTTCCAACTGTCAACACTGTTGCACTGGGGATTAAGCTTGCAACACATCAACTTTGGGCAATGCAGTCAAACCATAGCAGCCTTCTTTTACCGGTGGGGAAAAAAACAAGTTTAAAAGACTGGAAAAATACATATGTACTTACGGGACTGCTCATTGGTTTCCCCATTGTAGATTCCATTCTCACACTACTTGGTGACACAATGCAGGTTGGAAGCCAGAAATGGGAAAAAAACTGCTTTAGGTTAGAGGCAGGACTCTGTCAGGCAGGACTGGGCATAGTGTGTACTCGGCCTCTGAGCAGGGCACCATTCCTCCCTTCCCGTCTGCTGAAGTGACTTACTTGCAACTTGGGACATCCATGAGTATCTCAGACACCCCTCTGCTACTCTCTGGCCCACTGACCCATCCCTTAGTCTCCTCTGTTAGTTTTTAATACATTTAAAATGCTGGGAGATTCCATTATTGAGTACTTGATCTGAACTTGACACTGTGTTGAACTCCTCAGTGGAGATGGAAAATAAAAAGATGTAATCCTTGTGCTTGATGAGCCTATACTTAATTTTTGAGAGGAGATGCATTTATGAAATAATAGAGGAAGTTAAAGCTGTTTGTAGTAAATAACGGTATTAGATTCCTATCGTTGTTGTAACGAATTACCACAAACACAGTGACTTGAAACACATACACATTTCTTCTGGAAGTCAGAGATATAAAGTGGGTTGGCAGGGCAGTGTTCCTTCTGGAGGATGTAGGAGAGAATCCATTTCCTTGCTTTTTCCGGCTTCTAGAGGCCACTTGCACATGGCCGTCCTCCATCTTCAAAGCCAGCAGCATAGCATCTTCCAGTCTCTCTGATCTCTGCTTTGTGGTCATATCCCCTTTTCTGACCCTGACCCTCCTGCCTCCCTCTTTTACGAGCCTTTGTGGTTACACTGGGCCCACCCTGATAATCCAGAATCTTCCTTCCTCCAGAACCTCAATTTACAGGCTGGGCATGGTGGCTCATTCCTGTAATCCCAGCACTTTGGGAGGCCAAGGCTGGAGGATCATTTGAAGCCAGGAGTTCAAGATCAGCCTGGGCAACATGGTGAAACCCCATCTCTACAAAAAAATACCAAAAAATTAGCCAGACATGGTGGCATGCACCTGTGGCCCCAGCTACTTGGAAGGCTGAGGTGGGAGGATCATTTGAAGCCAGGAGTCAGAGGCTGTAATGAGCTGTGATCATGCCACTGCACCCCAGCCTTAGAGACAGAGTGAGATCCTGTCTCAAAAAAAAAAAAAAAAAAAAATCCTCGACTTAATCACATCTGCAAGTCCCTTTTGCTATAGATTCATAGGTTTCAGGGACTAGGATGTGGATAGCTTTGGGGTAGGGGAGGCATTATTCAGTCTCCTACAATGAGTTACTGAAAATGAATTGACAATGTATAGGTTATTTATTTGGTAGGCTGAGCATAACAATGGCATTAATTATGAGGCAGTAAGGGGAACTGGAGGGGGCCCCTAAAGCCTGAGGAATGGGAGGGAGAAGGCATCTTGGGAAAAGTAGAGAAGGAGGTGGTCCGTGTGTAGTATGGTGGTGGGTAGGAGAGTGGAGGTGCCATTGACAATGGCCCCAGCTAGCTGAGGTAGAAGCTACAGGTTAGAATACACGAGGAGGGCATGGCTAGTCTGGGCTCCTGTGTGAGGTAGGACCTGAGAGCCACCCAGAAGAGTTTAGGTTTAGTCTGTAGGGATGGAGGCTGCTGGAGCTAGCAGTGTAACCCAACATTAGGGAAAGTAATGCTGATGTAAAACTGCTTGATACTTTATGTACAGCTTGGATATGACTTACAATCAAAATCAGAATCAGGCTTGAAAACCTAATGAGTAGTAGGAAAGGAATGAGTTGGAGAATACTTGTAAAGAATACTACAGGAGGCCAGGCGTGGTGGCTCATGCCTGTAATTCCAGCACTTTGGGAGGCCAAGGCGGGCGGATTGCTTCAACCCAGGAATTCAAGACCAGCCTGGGCAACATGATGAAACCCCGATGCTACAAAATGGAAAGGAAAAATGCTAGAGGAAATTGCTGTGTGTTGCCTAAGAGTCTGGAAATAGAAATAGCTGCTGGTGAGTAGGCTTTCCCTTTGTCTCCAGGTGAAATACTCAAAGATAAGGAACAAGAGGAAAGCCGAGCTTACCAGGGGAGGTCAGGTAGGTCCCGTCAGGAATTTCACTGTTGCTAAGAGAACCTCACTCCTGTAGACTTTGTTGTTTAAGGCACTTGGGATGCTGTAAAGTCTTGAACTCATTACACTTTTATTATGGGCTGCAGAAAACATCGGTAAAGGTTAATTAGTGCCATATTTATCCTTACATGCTGCTTTTACATCTCCTGAAGCCTTATCGCATATTGATCCTTTCTTATTTTTTTTGTGCTATATGGCTCAGTTCCAAGAGAGGGCAGATCTGGGGATCAGATGACAGCCAGTATTTAGGCTGAATTAGAGGAAGCAAAGGCAATCCTTTTGCAACGGAAGATGCGTTTTCCTTTCAGATGCATCTAGATCTAGAGTATTTTGGAAATGTTGGTGTTAAATCTAAAGCATATTTGAGATTATTTCTTTAACCACCCCAGTATTAATAAAATAGGTATGTTTTGAAACTGTGATGTTCGGCCGGGCGCGGTGGCTCAAGCCTGTAATCCCAGCACTTTGGGAGGCCGAGACGGGCGGATCACGAGGTCAGGAGATCGAGACCATCCTGGCTAACACAATGAAACCCCGTCTCTACTAAAAAATACAAAAAACTAGCCGGGCGAAGTGGCGGGTGCCTGTAGTCCCAGCTACTCGGGAGGCTGAGGCAGGAGAATGGCGTAAACCCGGGAGGCGGCGCTTGCAGTGAGCTGAGATCCGGCCACTGCACTCCAGCCTGGGCGACAGAGCCAGACTCGTCTCAAAAACAAAACAAAACAAAACAAAACAAAACAAAAAAAGAAACTGTGATGTTCTTCTGTCTCTCAGGGTTTTAGTGGAAGGAATGCAGGGAAGAAAGACATTTTTGTTAATTTTTGCTGCTGAATTAGGTTGCTTATAATCCAAGAGGCAGCCACCCATCATCATCTTGTAGGATCTAGCTTGTAGGATCATCTGATAACTCTGCAAGACAGCTGGTGTGTCAGGCTTGGGCACCATAGTCTCTGCCCTCCCCTGACCTTCCCCTTCCTGAGTGTTGGGGTTCCACCAGCTGGTGCCTGGCGGTGTTCTTCTTTGCCTGAGTATGCAATGGTGATTCCCAGATGAGACCTCCTAAGCTAGGTCCACACAGAACCCTCCTGTCCCCTTACTCCATCAGTGACTTGCCTGTCAATTCTCTCCCTGCTTTTCTCCTTTCACTGATGTTCAGGGCAACATTTGGTACTGGAGACCTATTTTCACCTGCTTCCCACCTCTTCTCTAGCATTTTTTTGCCTTCTCCAATGGTTCCTATGCTAGCATGTTTTAATCAGAGGATCACAGTGGCGTTTATACCTTGGATTTTCTTTCTGTGCTATCATTTCAGGAGAAGGTCGTGTTTATTACTTCTGAAAACACCAGGGATAATGTGAACTAATACCCTAGTGTAAGGCCTAAATACTACATTTTACTCTTGATGACTTAAACTTGTATTTTCATTGGTAAAATACTATGTGCAAAGTTTAAAAAGCCAACAGTTCTGAGAAGTCTATAATGACAAAGTCATTAATCCTCACTCCCTCTCTACCACTCTTTAGCTTCTTCTGGCTGTTTCTCCTAGTGTTTGTCTCCATGTTGCTAAATAATCTCATAGTATTCTTTGAGGACTTTTTAGACTTCTCTCACTTTGTTCAAGGAGTTTTTAATGCTCTTAGGCAGCCCCTATGCCTACTGCATTTTCCTTCTCTCCCCACCTCCCACCTCCCAACCCCCTACACTTGACTTTTGGAAATATTTTCTGGTCTTAAAGTGCTTGTCAAGTTCATCCCAAGTAAGCAGTAAGGCAGGTTTCCTGTTCTTTTTCTTCACATTTTTGAGACAAGGTCTTGCTTTGTTGCCCAGGCTGGAGTGCAGTGGTGTGATCATAGCTCACTGCAACCTCCACCTCCTAGGCTCAAGCAATCTTTCCACCTCAGCCTCCTGAATAGCTGGGACTGCAGCCTGTGTCACCACACCCAGCTAATTTTTGTATTTTTTTGTAGAGACCATGTTGTCCAGGCTGGTCTTGAACTTCTGGCTCAGGTGATCTGTCTGCCTTGGTCTCCCAAAGTGTTGGGATTGCAGGCATGAGCCACTGCACCTGGCCTCCTGTTCTTAGTTGGCTAATTTTACTCTAATCTCAATGCTTCACACCAGAATATTTCTTGAATACCAACCTTGCCAGTAACTGAACAAACTACATGTAAAGACTCTTCTTGGGTATTGGAACCCAACACAGTGAGGAAGGGTAGACTGAAGAGTCATAGTGCACTTCTCTCAAGAAATTAGGGGAGGTTATCTCTGTAGTCTGCCTGGATGGTTCAGGTTGTCTGAAACTTAAATGGAAGTTAAGGCTCTGAATACACGTAGGACTTCTGAATCTGTGGCAGGTAGTGCAGTCTTACCTGATTTAGAGAATACATAGAGAGGCCAGGCATCTATGTGCAACTCAGCTTCATCAGCCAGAAGCGAATGCCCTCTCTCACCTCACCCCAGTAATACTTAACCTAGCCATAATTAGCCAACCAAAGATAGGAACAAGATGCCAAGGCCAAGAGCACTTGAGAATTGAGCACTCCATCTAACAAGGGAGGTCATCAAGTTTCTTCTCCACCCTTTCCCTGAAGTAACTCTTGGAGCAAGCTTGGGACACTGGGTTCAGATGGCTCGGAAAGTTCTGGGGCACTGATAAGATCAGACATTTTCTTGGGAATTTTTTACCTCAGAAAATTCCAGTTGTCAAAGATTCCTGTAGAGCAATATGTGGCAATTACGGTATGGAAACAACAACAACAACAACAAATGAAAGGTTTTATGAGAGAGAAGCTCAAGCAATTCCATTAGAACAGGTTGACTCACCCAACTGTAGTCTGTTCTAACAACTTTAGAAAAGAAGATGAGGCCAGGCGCGGTGGCTCAAGCCTGTAATCCCAGCACTTTGGGAGGCCGAGACGGGTGGATCACGAGGTCAGGAGATCGAGACTATCCTGGCTAACACGGTGAAACCCCATCTCTACTAAAAAATACAAAAAACTAGCCGGGCGAGGTGGCGGGCGCCTGTAGTCCCAGCTACTCGGGAGGCTGAGGCAGGAGAATGGCGTGAACCCGGGAGGCGGAGCTTGCAGTGAGCTGAGATCCGGCCACTGCACTCCAGCCTGGGCGACAGAGCGAGACTCCGTCTCAAAAAAAAAAAAAAAAAAAGAAGATGAAATGAAACCATGAGATCATAGTGAACAGAATGGAGAAAACGGATGAATTATGAGACAAGCTTTTCATAAAAATCACCTGTTTCTCAATTTCTGCGGTGTGATTGCTATCATAAACATAAAGCCACTCCGGCTCTCAAAGATTGACTGTCTCTACCACAAACCACTCGCCAGACACAAACTGAGAGAAGGGCAGGGATGGGGAAGAACCTCGTTCTGTGAGGGCACAGATAGAGGACCCTGACTCGGCTACGGTTCCCAGAAATACTAGCTCCTGGAGTGGCTGATGTTGGATAGTTGAGCTAAGATTTCAGGGTTAAGGATGGTTTCATTTGAGGAATGGGAGGAGATTGTCCAGGCAGAAGGCACAGCATGTGCCAAGTCGCCATGGCAGGAAGAAAGGAGATGCAGTTGAAAAACTCAAAGAACCAGCTCTCAGGATGAGAGGGGCAGGGAATCTAAGATAAGGCTGGAGGGTTAGGCTGGTCCGATACCATGAGATCAAGGGTTTCAAGCAAGAAAAAATGCCGCACTAAGATTTGCTGTGTGCATAGACCACTCTGCCTGTAGTAGGCAGGGTGTGCTGGGGCCATGGGAATGTTGAGTGGCCAGTCAGTGAGCCATTGCTGTAGCCTGGGGGAGGGCTGGAGAGAAGTGGATGGATACGGGAATTTTGGAGGGGGTGAATCCACAGGACTTGACAGAGTGGCTATGAGGGAGAGGAAGCGATCAAGGATGCCACTTAAGTTTCTGACCCACAGAGTATGCTAGACTGGATGATACTACTTTTTCTTTTTCTTTTTTCTTTTCCTATCCTTTTCTTCTCTTTTGTCTCATCTTCCTTCCTTCCTTCCTTCCTTCCTTCCTCCCTCCCTCCCTCCCTCCCTCCCTCCTTCCCTCCCTCCCTCCCTCCCTCCCTTCTTTCTTTCTTTCTTTCTTTCTTTCTTTCTTTCTTTCTTTCTTTCTTTCTTTCTTTCTTTCTTTCTTTCTCTTTCTCTCTTTCTTTTTCTTTTTTGGAATCCCTCTAATGGTTTTCTATAAATAGGTTCTTTTGATATACCTTTCCACAGTACAAATACTGATAGATTTGCTTATGGAAAATCTTTAGGGAATGCACTGGTCAGTGGGAAGAGGGTTATCACGAAAGATGTGAACACTGATGTGGGAGGCCTCAGCAATCTAGATATTGAAGTGGAAGGACTACTTGGAACTGACAGTTTGAGTAATGGCAGGAGGGACATCATCAAGATGCTCCCGATACATTATTTGTAAGTGATTTAAATGAAAGATGAGAAGCAGATGGAAAGGAGTACAATGTGCGGTGTGTCTACATCATGCCTGTATTTGAACATGATCATTGGAAAGACTGATCAAATGTTATAGTTTAGGGACCATGCTTACCCAATGATCATTCCTTTAAAAGTAAAGCTTGAAATTTGGGAAATGACATTTTTACAAGATGGCAATGGACTTGTTTTGTTTTCTAAGGTGATTGATATGCCTGAGCACAACCCTGGCAATTTGGGAGGAACAATGAGACTGGGAATAAGAAGAACTGTTTTCAAAACTGAAAATTCAATATTAAGTAAGTTTCCCATGTTGTTTATTTTACAAGACGTCGGATGTCGCTCATGTGACTACAGGTGCCCCACACTCTGGGTGGTGGAGACTCACCCCTGCCCCTTCCAGCATCCTTGGAGGGCCCTGATTCTCCCTCTTCCCGTCTCCCTTACCCTCACTGACCCTCTGCTCTGGGCATTCCTCTCCCTAGTAAGCTTGTCCTTTGGGCTGGCCTCAGTAGAACACACTGAATGCCCCTCCGCATTTGATCTGCATGACTACCTGTTCATTGGGCTGTTTTGTGAGTTACCGATGCTCCTGGAGATGAACTTGGACTGGGAGAGAGAGCCCTGATTCACACTCAGTTCTTTTGAATCCATAGTTCTCTCCTTTATATTTGAACCGGTTCCCTGTTTAATGTCTGTTTACCTGGTCTTAGTGACTCACAAATGAACTTCGAAGCAGGAGGGCAGTTGTGCATCTCAGAAGCATATTTCTCTGTTCCCTGGCAGCCCCAGTGTGGGGAGATGGCTTGCCATTTGATATTTGCTGATCTTTCCACTCCCCGAAAGGTTAATTCTAATTTCTGTGGAACTGTTTTCATAAATTAGCATATTACATAAGAATAACTTACTGTTGAAAACAAACCAAAGCCTTTAATTCAATTTAATAAATGTATCTTGAGTGCCCACTCTGTGCCATGTGCAGATATAATAGTGACCAGGACAGATACCAGCCCTGCCCTCCTAGGGCCTCAAAACAAGCGGAAGAAATGTGACAAAAGGGGAAGGCAGATTGCTAAGGGGACCGGATGCTCAGGAATTGTGAGTGTTCAGTGTCATTTTCGTGAAATTATAAGAATCCCTTAGAATCCTGTGAAGTTATAAGAATTCTTTAGAAAATGCCTTCTTAACTCAAGAAAGAGTAAGACCAGAAATATGAGCTTCTCCTTTAAAGATGAATATAAACCTTCTAAGGAATAGAAAGCTTCCCAGCCAGAATGAAATTTAAAAATGAAAGGCTTCAAAGTGAATACAGTTTCCTCCTTTCTTTGCATAAAAAGCCATTGTTCTCTAAGTCGCTAACATTTTTCCTTACAAATACTATATAAGAATTTTTTTTCTTCATGAGTGTTAGCAATTCTGTAGCTTTCAGGTGTCTTCAGATACTATGAAACTTTATTCAAATAATTGCCTACGTGACAAAAAATGGTTAGTGAAAAATTAATGTCCTAAAATTGTATCTATTGAGAAAGATTCACTGATAATTGTACTAACTTTTTAAAAAGAGCATTGTACTCAATATAGTTAAAAATTTGATAGATATAAGTCTGATTTAAGATTTTTCTTAGCCAGTCGCAGTGGCTCACACCAGCACTTTGGGAGGCTGAGGCAAGCAGATTGCTTGAGCCCAGGAATTCAAGACCAGCCTGGGCAACATGGGGAGACACTGCGTCTACAAAAATTACAAAAATTAGCCTGGCATGGTGGCTCATGCCTGTGGTCCCAGCCACTGGGGAGGCTGAAGCGGGACGATCCCCTGAGCCCAGGAGGTTGAGTCTGCAGTGGGCCATGATGGTGCTACTGCACTCCAGCCGGTAAAAAAGATTTGTTTTTCTTAGTGCTGGATGTGGTGTAATGTGCCTGTAGTCCCAGCTGCTTGGGAGGCTGAGGTGGGAGGATTGCTTGAACCCAGGAGTCGGAGACCAGGCTGGGCAACATAGTGAGACTCTGTCTCAATTTAAAAAATAGAATTTGTTTTTCTTCACAGTAGACATAAAAATATTGATGATTTGATTATTTTTATGAATCTTAAACACAGCACCAAAGCTTGTTTTGAAAAATTTTGAAAACAACTTTACTGAAATATAATTCATCTATTAGTAGTGTACAATTCACTGATTTTTTTTTTTTTTTTTTTTTTTTTTTTTTTTTTTTTGAGATGGAGTCTCGCTCTGTCGCCCAGGCTGGAGTGCAATGGCGCAATCTCGGCTCACTGCAATCTCCACCTCACAGGTTCACGCCATTCTCCTGCCTCAGCCTCCCAAGTAGCTGGGACTACAGGCACCTGCCGACTTTTTTTTTGTATTTTTAGTAGAAACGGAGTTTCATCGTCTTAGCAAGGATAGTCTTGATCTCCTGACCTCGTGATCTGTCTGCCTCGGCCTTCCAAAGTCCTGGGATTACAGGCGTGAGCCACCGCACCCAGCCCAATTCACTGATTTTTTTTAGTGCATTCAGAGTTGTGCAACCATCACTGCAATTTTAGGACATTTTCATCACCTCCTGTAGAAACCCTGTACCCATTAGCTGTCACCAACCCTACTCCCCGCCAACCCCTGGCAACCACTAATCTACTTTCTGTCTATAGGCTTGCCCATATGGACATTTCATGTAAATGGAACCATATGATTTGTGGTCTTTTGTGTCTGGCTTCTTTCTTTCTTTTTTCTTTTTTTATTTTATTTATTTATTTATTTATTTATTTATTTATTTATTTTTGAGACGGAGTTTCACTCTGTCGCCCAGGCTGGAGTGCAGTGGCCGGATCTCAGCTCACTGCAAGCTCTGCCTCCCGGGTTCACGCCATTCTTCTGCCTCAGCCTCCCGAGTAGCTGGGACTACAGGCGCCCGCCGCCTCGCCCGGCTAGTTTTTTGTATTTTTTAGTAGAGACGGGGTTTCACCGTGTTAGCCAGGATGGTCTCGATCTCCTGACCTCGTGATCCACCCGTCTCGGCCTCCCAAAGTGCTGGGATTACAGGCTTGAGCCACCGCGCCTGGCCCTTTTTTCTTTTTTTGAGATAGCTTCACTCTTTCGCCCAGGTTGGAGTGCAGTGGCGCGATCTCGGCTCACTGCAACCTCCACCTCCCAGGTTTAAGCGATTCTCCTGCCTCAACCTCCCGAGTAGCCGGGATTACAGACACCCACTAGCATGCCTGGCTAACTTTTGTATTTTTAGTAGGACGGGGTTTCGTTAGCCACGCTGGTCTCGAAGTCCTGATCTCAGGCGATCTGCCCACCTTGGCCTCCCGAAGTCCTGGGATTACAGGCGTGAGCCACCATGCCTGGTCTGTCTTCTTTCTTTTAGCGTAATGTTTTTTTGCTGCATCCACATTGTAGCATGTATCACTACTTCATTCCTTTTAATGCCAAATAATATTCCATTGTATGGATAGACCGCATTTTGTTTATCCATTCATCAGCTGCTGGACATTTGGGTTGTTTCCAGGCAACAATTTCTTTAATTTTTTCTCCTTAATTTTTTAAAAAGTTCTTTTTCTAAAGGGAAAGAAAATTATGTTGCCTTAAATTTAAGTTGTGCTTCATAGTTTCCAAGAAGCATGTGATACATGAACTTGTGTCCTCACCCTTGTGCAGCACTGTCTTCCACAGGTCTCCAAAAAAGGCCATGCCAGAGATAAGAATGTGACCACTGTGCGAGGCTCTACTGAGTAGCATAAAAATATCAAAACATATAGCATGATAGTGGTTGTTTTTTGGTTTTCTTTTGTTTTTTGAGACGGAGTTTCACTCTTGTTGCCCAGGCTTGAGTGCAGTGGTGCGATCTCGGCTCACTGCAACCTCCGTCGCCCAGGTTCAAGTGATTCTTCTGCCTCAGCCTCCCAAGTAGCTGAGATTACAGGCATGCGCCACCACGCCCGGCTAATTTTGTGTATTTTTAGTGGAGACGGGGTTTCTTCATGTTGGTCAGGCTGGTTTTGAACCCCCAACCTCAAGTGATCTGCCTGCCTTGGCCTCCCAAAGTGCTGAGATTACAGGCATGAGCCACTGTGCCCGGCCGATAGTGTTTTATGGACCTTTTTTTCTCCTAGTCAACGTATTTCTTTTGTAGAATTTTATGTATTTATTTATGTTTTTATAAGCTGGCACGTTTCTTTTGGAGGAGTCCCCCATCCCCTATTGGCACGTTTCTTTTGTAGGCTTTTTTCTAAGTCAGCACATTTTTGCAAGAATGCTATGAACAAAATACATTTGCCTACATTGCCTGTGAAAACAATGAACAATTTTGATAGAAAGCATTTAAATGCTATTCATTTTTTCATTTAAATTTGACTTATAGGCCAGGAGTTACAATGATTGGATTAAATAGAAAAACAGGAAAGTAAAGAGTTCTCTAGTAAAAAACAATGCCTTGAAATAGGATCACAGCCTAAAGATATTGATAGCCACAGTGGATGGATGACTAGAGTCAGCCTATTTTTTTTTTTTTTTCTTTTTGAGACAGAGTTTCGCTCTTGTCGCCCAGGCTGGAGTGCAGTGACACCATCTTGGCTCACTGCAACCTCCGCCTCCCAGGTTCGAGTGATTCTCCTGCCTCAGCCTCTCCAGTAGCTGAGAGTACAGGTGTGCGCTACTATGCCTGGCTAATTTTTTATGTTTTATTTGAGGTGGCCAGGCTAGTCTTGAATTCCTGACTTCGGGTGATCCTTCTGCCTCGGCCTCCCAAGGTGCTGGGATTATGGGTGTGAGCTACCACGCCCAGCCGAGCCTAATTTTTACATTCAAGAACAATTCCTCTTTTTTTCTTAATCACCTGTTAATTCCTTAAGGGTTATGAAAACTATGAATTCACTTTTTCTGAAGTGGAGATTATAGGTTTGAATTGATTTGGACAAAAGTACTGGTAATTATTTGCCCTGTTTATAAGCAGCGTGTTCCTAGAAATTCCCTTCCTGTGTTCTGTGTGTTGTCTTCCTCTGCAAAGTCCTTTTCCTATAAAAGGGCTAATGATAGTGTGTGTAGAATTATCAAAGCTGATTCAAGGGTCCATAGAAATGAGACATTTTTGAGGAAGAGGGAGAGATTTGTTAAAGGATTCAAAATAATTATCCTGATTTGATCACTATACATTATATGTATTGAAACATGACTATGTGCCCCATAAATATGTACAATTATTATTTGTGAATTAAAAAAGAAAGAAGATGTTTTTCTAAACCGTATTATCTATAATCCTCTACCTGAGTATTAATTGCATATCCATGGTCTTTTCCAGACTTCATCAAGATTGGTTTTTATATAGTCTTTTCTGGTAGTATCACTTTTTCCTGTATCTGGTCTTCCTGTCTATGATCTGTGCATATAGTATCTAATTGCGTTAAGGAATCATATTCTGCTGATTCATTTCCTACTGATAAACACTTCACATGGTTTCTGGCATTTTGTTAGAAAAATGCTGAATTGAACATCTTGACACAGTGTTTTCGTTCTTTTGAATATTTCCTTAGGATAGATTTCCAGGAGTTGGATTATTAGGTCAAAGGGTATGAACACTTTTATGACTGATAATTCTGCAAGATTGTTGGAAAGAAGGGCTGAGCAAGGTCATAATGACAATCGCTGTACTTGTGTTCCTGCTTTCCCTAGTCTTTTTGGTAGGATTATTTTTCTTCTTGCTCTATCAGCAGGAACAAAAAGAGCCCTATTTCTGTTCATTGCTACAAAGTGAAAACGTTTGCTACCTCAAATGTTGATTTACTTGTGTGTATAGTGCCCAGGTCTGAAGTCTTTATTAGGACTTAACTATGGGTTGGTAAACTTTTTCAATAAAGGAGCAGATAGTAAATATTTTTGGCTTTGTAGCCATTGTGGTGTGAAAACAGCTAGAGGCAAATATGTGACTGAATGAGCACGGCTGTGTCCCAACAAAACTTTATCTATGGGCGCTGAAAGTTGATTCCATATCATTTTCATGTGGCATGAAATATTATTGTTTGATTTAATTTTTTCAACCAATTTAAAGTGTAAAAACCATTCTTAGTTCAAGGGCCAAACAGAAACAGTCAGGGGGATCCTGTGACTGTAGGCTGGTCCATAGTCTGCTGAATCCTGGTCTAAACAAGAACCTTTCAGCCTGGACAACATAGTGAGACTCTGTCTCTACAAAAAAATTTTAAAAAATCAGCCAGGTGTGGTGGCACACACCTGTAGTCCCAGCTACTCAGGAGGCTGAGGCAGGAGGATTGCTTGAGCCCAGGGAGTTGAGGCTGCAATGAGCCATGATTGTACCACTGCACTCCAGTCTGGGCAACAGAGCAAGGCCCTGTCTCAAAAAGAAAAGAAAATAAAAGAAAAGAAAAAGAACTGCACGTTGAATGAACTCCACAGATGAGGCAGTGAGCTACTCCCATCCTAGGCAGAGTTGAAGGACATCATCTCCCCACTTCTCTACTGGCTTGCATACATATCCTATTTCATGACAGAGAATAGGACTAAGGGGGCTTTCAGAAGCCAGTTGATCTAACCTCTTTATTTTTCAGCTGAGGAAATGGAGGACTGAGAAATGAAGTGGCACACAGTTGGGAGAGTCAGAACTAGGGCTGGGACACTCTTCCCATGTTATTTTCTAGTCTTCTAATAAAACATGCTGTCCTGGCTCCACCGTCTAGTGTTATAATCACTCTCCAAAATGTAACTCTTGGCCAGGCATGGTGGCTCATGCCTGTAATCCCAGCACTTTGGGAGGCCAAGGTGGCTGGATCACTTGAGGTCAGGAGTTTGAGACCAGCCTGGCCATCATAGTGAAACCTTGTCTCTACTAAAAATACAAAAATTAGCTAGGCATGGTGTTATACACCTGTAGTCCCAGCTACTCAAGAGGTGGAGGCAGGAGAATAGTTTGAACCCGGGAGGCGGAGGTTGCAGTGAGCAGAGATCGCACCACTGCATTTCAGCCTGGGTGACAGAGAGACTGTCTCAAAAAAAAAAAAAGAAAGAAAGAAAAAGGTAACTCTTGAAATACACAATTGTTAGACACCTTGATGCTCTACCCTTCAGGTCTGTATATTTTATTGCATGTAAATTGTATCTTGATTTTTAAAAAACTAATTTTTTTCCTTTTTAAAAAAAATTTTAATGTAAAAAAATCTCTATTTCTAAACAAAGGGTTTCTCTTTGTTGCCCAGGCTGGTCTTTAACTCCTGGCCTCAAGCAATCCTCCTGCCTTAGCCTCCCAAAGTGGTGGGATTACAGGCATGAGTCACTGTGTCTGGCCTTAAAAAAGCTTATACTATCTGGAAAGTTAGATAGTAGGGCTTGTCTCCTTGTAGTGATGCTATTAGCCAATTAATTAACTCATTAGACGATTTTTGAAAAGCAGGGAGAAGCGGCACAGTGTGGGTAAGTCTTAAGTGGGGTGCTTTGAAAAGTAAGAAATACAGAATGAGGAGTGGCTAGAGATGGAGGGATCAGTCTCAGGTGAGAGGGGAGCCAGGGGAACACTGAGGAACTAAGTTATTAGATGGTTTTAAGACTCCGAAAATAAACTTTATTGTTTTGCTTGTGGCTCTCAACTGAGAGCACAAGAGATGGGAACATAATAAAGCACAAAGAAATTCAGACAAGGTTCAGAGCTCATTCAGGGATGGTCAACAACTTGATAGTGTCTCTAAAATATTACAAGACCCTGGCCTTAATTTGCTTGGTCAAGTCTCAGATGTGTTGCCAAGACATCCAGCGAGGGAGGCAAGACTATGTCTGTGTTGAGTGTGGTTTCCAAACCACATTGCCACCTGCTAGAAAGAACATGTTTTTCAGACCATTTCAGCTCATGTGTTTGAATACTGCACAATCTGGTGTGTGTGCATTTAGTAGGAATGCTAGCCCCAAACTTATTTATTTATTTCTTTATTTTAGAGACAGGATTTTGCTCTGTTGTCCAGGCTGAAGTGCAGTGGTGTGATCGTAACTTGCTGCAGCCTCGACCTCCTAGACCCAAGTAGTCCTCCTGCCTCAGCCTCCTAAGTAGCTGGGACTACAGCCACATGCCACCACGCCTGGCTAATTTCTAATTTTTTTTTTTTTTTTTGGAGATGGAGTCTTTCTCTGTTGCCCAGGCTGGAGTGCAGTGGCATGATCTCGGCTCACTGCAACCTCTGCCTCCTGGGTTCAAGCAATTCTCCTATCTCAGCCTCCCAAGTAGCTGGCACTACAGGCGCCTGCCACCATGCCTGGCTAATTTTTGTATTTTTAGTAGAGACGGGTTCACCATATTGGTCAGGCTGGTCTCGAACTTCTGACCTCAGGTGATCCACTCGCCTCAGCCTCCTGAAGTGCTGAGATTACAGGCATGAGCCACTGCGCCCGGCCTCAAATTTTTGTAGAGATGGGATCTCTTTGTTGCCCAGGCTGGTCTCAAATTCTTGGCCTCAAGAGATCCTCAATGGCCTTTGGTACACTTTTTCAATAAGGGACCAGATAGTAAATATTTTTGGCTTTGCAGCCATTGTGGTGTGAAAGCAGCTACAGACAAATATGTGAGTGAATGAGCATGGCTGTGTCCCAACAGAGTTTTATTTATGGGTGCCAGAAGTTGATTTCATATCATTTTCACGTGGCATGAAATGTTCTTCTTCATTTTGTCCAGCCATCAACCTAATTTAAAGCTCCCAGATTCTCTATGCCCTCCAAACCAGCACCCAAACAGTTAGGGAGCACTTACCCTTAGAAGCAGGGGAATGCCACGAGGTGGAAGGGCGCAGAGAAGGCCCACAGGCTCCAGGATAGAGAGGAGGGAAGAGGTGGGCCTTGAGCATGGGGTTGTACTGTGGGCTCCCTATAGGGAGGTGTATCTGGTCCAGTTAAGAATGCAACACAACGTAGGGCCGGGCGCGTTGGCTTACGCCTGTAATCCCAGCACTTTGGGAGGCCGAGGTTGGCGGATCACCTGAGGTCGGGGGTTTGAGACCAGCCTGACTTACATGGAGAAACCCAGTCTCTACTAAAAATACAAAATTAGCCAAGTGTGGTGGCGCATGCCTGTAATCCCAGCGAGGCAAGAGAATCGCTGGAACCCGGGAGGCAGAGGTTGCAGTGAGCCAATATTGCGCTATTGCACTCCAGCCTGGCCAACAAGAGTGAAACTCCATCTCAAAAAAAAAAAAAAGGAAAAAAAAAAGAGAGAATGCAACACAACAAACTTGAAGGAATGAGGAGCCCAGGGCAGTGCAGTTTATACAACTGGAGACCAGGACCTGGTGATTTCCAGAGTTCTGTGAAGCTGGCCCTCATCCTCAGAGCAGATGACATGGGGACAGTGAGGTTTGATGCAGGCAGATGACAGCTGGCAGAGGAGGCCAGGGAGAGCTCCTCAGGTTGATGCTGGCAGGAGCATGACACGACTCTGGGATACAAGACACCAGTGAAGCCTTCCGGACCCGGCAAGTGGAAATGGAATGCTTTCAGAAAAGGCTTCGTTCCTTTCACGGACCTTCTCTGCATTTCCTTGTATTAAAGAAGAACTTGACTAAAACGACCAGTTCTGCTTTAATGTAAGGGCAAAAGGGTTTTGTTTGGAAAGAACAGAGGCACGAGGCCGGTTAAAAAGATATTGAGACCCAGTGCTGGGAGTCCCGGTACAGTTTATGGCATTGCAAATGCAGAGTGGTTAAATCTAAAATGTGAAAGAGCTGAAAGAAATGGGGAGAAGTTTTCAGGGGCTAGAAAAATGGCTTTGGCTTTCTTGTCTCTTATCGAAGCACTGATGTGGAAAAACAGCTTCTGGCTCCTGGTGTGATTAGATTAGGAAATTTGAAAAATAAAACCAAAACCAACACTGAACATTCGTGAAACATTAGAGCAGGGAAAAAAAAAAAAAAGAAAAACCATGTTAAAAAAAATCCTCGACTGAGTTAATGAGGTAATTTACATAACAATTTAAAAGAGGTCGCCAGGGATTTAGGAACCCTGAGAGTCCATGCCATGGTAATTTGTCATTGTGCTGAGACACAAATTCCAGAGGAGCGTGGCAGGGTTTCGTGAGAGCTGCATACCACTTGGCGAGCCTCCCTGCCTGTCCCCAGAGCCCAGGTCCACACTGCAGGGTGGCTGTCTTCTTACTGCTTCTTGCCTTTTACTGGGGAAACCATTCGCTAAAGCGTGTTTGTTAATATGGAGGTTCATAGGTCTGGGACATAGCACCTTTCATCCTAACAACAGATGGCATTGCTGCCCCCTCTCTAGACAAGCACTTGTCCTTATCACTTCACCGAAGGGAACTAGTGGAGTGGTTAAGAGCCCAGCGCCTGAAGCCTCTGATCACCGGAGGCCCCTTGGGCCTCAGCTCTCAGTCTCTGGCTGTGTGGAGCTACTTACCCTCACCACGCCTCAGTTTCTGCATTTGAAAGACAGAGATAAGAGCGCCGGCCTCATGGGGTTCTTGTGAGGGTTAAATAAATGATATGCGGAGCCCTTAGAACAGTGCCTGGCGCAGAAAAGGCACTGTTTAAGTGTGGCTGATGTTTGAGAGCATGGACCTGTGATCTTCTCAAAGCTCGGGGCAAACGTCAGTTAGTGACCTGGCATTAAGAATGAGGTCCCGCTAGGGGAGTGGGAGGGAAGAAGACACTTCCCCTTGCTCTTGCAAGGTTCTTTCTATTCTGTCTTTCTTGGCTGCTAGCTCCCCACCTGTCAATGCATAAGATCTAAGAAAAGAGATGCCAAGAACGAGATAAGAATACTAAATGGAAAACAAATGAAATAAAAGTGATGAAAGGTGGGGTGTGGTGGCTCACGCCTGTAATCCCAGCACTTTGGGAGGCCGAGGTGGGTGAATCACTTGAGCTCAGGAGTTTGAGACCAGCCTGGCCAACATGGAGAAACCCCATCTCTACTAAAAGTACAAAAATTAGCCAGGCGTGGTGGTGCATGCCTGTAATCCCAGCTACTTGAGAGGCTGAGGCAGGAGAATCACTTGAACCCAGGAAGTGGAGGTTGCAGTGAGCCGAGATCGCGCCACTGCATTCCCGCCTGGGTGACAGAGTGAGACTCTGTCTTAAAAAACAAAACAAAAACAACAACAACAAAAGTGATGAAAAAGAATGCAATGCTATAATATAGTGTTAAAAGCAAAGACACATTTTTCAACTCAGATGTTTTATATTAGAAAACTGAGATAAAAGCAGATCAGGAAGATAAAATTAGGGAAGGGGGAAGAGTTTAGATACGAAAAGAAATGAAATATTTTATAAAAATTGGAGAAATGACTTTCAAAAATTCCAAAGTAAGAAATAAAGGAGAAAGGTAGGAGAAAGTAAAGGAGAAATATAGGAGAACATAAAGGAGAAATGAAGGAGCCAGCTGTGGCTGGCCGCGACTCATTGCTTTCTGAGCACCAGTAATTAAGACATTCCTCTCATCACCCCTAGGACCCAGCCACCATTTTGCACAAAAGAAAGGAATCTTAGCAAAGTTAAGTCACTCATCCAGGTCACTTGTTAGAAAGTCATTGAGCTGACTCTGACCACCTCACTGTACCAAACGACTGGACCTTAATCAAAGAGGGGGCGGAAGAACCCAAACAGCTCCCAGAGCTGAGTGCTGCCCTCACTGAGAATCCTGAGAAAAGGTTCTGCAGGTTTCGGGAGTGTCTTGTGGGTGGAGAGCAGGGAGTGCAGAAAGCAAAGAGCCTACCCCAGGCTTCTTCTGAAAGCCAGTCTGAAGCCACGGGTTTAGCTTAAGGATAGACACAAGCTCTGAGTCAGTATTGCACTGAGCATCTAGGCCAGTAGGGCCGGGGAGGGAATGCAGACAGGCAGGTGTGAGAAATACCACAGCTTCAGCTCAACAATCAGCAACAGCTACACTGAGCCTCAGAGTTAGGAAGGCAGTAAGGAGTGATGGGGACTGTGGCAAATCAGCAAGCATGTGCCCCATCAAAGAAGCGACTTCCACAGCTGATAGTTGTATGAAGAACTGTGGATTCGCTGCTGCCAGTCTTCTAAATTTTCAAGAGAATCTGGAAATCTGGGAGTTTTATGTAAAATCTCCTGACTTTTCAATGTTGGCAACTTATTTACATTTTTAAAATATTGTGTGTTTGCCAGCACTCTGCAAGTGATACAACAAATATCTGCACCCTGGGAAGCCTCTTAGGATCTTTGAATTAGATAAGCACTGAATTAGATAAGCATCAGCAAATTCTTGCACATACAAGAGAACTCTGGTCCTTAAAATGCCTAATTAGCAGAAGGCATGGATGCGACTAGTCTTAAAAGTGAAGTAAGTTAAGACACTGGTGCAAAAAAGACATTTGTGTAAAAGCAAGGCAGTTCTACCAAGAAAAGAGGTAATGAAGCCCAGCACGTAGTGGTTTTACTTTTGTACCAACGTATTAGATGCTATGGGTGATCGCTTTAGCCCCCTGGAAATAGGAGATATGGCACCTGGGGAAAGGTAAGGATCAGAAGGTATAGAATGGGAGTGGACAGCTATGTGGGTGATAGCTTCCCGGGGAGCGAATGTGGGAGAAGAAAAGAGGGTACAGTCTTGGGCAGGGGTCCCCAGTTGAGGATGACGAACAGGTAGATGGGGCAAAAAGTGCCTGGGGGAGCAGAGGTCACAGAAGGGGAAGGGGGGCAGCTGAAGACAGACCTGCTGGATTTTAGAGGGCAGTTCTGTAAAGTCACAGGAACAAAACCCAGGTTGCAAAGGGTGGGAGTGGGAGTTTTGAATAAAGGGTGAGTCAGAGCAAGAGGACATCGTGGACAAGAGTGGGGCTGGATGATTTTTGTTTTTTATTTAAAAAAATTAATTGTGGGCCGGGCGCGGTGGCTCAAGCCTGTAATCCCAGCACTTTGGGAGGCCGAGACGGGCGGATCACGAGGTCAGGAGATCGAGACCATCCTGGCGAACACGGTGAAACCCCGTCTCTACTAAAAAAATACAAAAAACTAGCCGGGCGAGGTGGCGGGCGCCTGTAGTCCCAGCTACACAGGAGGCTGAGGCAGGAGAATGGCGTAAACCCGGGAGGCGGAGCTTGCAGTGAGCTGAGATCCGGCCACTGCGCTCCAGCCCCGGCGACAGAGCGAGACTCCGTCTCAAAAAAAAAAAAAAAAAAAAAAATTAATTGTGGTAAAATATGCATAACATAAAATTTACCATCTTAACCATTTCCTAGTGTACAGTTCAATTGTGTTAAGTACATTACATTGTTGTACAGTCTCCAGAACTCTTCTCATCTTGCAAAACTGGAAACTATACCCATTAAACAGCAACTCCCCCTTCCCTGACCCCTGGGAAACCACCATTCTATTTTCTTTCTTTCTTTTCTTTCTTTTTTTTTTTTTTTTTGAGACAGAGTCTCGCTTTGTTGCCCAGGCTGGAGTGCAGTGGCACAATCTTGGCTCAGTGCAACCTCTGCCTCCAGGTTCAAGCAATTCTCCTGCCTCAGCCTCCCGAATAGCTGGGATTACAGGCATCCACCACCACGCCCAGCTAATTTTTGTATATTTAGTAGAGATGGGATTTCACCATGTTGGCCAGCCTGGTCTCGAACTCCTGACCTCAAGTGATCTGCCCACCTTGGCCTCCCAAAGCGCTGGGATTACAGGCATGAGCCACCATGCCTGGCCTCTGTTTTCTGTTTCTTTGGGTTTGACTACTCTAGATGATACGGACGGGAGACGGGGAAATACTGGGTAGAAGAGGGCGATTCTCTGGCAAAGGCCCCACCCTCAAGCCTGGAAGCCTGTGGCCCTAAATAAGAACAAGCATTCCTGTTTTCACACCCAAATGTTGCCTTTTGGCCTGCCATGCCCCCTATCCTGTACTATATAAACCCCAAGCCCCAGACTCCCTAAGCAGAAAAGCGGTGTGGCAGAGAAGGAGAGAAGAGAAGGAGCATCTGAAAATGGAGAGGAGTTCGGCTGGGGACCATTGGAGAGGAGATCGGCCGCTGGACAGCCAAACTCCAGGGGAAGATCATCTTCCCACTCCATCTCCTTTCCTCCTCCCCATCCATCCTGCTGACAGCCACCTCTACTACTCAATAAAATCCCCGCATTCATCATCCTTCAAGCCCATGCGTGACCTGATTCTTTCTGAATGCCAGACAAGAACCCAGGCACCAAGAAGGCACTGGGCTGGCTAACACTTAAGCCGTCTGTGGACGGCAGAGCTAAAAGAGCACTGTACCAAGACCACTGGAGTTTCCGTAGTCACAGGCACCTACTCCTAGATGCTACTGTGCAGCCGGAGCCCAAAAGTGTTCACCCTGGATCCTGCACCTGCCCATCTGTGTGCTCCCCTTCCCATGAGGGGTTTGAGTGCACACAGTGGCTGAACAGATGAGCCACACCCGTGTCGCGCGTCCTGCAAGGGGGGTCAGGGAACTCTGCCGTTTTATCGATGCCTCCTATAAGTGGAATCATACGGTATTTGTCCTTTGATGAGTGGCTTATTTCACTTAACATATTGTCTTCAAGGTTCATCCATATCGTAGCATGGGACAGGATTTTCTTCCTTTCGAATGCAGAATAATATTCCATTGTGTGACTGGATATGCACATTTTGTTTATCCATTCATCCCTCAGTGAACATTTGGGTTGCTTACACCTTTTAACTTGTGTAGCTTTTTTGGGGGGATATTTTGGCTCTCAAAAGGAGAAAGGAAAAAATTAGGTTCAGTTGCTAGGATTACTCACATGAGGGTAGGCATGGGCAGGACCATTAAAGGGGTAAAAATATATTCTGTATGAGGCAGTATCTACCCAGTAGCAAATTAGAGAAAGGTGGTTTTTGTTTCTGATAACCCTTTTATCCACATTTTTGGTGTCTTTCTGCCTGCATTGGGAGTGCTTTATAGGTCCTAAGACTTCTGTTGGTTTTCTTTCTCTAAAGCTTTGCTGACATTTACTTCTTAAGTGAACATTTTATTTTGTCTCCAAAAAGACTAGGACAGAAAGGAAGACTGAGTCACTTTGTTGTTGAGATTTTCCCCCATTCCTAGGATCATTGCATGCCACCTGTGACAGAGGACTGCTCTTAAGAATGTGGTGTGTAATCAAATCAGAATCAATGGTACTGGGGTACCCGGGCCACTCTTCCTTCCTTCCTTCCTTCCTTCCTTCCTTCCTTCCTTCCTTCCTTCCTTCCTTCCTTCCTTCCTTTCTTGCTTCCTTCTTTCCTTTCTGACAGCATCTCACTCTGTCACCCAGGTTGGCAGGTTGGAGTACAGTGGTGACATCTTGGCTTACTGCAATCTCCACCTTCCAGGTTTAAGTGATTCTTGTGCCCCAGCCTCCTGAGTAGCTGGGATTACAGGTGCACACCATCATGCTGGGCTAATTTTTGTATTTTTAGTAGAGATGGGGTTTCACCATGTTGGCCAGGCTGGTCTTGAACTCCTGACCTTAAGTGATCCGCCCCCTCTCGGCCTCCCAAAGTGCTGGGATTACAGGTGTGAACCACCGCGCCTGGCCTTCCTGATGCTTCTGTGTTTTCTAACTGTATGTTATTGTGCTTTATTTCCCATTTTTCTTTTAATTTTTATGAAACAATTGTTTTAGTTTAGGCTGTCCTGAATGACCCCTGTCAGTGGTATGTTGGCATTCTCTCAGAGGAACTCCCTGCCCCCACTGTCCTCTTTTTTCTAAAATACATACCTTAAATATTCACTATCATTCATATCATCACCAGGGAGCTCAGTCTATATGGACAGAATTGCAAATACAAGTTCAGCTGCGATCATTGATCGTACAAAGTTGTATGAGAATACAACCCTTTTGTGTTTGCTTGATCCAAGTCAAAAGCTCAAACAAGACACAAAGAAAGCATTTCTTTGGTTTTTCTTGGTTGAAACATCGTGTTCCAGCCTCATGATGTCTTTGAGAGTCTGATAATTCCCTGCCTGTTGAACTGAGCATGGCTCCCGATTCTGTTGGAGTTTGAACATGACTTCCAGCACTGTTATCTTCTTAACCCTTGGCTGTGTACCTGGGGTCTGCGTTTTGAGGGCTGGTGCTGTAGGAAGAGTCTCTGGCCTGCTCAGACTGCTCCAGTGCTGGAACCCACTCGGTCCCTGGGCCATCCTGCTTCTCCACATGCTCCAATGGGGGCATTCATTTTATTATTATTATTATTATTATACTTTAAGTTCTAGGGTACATGTGCACAACGTGCAGGTTTGTTACATAGGTATACATGTGCCATGTTTGTTTGCTGCACCCATCAACTCGTCATTTACATTATGTATTTCTCCTAATGCTATCCCTCCCCCAGTCCCCCGCCCCCGACAAGCCCTGGTGTGTGATTTTCCCAATGGGGGCATTCTTGAGAGGTTTTCGTGATGGATCTGACTCCTATTCACCTGACAATGAAGTCACTAGGCAGCTCGCTGATCGCTGTGCCCATCGCCACACTGGTCATGCCCAGGGTGCTGCGCTTAGCTGCAGTGCCTCAGCTACGTAGGCATGTTTAGGCAGCTCCCCAGATGATTCTCAGCCACACGCCCCTGGTTAAGAGCTGTTGGCATAGATGTACTATCATTTAATCCACCAGTTCTTCTATTCTTGATGCTCAGCTTGCTTCCAATTGTTTGCTATTAAATAATTCAGCAGTGCACATCTTTGTGGTTAAGTCTTTGTCCTCATTTCTATTTTCTGGGATAAATTCTGAGAAGTCCAATTGTAGGATCATAGGATAGGTACATTTTTAAGCTGGGGTACATTTTGAATGTGGCCAGTACCGTGTGAAAATCTGGAGGGGGCTGGTGGAGTGGAGAAAGCATTGGGCCAGGTGTGAGGAAGCCTGGGCTCAAGAACAGGCTCTGCTGCCCAGCAGGGCAGGGCTTTGGGCAAGTCCCTTCCCTGTCCCCAGTTTTGTTTTCTTCCTTTATAAATGAGCCTCATTACAAATCTGCACTGAAGCGATAGTGCAGACATAACCGTCTCTTGGTCCCGCAGACAGGTGTATATAAGGAGGGCAGATCTGCTGGATTCCATGGTGGACTTGTGTAGCATCTGGCTTCCTTTTATGCAATGGTGATGGTTTACTTGAGAATTGCTTCAGGGTTTCAAAGAAGCTATCGCCATCTTCTACTAGAAAAGAAGAAAATCTAGATGACTATGTGGAGTCTATTAGTTCGTTTTTAGTCCTCTGATAGATAGATAGCGATCCAAGCACCTTCCTCCACAAAGTGTCATGGATGTGCTTATAAAGCTGCTTACTCTAATATTAATCTCACTCTTGTATCTTTACAGGGAAACTTTATGGTGATGTTCCTTTTATAGAAGAAAGACACAGACATCGGTTCGAGGTATGGCTTTCATGCTGAATTACTGGGGAATATGGATGCTTAGTGTGAGGAACCCAGTGATTACCAGCTGAGCCTCTGGAAAAGGTGTCCAGCCTGGTGGTATTCACAGGGCTCAGAGAGAGCCAAATTTCCCACAGTCTCCCACTTCCAGAGGAGATGGGCGGTGAGGGGCGGGGAGGGGGTGGGGGGTGGAGACTCTCATCTTTTTGGCTTTCCAAAGGTAAAATCTTTACGTACCTGCACACGGGGCCTATCAATGCCCTTTGTTACTCTAACTGCCATCTTCTAAATCATGATAAGGCCGTCATTTCTTATCCTTAGCCCCCACCCTTTATTTTGCCAGGTTTGTGGAAAAGAGGACTTGAATCTTCTGAGAAGGATCCAAGTGCCTTTTGGGATGGGGGTGCATCCCTGGGTATCAGGGGGTGATTGGTTTGAGAACCTCTTTGGAAATTTACATTAAGCTTGAAGCTTAGCGTCACATAACTAAAAGGAGTTAATTGTTGAGGTTGCCACATGAGAAACAGGTTTCTCGAAATGTAGATCGTCTATGCCAGGATTAATGAGTGTGTCAGTTATGATGCATTTGACTGTGAAGAACAGAATCCCTGCTTGTTATCACTCAAACCAGCCTAAACATTAAGGAAATTTGTTATCTCAGCCACCAGGTAGTCCAGAGGCTGGGCAGGCTCCAGGCATGGTACAACCAGGGCTCCTGTTGTCTCTGTGGTTATCTCAGCCCTACCCTTGTCTGTGTGTCTGCTTCGTCCTTTAGCTGGTCTCCCTCATGGTTCCCAGGTGGCTGCCAGCAGCATCTGGGACAACAGGCATCTCTCCAGACAGGGAAATCGACTTAGATTACCTGCCCACCTGTGAACTAGTAGCCATTTTCAGGGCAATGCTGAACATCAGTGGCTTAAACCTGGGTTCTTGCAATATTCATCTTCCAAGAGGGCTGGGTTTATTATGTTTGGCTTAGACCAGTTAGAACCAGTTTCTGAAATGGGACAGATGGCGTTTCCTGGTTCATATAGGGGTGAAGTGGATACCAGGACAAGCCTAGGGCTCTGTTTTGAAGGAGGACTTGTGGGAATCAATGCTGATTAGGCAATGAACAGTGTCACTATGACCAAGGAACATAATTTGGTATGTGTAGGACATTTTTGGTCTTATTTCCATTGGGAACGGGCCCAACTGGTGGGATAAAAATTATTGAGCTGCTTTGCCTAAGTGGCAATGAGAAGGTGCAAGAACTGCTATGTACACAATAGCATAGCCATTCATTCATTCACACCTATTTTGCATCTGGTATGCATTGGAGATAGAAAGGGGAAAGACAGACATGGTCTCCCTCTTGTTAGGGGAGGACAAAAAATAGATAACATAGTAATTACAGATTAAATCATGTATTGGATAAGGGACTTGTATCTAAAATATATGAAGAGCTCATACAACTCAATAATGAATAGTTGCAAATGATATGAATAGATATTTCTTCAAAGAAAATATACAAATGACCAATAAGCACATGAAAAGAAGACCAACAATCATTAGTGATCAGGGAAACGCTTATTGAAACCACAAAAAGACACCACTTCACACTCACTAAGCTGACTATAATCAAACACAGACAATAATAACAAGTAGTGGAGAGGATGTGGGGTAACTGGAACCTTCATGCATTGCTGGTTGGAATGGAATATATTTCAGCTCCTTTGGAAAACCATCTGGAAGTTTCTCAAAAGGTTAGATATAAGAATTACCATATGACCCAGCAGTTCCACTCCTAGATATATACCCAAGAGAAATGAAAATGTATGTCCACACAAAAACCTGTATCTGAATGATCATAGCAGCAATATTCATAATAGCCAAAAGGCAGAAACAACTCAAATGTCTGCCAACTGGTGAATAGATAAGCAAAATGTGGTGTATTCATTCAATGGAGTATTATTCAGCCATAGAAGGAAATCAAGTACTGATTTATGCTACAACATAGATAAACCTTGAAAACATCATGCTGAGTGAAAGAAGCCAGACACAAAAGCCTACATATGTGAAAAAGGTAATATATAGATTCATTGCCATCCCCATTAAACTACCAATGACTTTCTTCACAAAATTGGAAAAAACTACTTTAAAGTTCATATGGAACCAAAAAAGAGCCCACATTGCCAAGACAATCCTAAGCCAAAAGAACAAAGCTGGAGGCATCGTGCTACCTGACTTGAAACTATACTACAGTATGGTTACAGTAACCAGAACAGCATGGTATTGGTACCAAAACAGAGATATAGACCAATGGAACAGAACAGAGTCCTCAGAAATAATACCACACATCTACAACCATCTGATCTTTGACAAACCTGAGAGAAACAAGAAATGGGGAAAGCATTCCCTATTTAATAAATGGTGCTAGGAAAACTGGCTAGCCATAAGTAGAAAGCTGACACTGGATCCCTTCCTTACTCCTTATACGAAAATTAATTCAAGATGGATTAGAGACTTAAATGTTAGACCTAAAACCATAAAAACCCTAGAAGAAAACCTAGGCAATACCATTCAGGACATAGGCATGGGCAAGGACTTCTTGTCTAAAACACCAAAAGCAATGGCAACAAAAGCCAAAATTGACAAATGGGATCTAATTAAACTAAAGAGCTTCTGCACAGCAAAAGAAACTACCATCAGAGTGAACAGGCAACCTACAGAATGGGAGAAAATTTTTGCAATCTACTCATCTGACGAAGGGCTAATATCCAGAACCCACAAAGAACGCAAACAAATTTACAAGAAAAAAACAACCCCATCAAAAAGTGGGCAAAGGATATGAACAGACACTTCTCAAAAGAAGACATTTATGCAGCCAACAGACACATGAAAAAATGCTCATCATCACTAACCATCAGAGAAATACAAATCAAAACCACAATGAGATACCATCTCACACCAGCTAGAATGGCGATCATTAAAATGTCAGGAAACAACAGGTGCTAGAGAGGATGTGGAGAAATAGGAACACTTTTGCACTGTTGGTGGGACTGTAAACTAGTTCAACCATTGTGGAAGACAGTGTGGCGCTTCCTTAAGGATCTAGAACTAGAAATACCATTTGACCGAGTCATCCCATTACTGGGTATATACCCAACGGATTATAAATCATGCTGCTATAAAGACACATGCACACGTATGTTTATTGCGGCACTATTCACAATAGCAAAGACTTGGAGCCAACCCAAATGTCCATCAATGACAGACTAGATTAATAAAATGTGGCACATATACACCAGGGAATACTATGCAGCCATAAAAAAGGATGAGTTCGTGTCCTTTGTAGGGTTATGGATGCAGCTGCAAACCATCATTCTCAGCAAACTCTCACAAGAACAGAAAACCAAACACCGCATGTTCTCACTCATAGGTGGGAATTGAACAATGAGAACACTTGGACACAGGAAGGGGAACATCACACACTGGGGCCTGTTGTGGGGTACAGGGAGGGGGGAGGGATAGCATTAGGAGACATACCTAATGTAAAAACGAGTTAATGGGTGCAGTGCACCGACATGGCACATGTATACGTATGTAACAAACCTGCACATTGTGCACATGTACCCTAGAGAAAAAAAAAAAAAAAAAAAGCCCACATATTGCGTGATTCTATTAATATAAAATGACCAGAATAGGCAAATCTATAGATGTGGGATGTAGATTAGTGATTGCCAGGGGATCAGGTCAGGGTGATGAGGGGGTTGGGGGATGAGGTTAAAGGGTACAGGGTTTGTTTTTCAATTGATTGTGGTAATGGTTGCATACCTCTGAATATATGAAAAATCATTTGTGTATTTTAAATGGGTGAATTGTATGGTATGTGAATTATGTCTTAAAACTGTTAAGGAAGGAAAAATAATTACAAATTACGAGAACTGGTACAATTTTAAAATGTAGAATAAAAGCTCTGAGGTTAAGATTGCAAAGAATAGGTGAGACCCCACCATAATTTTAGACAGGGAAGCACTTTCACTGAAGGGAGGCTGAAAAGGAGTCCTTAAGTTTGGAAAAGGGCTAAGGTGAGATGGGGGCCAGAAAGGACCACAAGCCAGGTCATCAAGTTGCCGTCTATTATGATATTTTAGTAGAAAACTTGCTCCAAGCTTCTCTTTAGAACTTTTATGTAACTGTGTGTAAAGAAAGCATTGGGGTTAGTCACAAGGGAAATAAGATAGTTTTAATCCTCAAGCAAATTTGTGATTCGGAGAGAGATAGGTAAGTACACATAACTCTAGGGAAGAAGCAAACATGGAAATGGCTATAAATAACCAGTCTCAAGGTTCCAAGTCAGAGTATCTGGGTCACAGGCCTACTTTTTGAATCTCACCTTTGGGTAATAGAAGGTGGGCTTCCCAGATTTAGGTGTTGCGGTTACATTTTATATCTCAGGTTCATCGTGAGTTTAAAATTGGCTTTGAACATTGAATATAGACATTAACTAGTAGAGGATCACTGAAACGGAAAACCCACCCAATTGATGAAGGACCTGGTATGGCAGCTGGTATTGCACTGTGGCCCATAAACACTTAATTTCTCGTTTTGCAGGTAAACCCTAAGCTGATCAACCAATTTGAGCAGAATGACTTAAGTTTTGTAGGTCAGGATGTTGATGGAGACAGGATGGAAATCATTGAACTGGCAAGTAAGTGGGCTCTTCATTTTTGAAAAGCTTCCTGATAACTGGCCTTTTTGTGGATCACAGACTAATGTGAGATGCAGTTTTTTTGCATTCTTTCTTTTCTTTTCTCCTTTGAAACAAATATGTAACTACAAAGTACATGAAAAAACAGACTGCTGGCTGGGCATGGTGGCTCACGTCTGTAATCCCAGCACTTTGGGAGGCTGAGGTTGGAGAATCACCTGAGGTCAAGAGTTTGAGACCATGCTGGCCAACATGGTGAAACCCCATCTCTACTAAAAATACAAAAATTAGCCAGGCGTGGTGGCGTCCACCTGTAGTCCCAGCTACTCAGGAGGCTGAGGCAGGAGAGTCGCTTGAACCCAGGATGTGGAGGTTGCAGTGAGCCGAGATAGCTCTTCGTCTCAGAAAGACAGACTGCTTATAATCCTGACCATTTTGGGGCCTATTAGTCTGACTCCACCATAAAATGATATATTATTCCAAGTCTACCAGTTCTACAAGTAGTATGCTTCCTTACCACCTCCTCTCTTTCTGAGGCTACTTCTTTGTGCCAGCCTCTAGGTTAGGTGCTCTGGGAAAGGCAGAGTGGCACTGTTGAGTGGCACCCTGCCTGTTCTCCTCTTTTGAGAAAGAATAGCCAAGTGCCATCCCATTGTTGGTGACTGATGTTGATGTCTGTTGCATGAGGGACCTGGCTTCTGTCCTGCCTTTCTCCACTGTGCTGGGTGGTCAAGCACGGATCAGTCATTTAACTTCTGAACACTAATCACTATCCCCAGAGTTCTTTTTAAGAGCAAACAGAACAGAAATAAAGGCATCAGAATTGAGGAAGAACACTGAAGTTGTTGTTAGTAACCGGGCTGGAACACCCGTGAGCACATAGGCACAAACTACACACTTACTATTGATGAGACAGAAGGCAGTGTTATTCTCAGTCAGCTTTGAAAGGACGTGGTAAGCTCATGGTCACAACTGGTCTCAGCTCTTTGTCTTGATGTTCTAGCCCAGGGGTTGGCAAACGACTGCCTGTGCACCACGTCTAGCCTGCTGTTTACAGCTACCTTATGAGCTGAGAATGATTTTTACATTTTTTAATGGTTAAAAAAATTTTAAAAAATACCGTCTGTGACATGTGAAAATTGTATGCCATTCAAATTTGTGTCCATAAATAAAGTTTTATTGGAACACAGGTTAGGGGTAGAAAGGTGTTATCTGTGATCTTCTTACCCATCATAAGGGTCATGACCAACAACCCTGTAACAAGACAGGTTGACAAGAGAAAAGCATAACAAATTTATTTAATCGAAGTTTTATGTGGCACTTTAGTCTTCAGGAATGAAGACCCAAAGACTTGGGGAAAACTTATGCTTAGGTTCGATGAACAGTGGACAACCATGTAGCAATGTGATTGGGCAAAAGGGCATACTCTAATGGTAATAGACTGACGGGGAAACCCAGAAAGGCCTGTCCACTCAGATTCTTCTTGGCCTTTCTGTGTAGCATCCCATTCCCCCAGGTCTAGAGCAGGACTCATCTGGAATGAGGGTCTTATGACCTACTTTCAGGAAAGGTAGGTCAGATAATTTCTTTATAGCCAGCTTTCACACGGAAAGGCTGGGGAAACATCAGAGTGACCTTCTTGCTTTGGGAAGTTGAGGCTGCAGTGAGCCATGATCATGCCACTGCACTACAGCCTGGGTGACAGAGCAAGACCCTATCTCAAAAAAAAAAAAAAAAAAAAAAAGTAAGTCCCTGGGGGGCACATTTGGTGGAGAACAATTCTCCTACACTGTCAGGCTAGAAATTTCACATATTAGCTCTTCTTCCCCTTCAGATCCCAACTAGCAGTGAGTTGTCAAGTCCTGCAGATTCTGCCTCTGGAAAGAAAGCTGGTGTTTGGAATTGCACTGCGGTACCTAGAACACTAGTCCCAGTGCATGCCAACTCCAGCTCAATCTCCTTCCTGCTTCCAAGCCATCCCTTCTCCATTGCCTCCTAACAAGAACAGAACTCTGCAGTGTGTGACACTAATTTGTTGGATAAACCATTCTCATATATTGAGTACTAAGTGTGTGCAGGATACTGTAAAAACGGTACCGTGATATTCCAGAACCTGCATTTCCAGGCTATATGCTTGAGGCTCCAGATAAACCGGATTACCTCTGCATCTTCTACCCTCCCTCTTCTTTGTCCATCTTAGCTCGTGTCACTATCCTCCATTTCAAATGCCTTTTCTCTGTCTCTTTTCCTTTTTGTCTCTAATCTGGTCAAGTACTTCCAGAGTCCTGAGCAGAGGGGAGAATTGAAGTCTAAGAAGGCTCCTTTGAACAGAGCAGCATTTTACCTAGACTTGAAAGAAGGAAAGCAATGGACATTTAGTGTGCACTTACTGGATGCTTGTCACTAGACCTCTTGCTAGGGACTTTGCATACCTTATGTAACTAACAGAGCAGATGATGCTATTCCCACTTTACAGAGAAGACCGGAGTGCAAAGAGGTTAAATGACATGCCCAGGGCCATCCAGCTAGTCCTTTGCGGCAAGTGCAAACCCAGGTGGTTACCTCCTTCTGCCACCACTGCTGTGGGATTTGATTGTTTCTCTTGTTTTCACATTCTACCCAAGGTGATCAATTCATGCCTAGAGTTTTGAATTAGAATAGTAAGTACGCATTTCCAGGAGTCTTTCTGATGGAAATGCCCATCATTTAGAATTAAAGTGTGGATCGCTGTTGGTATTGAAGCCTCTTAAATCTTCCTAGCATGTGAGAAGGCAGAAAATTTCTTAAGCAAATTACCATTTGTTTACTTTGTTTAAGTACTTATTCACTTTTAATTCTCCTGGTTCTCATTATTGTCATCAAATACTTAGAAGGTTCTTTCATCATAAGGATTTAGATTCCCCTTGGGGCTTTCAAATTTCATGTGGATTGAAAAGGAAATGAGAGCTGCTGTAAAACCTTGCAGTTTTTAAAAGCTGACTACAAGCAGTTATTAAGGAAAATTCCCCAGAAGATGTTGATCTTAGATACCCTTGGAAACATATCCACGAATCTCCACTGTTCCTGAAGGGTTCCGAGAAGAACAACAAAACTTGGGATTAATATTATATAATGTCAGAATTTGGTTTAAAGCAATCCACGGCATTATTTTAAAGATAATTGTATCTAACTGATAGAACATCATCAAAACAAAAACTTTATACTTTCTCCTCATATTGGCATAGAGGATTTTTTTGGATAAAGTGATTCAGAGCAATGATCCATTCATTCACATATTCTGTCCCTGGCTATTACATGATTACGTTGCTTAGCATCTGTCTGTAGTGAAACAAAAGCACAGTTAGTGTCTGCTTTTTTTCCCAAAGATGTCCCTAGATGTTATGCAGTAAGATTTATTGTCTCTTAAATTTAAATCTACATTGCTTAATTTCTTCTCTAAGTGTGGATGATTTCTCTGCATTTCTTGAGGGAATACATTCCTGGGAGAAGGCGGCATTCCCCTTATCAGGCTTTCTTACCTGCATATTCCTCTAATTCAAGCAGGTTTCTTCCTAGATGTAGAGGATTTCTACACTGGAGTTTTCTGGAATCAGAGCTGTCCTATAGAACTCACTGGAGTTTTCTGGGATCAGAGCTGTCCTATAGAACTCACTACAATGATAGAACTAGTCTACCCTATCCAATATGGTAGCCACTAGCCACATGTGACTTTGAACATATTTCAAATGCAATTAATTTTAATGAATTTAAGTAGCTACATATGGCTAGTGGCTACCATTTTCTGTAGCAGAGCTTTTTTTTTTTTTTTTTTTTTTTTTTTTTTGAGACGGAGTCTCGCTCTGTCGCCCAGGCTGGAGTGCACTGGCCGGATCTCAGCTCACTGCAAGCTCCGCCTCCCGGGTTTACGCCATTCTCCTGCCTCAGCCTCCCGAGTAGCTGGGACTACAGGCGCCCGCCACCTCGCCCGGCTAGTTTTTGTATTTTTTTTAGTAGAGACGGGGTTTCACCGTGTCAGCCAGGATGGTCTCGATCTCCTGACCTCGTGATCCGCCCGTCTCGGCCTCCCAAAGTGCTGGGATTACAGGCTTGAGCCACCGCGCCCGGCCTTTTTTTTTTTTAAATAATTTCAACTTTCATTTTGGATGCAGGGAGTACATGTGCAGTTTTTTTTTTGTTTGTTTTGAGATTGGATCTCACCCTGTCACCCAGGCTGGAGTGCAGTGGCATTATCATGGCTCATGGCAACTCCACTTCCTGGGCTGAAGCGATCCTCCCACCTCAGCTTCCCAAGTAGCTGGAACTGCAGGTGCATGCCACCACATCCAGCTAATTTTTGTATTTTTTGTACAGACAGGGTTTCACCATGTTGCCCCGGCTGGTCTCGAGCTCCTAGACTCAAGCAGTCTGCCCACCTTGGCCTCCCAGAGTGCTAGGATTACAGGCATGAGTTACTGTGCCTGGCCCATGTGCAGATTTGTTACATGGGTATATTGTGTGATGCTAAGGTTTGGGGTATGGATCCCATCACCCAAGTACTGACTAAAGTACCCAACAGATAGTTTTTCAACTCTTGCACTCCCCTTTCCTTCCCCCTTCTGGTAGTTCCCAGTGTCTATTGTTCCCATCTTTATGTCCATGAGTACCCAATGTTTAGCTCCCATTGATAAGTGAGAACATGCAGTATTTGGTTTTCTGTTTCTGTGTTAATTCACTTAGAATAATGGCCCCCAGCTGCATCCATGTTGCTGCAAAGGACATGGTTTTGTTTTTATGGCTGCATACTATTCCATGGTATATATGTACCACATTTTCTTTATCCAATCCACCATTGATGGGTATCTAGTTGATTCCATGTCTTTGCTGTCATGAATACTGCTGCCACGAACATGTAAGTGCATGTGTCTTTTTTGTAGAATGATTTATTTTCCTTTGGGTATATACCCAGTAATGGGATTGCTGATTGAATGGTAATTCTGGTTTAAGTTCTTTGAGAAATCTCCAAACTGCTTTCCACAGTGGCTGAAATAACTTACATTCCCACCAACAGTATGTTTTCTTTTCTCCACAGTCTTGCCAGCATCTGTTGTTTTTTGACTTTTTAATAATAGCTATTCTAGCAGGGCTTTAAATGATTACCTTAGGAAAGCAGACATTTGCATTCAATCATAATTTCCTTATTACTGTAGTAGCAGCTTTGGATCTTTGGTGGTAAGTGATGGGAATTTGTGATTCTGAATTCCATACAAGATTTTAGATCATTTGATAAAGCACTTCATTGAAAGTTTTAAAGTTATATTTACTTCCCCCTCTTAAACTTATTATATTTTATTATCTTTAGCTTGAGTCATAGCCAGGGACAGGATATTTGAATGAATGGATCATTGCTCTGAATCACTTTGTTCAAAAAATGCTCAGTTTTATGGTGCTATGAGTAATACCCAACATAAAGCTGTGACTAGAAAAGCAATTGTCCTCATTGCGTTCCCAAAGGTAGCCCAGTGGGTCGACATTGTGCTGGTTTATCTCAGGGCACCCTTACCCTGGGAAAGGAGAAGACCTTGCAGGAAATGGCCTGAAGCCACCTAAAAGAAAGAAAGACCCCCGGTTAGCCCAAAGTCCAAGGGAAATCGAACCAACATAAATCTACAAAGTGCCTTCAAAAAGCAGGCAGATTTGAGGAAAGCAGAATTCTTCTTGCCGTTCAAAAATTTTTGCTTGACTTTGCTCACTCTGACACCTTCCACACGTAAAATTTCCAAGATGTGTTTTACAATTTCAAATTCCACGCAGGAATGGATGGATAGTGAAAGTAACTGACTATAATGATAACAGGTTAAAGAATCATCTTGCCATTTAATGAACTTTCATATTCAAAGATAAGAAGATCTTTAAAGCAGTTCTCCTGTTTGTCTGCTTTAATGGCATCGTGATTGTTCTCATTTCAGATCATCCTTATTTTGTTGGTGTCCAGTTCCATCCTGAGTTTTCTTCTAGGCCGATGAAGCCTTCCCCTCCGTACCTGGGGCTGTTACTTGCAGCAACAGGGAACCTGAATGCCTACTTGCAACAGGGTTGCAAACTGTCTTCCAGGTAACCAGCTTACTGCTTTTAGCAATAAATCAAGATGCGTAGTTATTAACATCTTAGGGTTTCTTACAAAAGTTAATACCATTATAGAATTTTTAAATGTGAAGAATCAGTTTTTTTCTCTTAAACATAATTTTCTCCTCTTCATGAAAATGATTTAATCACACCTACAGTAGTAATGTGTCAGCTTTCCAAATCGTAATGACACTGTGTATTATTTTAGAAATTTTTTTCATTTTGATAAGTGAAAAGATTTTCTTTTGTTGATTCTTTGATTAATATATATGAATTTTTATATGTTTATTGGCTGTTTGTTTTATGAATAGCTTGTTCACATCTTTTCTTTATTTTGGTATTGTATTATTTTCCTTACTGATTGGTAAGCTCTTTATGTATAAAGGTCATTAATCCTTTGTTAGGCTGCAAATATTTTTCAAAGTGATTTTGCTTTCCTTCTAAATTGTTTTTTTTTTTTTGAGACGGAGTCTCGCTCTGTCGCCCAGGCTGGAGTGCAGTGGCGCAATCTCGGCTCACTACAAGCTCCGCCTCCCGGGTTCACGCCATTCTCAGGCCTCAGCATCCCGAGTAGCTGGGACTACAGGCGCCCACCACTGCGCCTGGCTAATTTTTTCTATTTTTAGTAGAGACGGGGTTTCACCATGGTCTTGATCTCCTGACCTTGTGATCCGCCCGCCTCGGCCTTCCAAAGTGCTGGGATTACAGGCGTGAGCCACCGCGCCCGGCTCCTTCTAAATTGTTAATGGTAGTTTTTGTTCTCCCTAAAGAGTTTAGTCCTAGGCCAGGCGCGGTGGCTCATGCCTGTAATCCCAGCACTCTGGGAGGCCGAGGTGGGCGGATCACGAAGTCAGGAAATCGAGACCATCCTGGCAAACACAGTGAAACCCCGTCTCTACTAAAAATACAAAAAAATTGGCCAGGCGTGGTGGTGGGTGCCTGTAGTCCCAGCTTCTCGGGAGGCTGAGGCAGGAGAATGGCATGAACCGGGAGGCGGCGGAGCTTGCAGTGAGTGGAAATCGCGCCACTGCGCTCCAGCCTGGGCGACAGAGTGAGACTCCGTCTCAAAAAAAACAAAAACAAAAACATAAAGAGTTTAGTCCTTTTTATGTTTTTTAAAAATGTATGTAGTCAAATATTTTACTTTTGTGGCTTCTGCCTTTACGTCTAACATCTTTCCTTTTGGAAAGATTATATAAATAATAACCCCTGTGTTTTCTTTTTCTTTTTTTTTTTTTGAGACGGAGTCTCGCGCTTTCGCCCAGGCAGTGGCGTGATCTCGGCTCACTGCAAGCTCCGCCTCCCGGGTTCACGCCGTTCTCCTGCCTCAGCCTCCTGAGTAGCTGGGACTACAGGTGCCCGCCACCGCGCCCGGCTAGTTTTTTGTATTTTTAGTAGAGACGGGGTTTCACCATGGTCTCGATCTCCTGACCTTGTGATCCGCCCACCTCGGCCTCCCAAATTGCTGGGATTACAGGCGTGAGCCACCGCGCCCGGCCTACCCCTGTGTTTTCTTCTAGCATTTTTATGGTTTCAATTTCATAGTTTAAATCTATAATCGATACGGATTTTATTTTCAGTGAAACCTGTGAGGTTGGGATTTGGCTCCCCACTTCCCTGCCAAATTGTCAACGAGTTGAGTAATTTGACTTTGTTTCAGGGATTTCTATTTTGTTCCTTTGATTATTTTATCTCTTACACCTGAATCTTTACCATCCTTTTCATTTTCATAGCATTATTATAAATCAATACCTTATCAATTCTACTCCCACCATTATTAACATTTTTAATGTATTTTGCTATTCCTCCAAGCAAACTGTTATTTATTTATTATTTTCTTAGAGACAAGGTCTGACTGTGTCACCCAGGCTGGAGTGCAGTGGTACAATCATAGCTCACTGCAGCCTTGGACCCCTAGGCTCAAGAAATCCTCCTGCCTCAGTCTCCCAAATAGCTAGGACTACAGGCACACACCACCATGCCTGGCTAATTTTTTAAATTTATTATTTTTGTAGAGACAAGGTCTCACTATGTTGTCCAGTCTGGTCTTGAATTCTTGACCTCAAGCAATCCTCCTGCCTTGGCCTCCCAAAGTGCTGGCCTTATAGGTATGAGCCACTGTGCCCAGCCTGTACAATGATTTTTAAAAATCAAGTTTGAATAAAAAATTCCTTAGGGATTTAGTTGAAATTTTATTTATTTATTTATTTATTTGTTTGTTTGTTTGTTTAGGGACAGGGTCTTGCTCTGTTGCTCAGGCTGGGGTGCAATGGTGCAATCTCAGCTCACTGCAACCTCCACCTCCCAGGTTCAAGCGATTCTCCTGCCTCAGCCTCCCAAGTAGCTGGGACTACAGGTGCCCCACGCCTGACTAATTTTTGTCTTTTTAGTAGAGACAGGGTTTCACCATGTTGGCCATGCTGGTCTCGAACTCCTGACCTTAAAGTGATCTGCTTGCTTTGGCCTCCCAAAGTGCTGAGATTATAGGCATGAGCCACTGTGCCCCACCAAAATTTCATTACATTTAAATACTAGTTTGGGGAGAGTTTATTTTTATTTCTTCTCATCCAAGAATATTGTACCTAATAACTTTAAAAGCAGTAGTAACCATCCGGAATATCATAGACTTTGGTGGGGGTTATTACCACAATAACCAGATATATGTTGTTCAGAAGATTACCACTGCCAACCCTCATTCTGGCAAACAACCCTTGCAGTGTTGCTGTTGAGGGCTGGCAGGATCTGTGTGTGGTGTGCATGTGTGTGCTTGTTACACGACCCTACTTATTTGTGTCATTACCTGCTAGGAGAAGCTCACAGCTCTCTAGCATTTCCTTTCACCACATGTTCATATGGGAACAGCTTCACATAATTTGCAGTTTGGGCATCTTACTGTATTAATGTTCACCCCTTTCAGTGCACTGACTTTCAAACTGTGCCCTCAGAACTGGAGTCTGGGCTGCTGCGAAAGCAGGCCACGGGGGCTCCGGGCTCTTTCCTGCTTCCGCTGAGCAGCTCCACTTTATCTGGCTCATGTGCCATGGTTCTGCAAGAGAGATTTCATCCGAAGAAGAGCTTCCTGTGTTCTGAGACTGCACGGCTTATGCCACTGATTGGACATCCCAATGTGGTCCCATGTCAGATATGGGCTGTGACCCTTTGCAGCCATTTTACAATTCCCATTATTCTAGATTCTCACACCGAAAGGAAGGTGATAGTGGGACAAGTTAGATAGCTGGAAGAAATAATTCACTTGTAACTATCTGGCTGTTTGCAAATACCAACTAATATACAAATCCCGTCTGGCTCGTGTGGACTGCCCACCTGTGTGTTGTATGGCCTGCCAATTCCCGCATGGCGCGTGGTGGTCTCTGGGTAGAGCTTCCAGCAGGGTGTGGTGGCTCACGCCTGTAATCCCAGCACTTTGGGAGGCCGAGGTGGGCAGATCACCTGAGGTCAGGAGTTTGAGATCAGCCTGGCCAACATGGCAAAACCCCATCTCTACTAAATGTACACAAATTAGCCTGTAGTCCCAGCTACTAGGGAGGCTGAGGCAGGAGGATCACTTGAACCTGGGAGGCAGAAGTTGCAGTGAGCTGAGATTGCACAACTGCACTCCAGCTTGGGCGACAGAGCGAGACCCTGTCTCCAAAAAAAAAAAAAAAAAAAAAAAAAGCTTCCTAGTAGTTTCTGAGAAAACTGATTGCTAGTGACTCCTGCGTGAGATATAGTATGTCTCAGAGAGAAGGAACGACCTCTTAACCAAACTCTGATACTGACATTGGAATTATAGCTGACTAGTAGGCTTCCATGACACTGAGGGAATTCCTATGTATATCAACCACAAACTGGTACATTCCTTAAGGCCAGCCAGCATCTTATTTATCTTTATCGCCCTGGCTCCCTTGCACCCAGGGGTTGTTTATTACCCATTAAAGTAATAAATGCAGGTAGCAGGGGAGTCTAATCTTGACACATTTCAGAGAGTTTTCCGACTAAGGATGGTGACTATGAATTAATCCAGTGATAGACACCAGGATTCCAGCGGAATCTTGCACTTCAACTCCTCTCTGTCCAGCTCCATGGGATTAGTGAGCTTTGAAAAGCAAAATGACTCCTCTGATGCCAGGCTCTAATGTGAGCTGAGTTGGGGCTGTATTTCTGTCAAACAAGATTACTGCTTGTAATCAACCCTAAAAAGTGTGACAAGGAATACGAACACTAGAATAATGACTTCCTTTCCCAGAAGTTGGCGCTGATGATATTCAACTGTATGGCACGTGTATGACCAATGTCTTTAAAGCATGGAGTGTAAAAATCCTTGGCTTCGAGTTAAGCGTACCTGAGCTGTAACCTCTGCATTCTGCCTAGCGGAGAACATTTATCTTTTAGGGCCTGGGAAGTTGCAGTAAGACTATTATTTTGGGATTTACAGCTAGTGAGCTAAATTCTCAGCAACTTCATTATCTACAGAATGGCAGCAGTTAGGAAGACCAATTTCACCTGGTTTTAGGCTTGTTGTGGTCAGTTCAAGGGCACAATAGCTTCAGGACAGTATTTTTTAGGTTTTTATGAGCTATTTAAAAATACATGCAAAATCAAACCAAGAGTCTTGTTTAGGGGGTCCCCCCAAGACTGCCCACACTTTGGTGACTTGCTGAAAGTAATCAGAATATAGCTGTACTCATAGCTAATATTTATTTATTTATTTATTTAGAGATGGAGTTTCACTTTTGTTGCCCAGGCTGGAGTGCAATGGTGTGGTCTTGGGCTCACTGCAGCCTCTACCTCCCGGGTTCAAGCAATTCTCATGCCTCAGCCTACCGAATAGCTGGGATTACAGGCGCCCGCCACCACGCCCAGCTAATTTTTGTATTTTTAGTAGAGATGGGGTTTCATCATGTTGGCCAAGCTGGGCTCGAACTCCTGACCTCTGGTAATCCGCGTGCCTCCGCCTCCCAAAGCGCTGGGATTACAGGCGTGAGCCACTGCACCCAGGCTTATAGCTAATATTTATTACGGTGGCAAAGTAAACATGCACAGCAAGATCAGTAATGGGAAAGATAAGTGGAGTCTGGAGAAATTCATTTCCATGTTTCCTATGCTCTCTTTCCTGTGATAAGTCACATCGAGGTCGCCTTCCTTCCAGCAGTGAAAATGCAACTATGCCTATGTGATGTTTCTGCCCAGATGAGCCAGTTTGAGACTCAAGAGTTTAGGGATATTTCAGCGGCTGGTCACATAGGCATTTTCTGCCTAGCAACCACCAAAATTCCAGACTGCCAGAGGGAAAGCAGGTGTTCACCATAGATCACATTGTTTGTATAAACAGCCTAAGCCCAGCAAAATGACCTTATCAGTTAGTAATGGAGCACACATTCCGAAAGCCATGTTCCCAGACACCAGCCAAGAACTAACCCTGCAAGCAGGCCCTTTGAAAGACAGCAGCCTCAGGCCTGCTGTTAACTCTTTTTTTACATGAGTCTAACTAACAAGCCATTTTGAAAATAAATAAATCCAATGGGAAATAATGGTCCACTAAATAAATCATTGCAATTCTTTGCTGATCTCTCTCCTCTGGTATCTAAACAATTTGTTTCACATATAAAAGGCAACCACAAATTTGCATGGTCTTGCTGACACATAATGTAAAAGAATGAGACTGCTTCATGTAATTATAAGAAATAAATTTCAGGAGAATATATGAAGGTGCTTGTAATTGCAAGTTTTTTTGTTTGTTTGTTTAAATCTAGAAACAGAGCGTCTAATCTCTTTCTGGAATTCCTTTTTTTGTTGTTTGTTTTTTTGTTTCTCAGGCTAGTCTCAAGCTCCTGGGTGCAAGCCATCCGCCGGCCTTGGCCTCCCAAAGTGGTGAGATTACAGGCATGAGCCAATGTGCCTGGCCTGAGGCCTAGCATTCCACTTTTAAGCAACGAGAGAAGGATCAGAGTCTAAAGTTCATAGATTGTTTTTTGGCATGTGTGTCTCTGTGGCTGCCTGCAAGGCTCTTAGGAGCAATCACTACACACCAAGTTTAGGCACAACTTCCAGTTTTTATTTGTCAGACCAGAGTAAAACTCTATTCCTTGGACAGTGCTTGATGTATATCAGAAAGCAAAAACTTAGATGGGGTTCAGTTTGCAGTTCGCAGAAATGCAGCTTTTTGGGAAACATATTTTTAAGCATAAAACCAGAATCTTGAGTCATTTCAGAAGCATTTTATTCTGGTTTTGGAACTTTGGATTCCATGTCTCCATCCAGCAATTACTGTCTCTTGTGCAGATAAATCATCTTTTTGTGGCAAAACAGGAAGCAGGGTGGTACAAAAACAATAGGAGGGAAAGGTACTCAGTGATTCACTGTATTTGCTTGACTGTTTCAGACCAAACCCAAAAGCTGAAACTACTTTGTAATAAGAGAGTCTTTAAAGGAAGTACACACCTGGAGCCGGTTCCTTCCGTTTCCTCTTTCCTTTGTGTTCCCCTAGGATCTAAGTCCATTCTCTCCTCCGTGCTTAGCCCTTCCCTCTATATTTGTTGAGTCCTGGCAACAGTCAGGGTGAGAAGGAACCCATTTCATTCACCATTGTCTCTGGTCTCTCTTCTGTGACAATATTATTATCGAGGTTTTCCTGCTAAGTAACATGCTGACTTCTAGCCTGGGATGGTTTTGTTTTCTGTTGACTTCTACATGTAGCATTACAGAAAATTTAGAAAAGAGAGAGACAGAAAAAAAAAGCACCCGCAAACCCACCAGCCTAACATAATTACTGTGCTCATTTTCAAATATTTCCTGTGAGCCTATACCTGTATATGATTCTTTCTGTGGTTGTGATAATAATAGTGAGTGTATCTATCTATCTGTCTGTCTGTCTATCTATCTATCTATCTATCTATCTAGATATATATACACACACCCCCCAAACTCTTTTATTTTGAAAACTTACAAACCTACAGAAAAGATGAAAGAGTGATACAGTGACGGTCTGGAGATCTCCTTTGCAAAGGAACATTTTTCTCTATTTTGGTTTTTTTAATTAATTAATTAATTTATTTATTTATTTTTGAGACAAGTCTCGCTCTGTCACCCAGGCTGGAGTGCAGTGGTATGATCTCGGCTCACTGAAATCTCTGCCTCCCGGATCAAGCAATTCTCTGCCTCAGCCTCCCGAGTGGCTGGGATTACAGGCGCCTACCACTACGCCCGGCTAATTTTTTTGTATTTTTAGTAGAGATGTGGTTTCACCATCTTGGCCAGGCTGGTCTTGAACTCCTGACTTCATGATCCACCCGCCTCAGCCTCCCAAAGTGCTGGGATTACAGGTGTGAGCCACTGCGTCCGGCCATTTTGGTTTTTAAATACCAAAAATTTGAAATGAACTAGGGCTCCTGGAAGAAATGGTTGATTCCAGGGCTGGGGCAGGGAGAGTACAAGATGAGCCTGGAACATATTGCTGTATTTAAAGCAAAGAACAGCTGAAAATGAATGGGGTATGAGTTTTCCAAGGTCAAAGAAGCCAGATTGAAAGGGCTCCCACTGGCCTTATTTTGGACAATTTGAACATCAAAAAGAACAATGACAGTATTAGATTACAACACATTTCATTTTCTGAAATTCCATGTGTCCATAATAATACTCAGAAAATACAAAAGTAAAGAAAAAAAAAGCCAATTAAAAATGTAGACATCATCTCCGATGTAATAATGGATTCAAATAAGGGTTGTCAGTGGATGCTAAAGCCACTGGGTGAAAGTTGTAAGAAACAGAATATTCGTATGTTCTCGGAATAGCACCATAAATTCTTTATTAATTACAGAAGCTTGTATTTTGAACTTAACACCTCATATGCATTTTTCCGAATTGCATGAAGTTCATTTTTGATGACTGCACACTTCACCATTCACTCAACACACCCCCTATGTTAAAGCTTATTCTATCCCAGTCACTGTGCTGGGTGCTTGAATAAGCACTTGAATAAGAACATGTTCCCTGACCTGGGGACTCATCAGGTAGTATAACTGTTCTCTAAATTTTGGGAGGTGACAGACTTTCGAGATTGTGATTAAAGCTGTGGGCCCACTTCCTGGAAAACTGCCCAAACATACCACTTCGTTGTTTCCTTACATTCATACCCCCAATGCTACCCCCCTCCCCTGCATCCATGGACTTTCTTCTAGGAGTCTTCAGCTACAGACCTTCCCATCCAGGAAAGGGCACAGACCTGCAAGCGCACAGTCCCAGCAGTGTGGGAAATGCTGGCATTAGAGCTTGTTCTCTCTTTCGTGGTTGCAACCCAGGGAATGCTCCCAGGTTGCCAGGATTAACTAACACTAAGATTAATATCTTCCTGCAAGTGGTACCATCACCCACACAGTGTGACCTGCCTGGACTCCCCTGGGGAAGCTCAGATTCCTCCTCCCTCATCCCCATTGCTCATAGTCAGCAGGTGCTGTCAATTCTTGTTGTTGGCATTCACTCCATCTTTTGTCTATTTTCTGCCATGCTGCAAGGGAGTATGGCCCGGAGTCAGGACTCTAGCTGAGTCAACCGAGTTCAAACTGGCTCTTTTATTTCCCAGCTGCCTATGACCTTGCTCTTCTGTGCATCGCTTTCTTTATAAAAAGGGGATGGTAATAGTCCCTACTTGACATGGCAGAAATGAAGATTAAGTTTCACACTAAATGTAAAGCACTTAGCATAGTGCCTGGTCTATGGTAGGAACTTAAATGGGAATTATGATGATGATGCTATTATTATTACTTTTCCTTTAGTTCCAGTATCTATCTCTTGCCTACTGCAAAGCCTCCTACTTGGTCTCTCTGCCTCCAGCTTGCTTCCTCCCAATCCATCTTCTGCTGTTGGAATGATCTCCCCACATTATTTTGGAACTTAAAATCCCCCCATGGCTTCCCTTGGTTTATAGGATAAAATGCACACAAATCCATATGGAGCAGCTTGCAGTTCCCTGAACTCCCCAGAGGGTTTTGCCTGTTGCCTCTTGATACACATTCCTGACCTGCTTAGCGAGAGGGGAATAGGGATCTATATCCTATTAGAATGGTTGTTCACGGAATCGTTGGGTGAACGAGGTGAATCAGAGGTGACAAGGTGGTGAATCGAAGGTGAATTATTAGGTGAATCGCAGGTGAGAGTGGCTCCTCCATTGTTCACAGAGGGTGCATTTCACCCTCCCAGGCATGCTTCTCTTACGTTGGGTGGCTCTGCTGTCTCTTGGACTTGGAGAGTAAGGTACTCTTTTCCCTTGCACAAATCCGACATTCTGTTTCCAGCACTGTTTGAAACTTGGAATCACTTTGTTTCAAACTTGGAATCACTTTGCTTTTTGACTTTTGAGGTGCATGGTTGATGTTGCCAGGGGCCATTCCTGCACCATGTGGTGCAAAAATATTTTATTTCTGTGGGGACAGTATTGACGAGTAGGGTGGATGCTATGGATTTGACTTCTGGGTCTGCTGCTTATTGAGTAATTTTGTCCAAGTCACTACTCCTAAACCTCCTGATCCTCCTCCTTAGGGTCGCTGTGAGGAACAGTTGAGGTGGTGCTTTATAAACTCAACTGCTATCAAAATGCCACTTTCCCTGCTATGTTACACCTCAAGCAAAAGTGAACTGAAATTAACAAAAGATTCTATTTTGCTTTCTTTCGAACAGTTCTTTTAAACATTTAAAAAAACGTTGACCCCTGTGATTATTTGACTTCAACTCCATACCTTGAGATATTTTTTAGGGTAAATTATTGTTAATGAACCACATTTGAGTACACCTTCCCTTGGGGCGGGATAAATGTTGGTTAAAAGGTGCTCCTTTTAACTAGATCGTGGTGCACTGCAGTGTGGATGGTGTGGTGCCAGACAGGAATGGAGTTAATAGTACTACAGACTACCGTGTGCTTTTACCACCCTGCCTGGGTGGTATTCTACTGTTTACTATGAAATACAAAACTCATTCAAAGCAGACTAGGTTTTTGTTCCATTGCTCTTATATTTTATGGCTTCCAGGGGCCCTTTGTGAAGGAAATAAGTATAGTAGTAACACTGCTTTGGGGAAAACTGTGTACATGACAACCTGTTTTTAAAACATGCTGTTTCACAGGAAACGGATTTTAATATAAAGTATTGTAAGGAACTCATGCATGCTGGGAATCCTAATAATGCCATTACACATTATTAGGTTGGATAATAATTATTAGGTTGGTGGTTGGAATTTAAAGATTTTAAATTTAAAGATTTTAAATTCCAACCACCTCTTTCTGTTAATGGAGAAGAAATGGCTTAACAGCTGCCTTGGGGTAGTGTAAAGGTGGACTATATGAGGCATTCCTATACCCTTTCCCTAGCACCTTGGAATATCTGTTTTCTTATGTGGGGAATTTATTGGGAACCAGAAGTCCTTGACAAGCAAACTTCACTATGACAAACCTTTCGTTTGTCAAGAGCCACATGTTGGCCAGGCACAGTGGGTCTGTAATCCCAGTTTATAATCCCAATGCTTTGGGAAGCTGAGGCGGGCGGATCACTTGAGATCAGGAGTTCAAGACCAGCCTGGCCAACATGGCGAAACCCTGTCTCTACTAAAAATACAAAAATTAGCTGGGCGTGGTGGTGCATTCCTGTAATTCCAGCTACTTGGGTGGCTGAGGCACGAGAATCGCTTGAACCTGGGAGGCAGAGGTGGCAGTGAGCCAAGGTCACACCACTGTGCTCTAGCCTGCGTGTCAGAGTGACACTCTGTCTCAAAAGAAAAAAAAAAGGGGGGCCAGGTGCAGTAGCTCACACGTGTAATTCCAGTGCTTTGGGAGGCCAAGGCGGGCGGATCACCTGAGGTCAGGAGTTTGAGACCAGCCTGACCAACTTGGAGAAACCCTGTCTCTACTAAAAATACAAAATTAGCTGGGCGTGGTGGCGCATGCCTGTAATCCCAGCTACTCAGGAGGCTGAGGCAGGAGAATCGCTTGAACCACGGAGGAGGAGGTTGTGGTGAGCTGAGATCACGCCATCACACTCCAGCCTGGGCAACAAGAGCAAAACTCTGTCTCAAAAAAGAAAAGAAAAGAAAAAGAAAAGAACTATATGTTGACCATTGTGGTAAAGTCTTGTCAGTATAGTGATTCTTCTGTGTTGCTGCTGGTGATTTTGGTTTTGTCTTGCAAGAAAGGTACCAGAAAATACGTTTTAAAAAGAGAGTTTTCATGATTTGGGAGGCACATGCATGCATAAGAGATATTTGCTGTGATTTTAATTAATGGTAGATAGACCTTTAAAAAAAACTTTTGGCCAGGCATGGTGGCTCACACCTGTAATCCCAGTACTTTGAGAGGCTGAAGTGGGAGTATTGCTTCAGTCCAGGAGTTCTAGGCCAGCCTGGGCAACATAGTGAGACCCCATTCCTACAAAAAATAAAAATAAAAGGTTAGCTGGGCATGGTGGCGTGTGCCTGTAGTCCCAGCTACTCGGGATGCTGAGGTGGGAGGATCGCTTGAGTCCAGAGGTTGAGGCTGCAGTAAGCTGTGATCGTGCCACTGCACTCCAGCCTGGGTGACAGAGCAAGATCCTGTCTCAAAAAAATTTTTTTAAAAGGAAATGACAAGGACCATTGCATGGTGACTGTAGTTTGCTTTTTAAAAATCATTATTCATTTGTTTTTAGATCAGTACTATCCAATATAACTTTCTGCACTGATAGAAATGTTCTATAATCTGCAGTATCATATATGGTAGGCACTAGGCACACATGGCTACTGAGCACTTGCAGTGTGACAGGTGCAAGTGAGGAATGGAATTTTAAATTTTATTTCATTTTAACTGATTTAAATTTAGATAGCCACTGTGGCTTGTGGCTACCATATTGGACAGTGCAGTTTAAAAATTTTCCCCTCTTCTTGGGAGGCCGAAGCGGGCAGATCACTTGAGGTCAGGAGTTTGAGACCATCCTGGCCAACATGGAGAAACCCCGTCTCTACTGAAAATATAAAAAATTAACCGGGCATGGTCGTGGGCGCCTGTAATCCTGGTTACTTAGGAGGCTGAGACAGGAGAATTGCGTGAACCTGGGAGGCGGAGGTTGCAGTGAGCCCAAATCATGCCACTGCACTCCACCCCGGGTGAAAGACTGAGACACTGTCTTAAATAAACAAATAAATTAAAAATTTCCCCTGTTCAAATGTAACAAGACACATAGGGACATATCTGTATTTTATGCCACTTCATACAATTTAACATGCAAGACTCTAATATCTGATAATTCTTCCCTGTGAGAAACATGTGTGTGTGTTTGTGTGTATAAAAGATTACTTAAAAAGATAGGTTAGTCCTAAGATACAGCTGGATGTCTTGAATTAAATGAAAATATACCCAGATACATCTAGCTTTTGACTTAAGTTTGTTCTGTGTGAAACAGAAATGAATCCGGCATAGAGTAGCACTCACAGCCCATATGTAGCACAGAATACACTCACATTTTATTGCATGTGCAAGAGCCACTGTTGGTCTGCATTCAGATGACCCACATTTTATTTCTAGCAGTTGTTTTTTATTGGCAGATGAATGTCCTAAAATCAGCAAGTTCAGCAGTAACGTATATTTTGATAATTCTGTTCTTGAGTGTCATGGTTTATTTTATTGTCCTACCCCCAGTCTCTGAACACATATGAAAGACAATTAGTGAACCCAGTCATTAACCTTGGAGATGAATAAATTCAAGCTGAGCTTCATTTTGTTAAACTCAGCCTGTGCCATTTGGATGTGTTGACAGAGCTTGGGGCAGACAGCCATCAGATAGGAAATGAGAGCTGTTAGGTTAGAAACAGGCCCGCCCAAGTCCACTTGCTAATGTGGGTAGGAAATTATACTTGGCATAGGAAACAATTCAGAAAATCATACACTTAGCAGTTTTTATTGGTTGTTTGTGTTTCCATGACTTTTTGAGGAGATACCAAGTTATGAATATATAACCCCCATCAATAGCAACATCTTATATTTTTGTATAGTTTTCAGAGCAAGTTTATACAGTTTAATTTGACTCTCAAAACATTTTGGTGAGTTTGGAGGTATTATTGCCACTTTTTCTAGACTCAGAAGTCGATGACTTGTCCAAAGGTACGTGGCTCATAAATAGTACAACCAGGAGTGTCGGGGGAAGATATGAGCCCACTGTATTCTTCCCTAGGCTTGAAGATGGGGACGGAAGTGGGTGTAAAATCTGGCACCCAAGCAAATGAAATTTCCTCAGTCCTTTGGCCCTTGTCACTTGTGTTAGGGGACATGCCCTAGTGGGTCCTACTGCCCTACCTGCAGCACAGCTTAAACCCCACCCTGTGCCCTGAGCTAGTATAATGGGAATTCTGGCTTCACCTTGAAGGATCTATGTGCCAAGTAAGTCACTTGAACATCCTTGACCTTCATTTCATCTCAGATAGGGAGTTGAGTGCAACTTCCAAATCCCCTTTCTTGGCTAATTCTATGACAAAATGTTGCATGGAACCAGAAAGGATTCTTCATTTGAGCAGGGAGAGTGCATGGATAGGATGTATCAACTTTTTTGGCTGTTGTTTTTTCCCCCCAAATATTGTTCAGTTATTCCTATGTACCAGTAGAAGTGATTTCTCTGAACTAAAGCCTAACTAGGAGGTATCTTTCTACTTGATTGGTTTTCAGGGTATGTTGTTTTATATGTTTATCTAACATATGTTGTCTTTTCTGCCAATTCTGAATCTTCTGTCTCCTCTCTTTATTCTAGTGCTCCGTCCCCACCACCTACGCTGTTTTTGTTCAAAAGTCAGAGAAGGGAGTGAGCATGCAAATCAGGAAACAGATTGTCTTTTTGTCTATACAGATTTGTCTATTATTTTGTTTATTTATTAATATTCAGTCAGTATGTTTAGAGTGAAATCTTTCTTTTCTAGTCTATCAGCATAGGGTTTCTCCAATTGTTCCCTTTCCTCGAAAAAGAAAAAAAAAAAGGTAACATTTCACCTGTTAGGGAATTCAGACTTTTTTTTTTTTTTTTTTGAGACAGAGTCTCGCTCTGTTGCCCAGGCTGGAGTGCAGTGGTGCGACCTCGGCTCACTGTAAGCTCCGCCTCCTGGGTTCACCCCATTCTCCTGCCTCAGCCTCCCGAGTAGCTGGGACTACAGGCGCCCGCCACCACGCCTGCCTCATTTTTTGTATTTTTAGTAGAGACGGGGTTTCACCATGACAGGCAGGATGGTCTCGATCTCCTGACCTTGTGATCCGCCAGTCTCAGCCTCCCAAAGTGCTGGAATTACAGGTGTGAGCCACTGCGCCTGGCCGGGAATTCAAACTTTTATTGCTATAAATTAGCAAAAGTTTGGCCAAGCCTGGGGATGGGTCAGGCATTAAACATTTCCTTGTAATATCATCTCCATAGATCAGTAGAACTCTAGTGGAGTGGATCAGTGTGCTGATTTATTTGGAACTGAGTAAGAGGAACCACAAACAGAGCCCACAGCTCAGAGGGAAAGTTGAGTTGCAGAGCTATCTCATGGAGAAGGTGTATTTCTAAGGGAACCCAACCTGGCGATATTTATGTCAATAATTGGTCCTATTTTGAACAGTGTCTGTGACTCAAGGTAATCAGGACATTCCATATATTTCTAATTTTGAAATTTGCATGATTGTGAAAATTATTTCTCCAACTCTTGGACCTATGAGAATGTTGGAAGGGAAAACTTTCATGCTGCTGACCTAAAATCATAGTGAAAACATGGTCTGAAGGAGAAAAGATTTCAAGGCAAGTGTAGAGAGTACGTTCACATTTTTTATGGCACTGCAGGGTGTTTTCTGGGTCTTGAGCCAATATGCATGTCTTAGTCCTCATGACCACCAAGTTCAAGCTCCTGTGCAATTTGCTGATTGTAGATGACTAGTTCCTCTGTAATGAGGAGGCGCTGTGATCCTCCAGCACAGAGGCCAGCACAGATCTGGATCTAGGGAGGTGCTGTGGTCCTTAAAACACAGAGCCAAAAGCCAAACTGCAGCTGAAAATAATTATAGCATTTGGCTAATGTAATCAGGGATACGCAGCTGTGTTCACTGTTCTCTAGTCCTTTCATGTTGCTAGAGGGGAGAAAAGAGTTTTTCCTCTACCCATCGTAGGTTCATGGCCGAGGCCCCGATAACAAAAAAACAGATTAACAAGCAAAAAGCATACAGTCGGGCACAGCAGCAGGTGCCTATAATCTCAGTTACTTGGAAGGTTGAGGTGGGAGGATCCTTTGAGGCCAGGAGTTGGAGACTAGCCTGGGCAACAGTGAGGCACCACCTCCCCACCCTCACACACACACTCCGGCCCCATTTCTAAAAAAGAGAGAGAAAAGCATACAAATTTATTTAAGTATTATGGGAACCTTCATAAGGAAATGAAGACTCAAAGAAACAGGTAAACTCTAGTGTTTCTAAAACAGACCTGATGAAGACTAGAGACTCATGGAGAGTTATAATAGAGCAAAAAGAGTGTGATCTCATGGTAATATAGTAGGGGAACTTAGTAAGGCCTGTTTATTCAGATTCTTCCCTGGGATCCTGTGTCTTCAGAGATAAGGATGCTCGTTTCCTCTGGTTATGGGGGTTGGGGGTACCTCTCACCTGAGGGCCTTTTGACCTGCTTCAGAGAAGGTCAAAAAATCCTTCCTGGGTGTTATGACCTGCTTCGGGGGGTAAGGTCAGAGGAAGGCCAGAGAGAACTTCTTGCACACGCTGTCTCAAATTCCTTCAGCTTCATGCAATGTATACGTGGGGGCTGTTATGGTTAGAGTCATAATAGTCTAGGTCAGGGGCTGACAGACTTTTTGTGTAAGGTTACAGAGTAAATATGTTAGGCTTATGGGCCATATGCAATATGCCAAGATGCCATATTTTGGGGTAGTGTGTCCTGAACTCCCTCATTGCCAAAGGAAACAGTTGTCATCAGAAGAGTGAAGAACGAAAAAAACAAATAAACTGAAAATCCAGATAATATCGTATGCTATGTTATTACATTGAAGAACAAATTGACATCAGTAGGAGTAGGACTAAGTGATGCTCAACCTCAGATGGACTGAGATTTAGGCCCTAGTATGACAAGAGTAGATTCACAGAAAATAAATGGGTCCATCAACTCAGGCTTTCATTTTAAATCAGTTTGTTAATATAACACATCTAGTAGAAAGCAAGCAATAGCTATGGTGGCAGGAAGGCAATCTACTTTCAAGGCTTTCACTCAAGTTTAGAAATGATCAGTGGTCTTCAGAAGATTATAAATTTCAGTCTAAGTTGAAATGCGTTTTAAAATTTTCTGAATAAGTAACTTCCAGTTTATGATGAAAACAAGTGATCAGTTTTTCTGACCAAAGAAAGAGGCCATTGCATGTGATTGGACTGACCTCTTCCTGTGGTGATTAGAAAGTGCTAAAAGAATGTTCCTTAGTATTTTCTCTCATACTAAGGGGTTAATATGGAATGTGTTTGAAATTGCAAATTGAATAATTGTCCCGGTTTTTTTTTATACCTTGCTAAATTAGTTCTTCTTTTAATCTAGTGATAGATACAGTGATGCCAGTGATGACAGCTTTTCAGAGCCAAGGATAGCTGAGTTGGAAATAAGCTGAAACGAATACATGACTGGGAATAATGGGGACTGCCTGTGAGGGTAAGATGGAATCTTCGAGGATTGTTCATTTCTCTCATGGACAAGCTGTATTCATCTTGATATTGAGGAGGATATTATAGGACTTGCCTCACAGGATCTTGCTCCTTTGAGATGCTCCCGTTTGACTGGCAGTTAGCAGGACAGGCATGACAGCCCATAGTGCTGTCCAGAGTTAGTGTTTGGGGAAAATGGAATGCACCTTGGACCAGGAAAAAAATATATAAGTGCACCTATAAATGTATACGTGGGGGCTGTTGTGGTTAGAGTCATAATAGTCTAGGTCAGGGGTTGACAGACTTTTTCTGTAAGGTCAGAGAGTAAATATCTTAGGCTTATGAGCCATGCAGTTCCTGTGGCAACTACTCAATTCTGCTGTTGTAGCAGGAAAGCAACCATAGACAGTATGTAAGTGAACAGGCATGGCTGTGTTCCAATCAAACTTTATTTACAAAAACAGTTCGCTGATCCCTGGTCTAGGCCACTCATAGAAGAGCAGATTTCCTTGGATTTGTATAAAATGAAATGAAATAAAATAAAATAAAATAGTATTTTATTTCTTTGTAGGGAGATGCAAGAGACAGGCTTAGTATCCAAGGGCAGCTTATTTTTCTATTGCTCTATTATGCACTATTAGAATACCAGCCTGGATAGCTTCAGTAAATTTATGCTCAGTGGCAGATAGTGCCTGGATTGCCCTAGGCATTATGGCAGGCCTCCACTTGTATAAGTTGTTCTTTAGCAGAGACAGCAGCTTTTGGAAGACTTGTAAAGCGTTCATTGCTTTCCTGTGAGATCTCTTCATGTTCATCAGGGAAGATGCAAAGCTGTGTCTATTTAGTTTTTCCTCAAACATGGAGATCTTTTGGAGCAAGTCAAAATGGTCCAGAGGTTAGCTGGAGATATTGAAATACTTGTATTATTCCGTTCCTGGTGTTGCTAATATTTATATTCTTTTCTTTTAAGCATCTGAAATAATTGAAGGCAAGATGAAGGAACTATCTGAAGAAATCACTACACTCTTACAGAATCCCTCTGTTCTCCGGCAAACATGGGATGTAAAGCCTCACAGGGAATCTGATAATACATACTTCTGTGAACCAGAACCAGAGGGGTAGTTTTCTTTTCCCTCCAGAGGCAGCCTTTGGTACTTAAATATCTGTAGCTGATTAAATTTTTCCCAACAACCTCGCTGGGGAGAAAGTGTGTTCATATTTTGTCCAGTGGATCAGGATGTTAGGATGATGAGCAAGAGTCCAGGTCACCGTGCCTTTGCTGTGATGTATGGAAAGGATGGCAGGGAACATGCCGTAAGTAATTTTGAGTAAGAAAATGAGTCACTGTGTTACCTGGAACTGAGCCACAGATTTGTGTGTGGTCCAAGATCATTTCGGTTTCTTACCCTGTTTATTTCCTGGTAAAAGTAAAATTGAATAGGTCCAAGACTTGGGCGTATAATGCTTTGCCTCAGACACAAAATTTAAGGGGGTTCCAAAAAACTCAGGAATCAAGATCAGTAATACAGTTTGAGTATCCCTTATGTGAAATGCTTGGGGCTGGAAGTGTTTTGAATTTCAGATTTTGGAATATTTGCATATACATGAGATATCTTGGGAATGAGACTCAAGACTAAACATGAAATTCATTTATGCTTCATATACACCTTATACACATAGCCTAAAGGTAATTTTATACAATATTTTAAATAATTGTGTGCATGAAACAGTTTCAACTGCATTTTGACTGTGATTTCTGGAATGAGATCAGGTATGGAATTTTCCACTTCTAGCATCATGTTGGCATTCAAAAATTTTGGAATTTTGGAGCATTTTGGATTTTGGATTTTCAGATTAGGGATGCTCAACCTGTATATGTACATTTTAATCGACATGAAATTCACATAACAGAGAATTAACCATTTTGAAGTGAACAATTTGGTTGCATTCACTGATGCTGAGCAACCACCACCTTTAGCTATTTCCAAAACATTTTCATCACTCCAAAATAAATGCCTGTACACACTAGCAGTCACTCCCTATTTTCCCCTCCACCTGTCCACTGGCAACCACTGATCTCCTTTTTATTTCTGTGGCTTTTTCTATTCTGGATATTTCATGTAAGTGGAATTATACAATATATGTGGTCTTTTGTGTCTAGCTTCTTCTGAGACAGTAGGAAGGGGGCTTGGCTTTGGCTCATCTCCACTAGAGCATTTTTTCATGCATTCCCAATGATCATAAAACCCATACTACTACCTCATTGACACCATACCTGCTAACCTTGAGGCTTTAGCCATACAAAGAAAATGGCCTTTCTATATTGTTCTTCTGTGCTCTCATAATGCTTAACCATGTCTTTTACTTAAACAATTCCAGGAACTGGCCTTAGGAGATCCAAAATAGGGAGCCAAGATTGCAGAGTGTCCCATCTTGGGAGGGAATGCTGAATAATTAATTGATTTACAGCCTTGTTGCTGCTGGCCAGACCACCCGGTGACCCATTACTCGAGATAATCATCACAACCGGATGATGCTAACCTATATCCTCTACCCTTCGCGTGCTTTGTCTGGGAAAAGTCTTTTGGCCCCATGTCAATTTCTATTGCATTGAAAGACCAAGAGCCCCTGGTCAGTCAGGCTTCCATTTAGCATGATGTTTGCAAGGTTTACCCATGTTGTAGCATGTGTCAGAACTTCATTCCTTTCTATGGCTGAATAAAATTCCATTGTATGAATATACCACAATTTGTTTCCACCTTTTGGTTATTGTGAATAGTAATACTCGAACAATCACATGCAAATGTTTGTTGGAGTACCTGTTTTTAATTCTTTTGGGGTGTATGCCTAGGAGTGGAATTGCTGTGTCATATGTAATTCTAACTTCTGAAGAAGGATCAGTAATATTTTAATGCAGTGTTATTTAAAAAAATCAAAATTAGGCCAGGTGTGGTGGCTCATGCCTGTAATCCCAGCACTTTGGGAGGCCAAGACGGGCAGATCATGAGGTCAGGAGTTCGAGACCAGCCTGGTCAACATGGTGAAACCCCGTCTCTACTAAAAATACAAAAATTAGGCGGGCATGGTGGCCCATGTCTGTAATCCCAGCTACTCGGGAGGCTAAAACAGGAGAATTGCTTGAGCCCGGGAGGTGGAGGTTGCAGTGAGCTGAGATCCCACCATTGCACTCCAGCCTGAGTGACAAGAGCAAGACTCCGTCTCAAAAAAAAAAAAAATCAAAATGAAAAAATTCACATTTGAACACAATATCAAATTTTCAAATAAAGACAGGATCCAGCCCTGCACCTCCTTCACCTCCCCCAGTCCTTACCCCATTCCCTGACATTCTTATCTAGTATACTTTCTAATTTTTTCTGTTGGATGTGCTTGAGATGACTTAGTTGTAGCTTACAGTTAAGCTTTCTAATACTAATTTAAATATTTTAATTGTTCAGTTAATTTATTTGTGGTGGTTTTGCCCACCCCCTCCCCTACTTTTTTTTAATGCCATAAGGTATTACGAGGTATTACGGCCTTATTTTGTAAGATGCCACAGAAAATTCATCTACCAAGCCCATACAAAAATGTAATGAGTAATTCTGGTAAACAAAAAAATTAAAGAGCTTTAGGGCCCTGCTTGCTAAAATTACAGCTTGAAGATCACAAGAGGCTCCAAATGAAAAGCCCACATGCACGGTAGGTTAAAAGCTGGAATAGGCCTCATAGAGAGGGGTTTGGAAGCTCAGAGGCAACACTTTTAACATCACAAAGGGGTAGTCAGTCTGGCTTAAATGGAAGTTTTCAATTTTAATGATTGTGATTTCTAAAGTCACTTGTAACAGAGTGCTTTCCTGTGGGCTAATGATGCATGTAAACAGGACCAGAAAGACAAGGACGAGCACTTAAGAAACAATAAACCATCCTGTCTCCTTGAACTTGGAATGTAGGGAGGCACAGAAGGACAGTAGCATGGCTGTTTAGAATACAGGTACTGGAACAAGAGTGAGACATGAGCACATAGAAAGTTACTATAAATCATTACTCAACAAATGTTTCTTGAGCCAGGCATGGTAATAGGGGCCCCAATCCAGACCCCAAGAGAGGGTTCTTGGATCTCACGCAAGAAAGAATGTGGGGCAAATCCATAGAATAAAGTTTATTAGAGAAGTAAAAGAGACAAAAGAATGGCTACTCCATAGACACAGCAGCGGCGCGAGCTGCTGACCGGGTATACTTGTAGTTATTTCTTGATCATATGCTAAATAAAGGGTAGATCATTCATGAGTTTTCTGGAAAAGGGGTGGGGAATTCCTGGAACTGAGGGTTCCTCCCCGTTTTAGACTACATAGGGTAACTTCTGAACACTGCCATGGCATTTGTAAGCTGTCATGGTGCTAGTGGAAATTTCTTTAAGCATACTAATGCATTATAATTTGAGTATAATGAGCAGTGAGGATGACTAGAGGTCACTTTTGTTACCATCTTGGTTTTGGCTGGCTTCTATACCGCATCTTGTTTTATGGTCAGAGTTTTTATGACCTGTATCTTGTGATACCAGTCCTGCCAACCTCCTATCTCATCCTGTGACTAAGAATGCCTAACCTCCTGGGAATGCAGCCCAGTAGGTCTCAGCTTCATTTTACCCAGCCCCTATTCAAGATGGAGTCACTCTGGTTCAAATGCCTCTCACAGTGTCAGGTGCCAGGGGTGCAGTGGGGAGTAACCTCAGACACAATAGAAAAGGAACTCAGTTCCTTTTTCACATATTTTTTTTTCTTCTTTTCTTGCCTCACTGATCACAAGACCCACACCACTGCCTGGCTGACAATCGGTTTTAGATAAGGCTTTAGGCTTACAAAGAAAATAGCCATTCTTCTGTGCTCTCATAATGTTTAACCATGCCTTTTACTTAAAAGAATTCCAGGAACTGGCCTTAGGAAATCTAAACATCAAACTGAGGTTGCAGAGTGTCCCATCATGGGAAGGGAAGGAACCCTGAACAATTCACTTGCAGCCTCGTTACTGCTGGCCAGACCCCCAGGTGGCCCATTACTCAAGATAACCATCACAACTAGATATGCTAACCAGCGTCCCCTACCCCTTAGGTGCTTTGCACAGGCCAGCCTGCATACCCTACCCATGATACCAATTCCTGTGTTTGCCTAATAAAAAAATCCCTACCACCTTTTCAGGGAGTCAGCTTGAGGGTCCTTGTACGTCTGGTGTCTCCCCTGCACTCGAGCACAAGCCCCAAGATAAAAGCCTTGTCTGAGAAATCTGCTTGTCCCCATGTTAATTTTTATTACACGATGGGCCCAAGAGCCTGTTGTCTGTAATAAACCTGCCTTCAGACCTGACCACCTCTTGGGGGGAAGGCAGGCTTTAAACAAATTTCCCTATAGAGGGAAATAAGTACTTAATTATATTAATAATTGTGATATATTTAGAGGCTATGACACAATCAAAGAACAAGGATAAGGGGGCTTGAAAGAGTGTAAAATGGGGTCCCATCAGAAACTAGAGAGCCAAGGACAGCCTCCTGAACAAAGCAGGTCAATATTTTACCTGGTTTTGTGTGTGGTCACACAGTGCAAAGACAATGGGCCGAGAGCTCTGAGACCCAGTGGGGATGTGCTTTTCCTGACTGACAGGACAGTTGGGTGAATGGTGGCACTGTTTCAATGCTATCTTCATCTGCTTGATGTCAGCCTACAAATGTCAATCAAGTGAAAGTGTAGGCTAAGTGACAATTAAGAATGGAGTTAGGGTTGGGCATGGTAGCTCATGCCTATAATCCCAACATTTTGGGAGGCTGAGGCAGGAGGATCACTAGCTTGGCAATATAAAAAAAAAAAATTAGCTGGGCATGGTAGTGCATGCCTATACTCCCAGCTACTCGAGAGGCTAAGGTGAGAGGATCACTTGAGCCTGGGAGGTCAAGGCTGAGGTGAGCTGTGATGGCGCCACTGCACTCCAGCCTGGGAGACAGAGTGAGACCGTCTCAAACAAACAAACAAACAAACAAAAAAAAGAGCTAGATGGCTTATGGAGAAAACAAACAAGCAAATAAGAATGGGTCCCTTCCAATCTAATTGTCACTTTTGTTGATGTGTTTCCTTCTTGTACTTTCTATTTTGTTAAAATAAGTACTAACATACACATCTGTCCTCTGTTAAAGTCAGTGCCAGACATTGGCCCTCACCACCATTTCTCCTACAGCTAAGATTCTGCAACCCAAAGGTGCCATAGAAAATCAGGTAAGATACTTAGAAATGTGTAGGGGAGGGCTGGGTGTGGTGGCTGACGCCTGTAATCCCAGCACTTTGGGAGGCCGAGGCAGGTGGATCACGAGGTCAGGAGTTCAAGACCAGCCTGGGCAACATGGTGAAACCCTGTCTCTACTAAAAACAGAAAAAAATTAGCCAGGTGTGGTGGCACGCGCCTGTAGTCCCAGCTAGTCGGGAGGCTGAGGCAGGATAATTGCTTGAACCTGGGAGGTGGAGGTTGTAGTGAGCCAAGACCACGCCATTGCACTCCAGCCTGGGCAACAGAGTGAGACTTCGTCTCAAAAAAAAAAAAAAAAAAAAAAGTGTACGGGAGGAAAAATATTTTTTTTCTCTTCCCGTTCTAAGTTCATGGCTGAGGCCCTATAACAGAAGACAGATTAATGAGAGAAAAGTGTACAAATTTTTTAAAGTTTTATGTGACACATGAACCTTCATAAGAAAATGAAGACCCAAAGAAACAGTTAAAGCTGAGCGTTTTTTATAGTAGGTTTGGTGGAGTGGAGATTGTGAATTCCGAAAATCTGAGACAGGTCTCAGTTAATTTAGAAAGCTTATTTTGCCAAGGTTGAGGACGTGCACCCATGATACAGCCTCAGGAGGTCCTGATGACATGTGCCTAAGGTGATCAGAGCACAGCTTGGTTTTATACATTTTAGGGAGACATGAGACATCAATCAATATGTGTTAAGATGTACATTGGTTCAGTCTGGAAAGGTGGGACAACTCGAGGCAAAGGCGTGTTGAACCCAGAAAAATTTGAGACAGGTCCCAGTTAATTTAGAAAGTTTATTTTGCAAAGGTAGAGGATGTGCTCATGACACAGCCTCAGGAGGTCCTGACGACATGTGCCCAAGGTGGTTGGGGCACAGCTTAGTTTTATACATTTTAGGGAGACATGAGACATCAATCAACATATGTAAGAAGTACATTGGTTTGGTCTGGAAAGGCAGGACAGCTTGAAGGAAAGGCGGGACCGCTTGAAGCAAAGGCAGGAAGACTCAAAGCAGGGAGGGGGCTTCCAGGTCATAGGTAGATAAGAGACAAATGGTTGCATTCTTTTGTGTTTCTCATTAGCCTCTCCAAAGGAGGCAGTCAGATTTGCACTTATCTCAGTGAGCAGAGAGGTGACTTTGAATAGAATGGGAGGCAGGTTGGCCCTAAACAGTTCCCAGCTTGAATTTTCCCTTTAACTTAGTGACTTTGGGGCCCCGAGATTTATTTTCTTTTCATATTTTCCCCCTTTTATTTCTGAAAATCTTTTGGAGAAAGCATTTTAGGAGAAAATGAGTCTCTGGTCTCAGGTTTCATCTGATCTCTCATGGCTAGGATGGTTTATTCCTAGATGGGTAGGTCCCCAGTTATTAGGAAAGTTCATTTTTAGCAGGTTGTGAAGTCTCATGTCCTATGAAGAGAAAATGGGGGAGGAAGGGATAAAAACAACAATAAACAAAGAACAATCCTGGAAAATCGATATAGGCCACATTACTCTGAAGTTTATATATCAGTAGGCAGGGATGAAAGTGGCTTATGTACATAAGTAGGTTGCTGATATTTTCTTCTGAAGTTTAAACTGTCTGGCTTCAGTTTGCAGGGCTTTCCAAAAGCACAGCTTAGTTTTCAGTGACTCGAAATTAGGAAAAATGGGGGAAAAAAGAAGGAAAAAACTTGAAAACATCACTTTGAAGACTTGTAGCCAAGAAAAATTAGAATTCAGTCCAAACTGTAAAAAATAATAACAATTGAAAAACATAAGGCAAGGCTAGAATCTAACAATAGGTGTACTATAGTTTTTGAAACATAATTTTTCTCTCTGCAGTTTCCCATTTTTACTAAAGAGAAATCATGGTAGGACTGATTTGCTTTGTTATACTTGGCATGATTATTTCTATAAAGTGCAGCAAGAATAATTATTTTTTTACGTAGGCTTTTAAATTGGCTTTGATGGAAATTTGTTCCATAGAAGGAATCTCGGATAAGACTTTTTAAAAGCCAAGCTCAGCCATGGATTTGTATCATCAAATACCTATGAGTTGGGTGAATTCCTCCCCTCTTGAGGTTCTAATATAAACTTGGGGTTCCTGGGCCTGTCAGAAAGTGACATGCTTTACTTACCACAGGTCAGGAACCCTGTACAGGGACAGTGTAGACTAGGTATGAGGCCAGTATTTCCAAGGGGCTTTTATTGGTTCCTTAAAGGAAAGGACACCATTCCAGTCAAAGCCTTGGCAAAATAACCAGTTTCTCCAATTGTGTCTGAAAACAGATTCTTATTGCACTTATGCAAATAACTGTGTTGCTATAAGTTAAGAATATTCACAATAGTTTCCAAATTCTGGAGAAATCAGGTAGAGAGAAACAAATATATTTTAAATTTTGTTCATAGGCATATACTAAATTGTTAAAAGCTGTCAGTAGCGCAAAAGAAAAGTTTCCTGACTCTGAAAAAACAAAACAAAGGATCAGCAACATTTTAAGCAAAAAGTCAAAAAGATGACCTCAGTCTTGTATTGGTTCTGTCCATGCAGTTAAGTCCTGTTCTGCCTGATATTCATGAATATTTCACTTCTCCATGAGTCCTAAAAGTTTTTCTTCTATTCTGATGTCACAATCTTCAAAGTTATCAGACTTGTACTCAAGAGCACCTGTTAGAGTTTTATAGATGATTATAAAACCACCTTCTAAAGAGGACCAAAACAAGATAACAATTGTCTATGGATGACAAAAAGTTTAAGGGCAGCCATAGTCAAGGACACAATTGACATGGAGATTCGTTACCCCTGTGGCACACAATAATTTAACAACAGTTATAATTATTACTGATAATGTACACTAAGTATATTACAATTATAGTCCCATAATTTTGGAACACATATCAATAACATATTTATACAAATACAGCCCCAAAAAACCCAAACACCATTTCATATTTGACAGTGTTTCCTGTATAATTTTTATACCAAATAAGTCAAATTATGTTATTTTTGGACTTTAGGGAAACTAATATCTTAAAGGATTAATTAGGTCAGAAAAAGACATAATTTACAATTTGATTTTGGAAAGTCTGTCAAATATCAAAGGTTTAAAACACTTGATCTCACAGGTCATTGTAAAACAAGTCATTCCTTTGACCAAAGTGATAACTCAAGGACTTCAAAAAAAGGAGAAAACCTTCATTCTTTGAGAAAGGAGACTTAATTTTCCAAACAATAAGCCCTAATAAAAACATCATAAAGTCAATTATATTTGTTTTTTGAAATTTTATAAACAATCTATAAAAATTTTAATCTTGACCGTAAGATATGACTTCCATAAGCCTTTTATAACCTTTATGACCTTTATTAAGCAGTCGGTTAATGCTTCAAGAAAATCTTGTTAATTTGACATAGGGGCACATATGCTGGTCTTGCATCAGTGTGTCTTTGACATTAATGATTAATTTATAGAGAAATAGAACTTACTTTATCTCTCAAAATCAGCCCTTACAATCTCACATGTCCATGTCTTCCGTGATAGTCCCTGGGCCTTGAGGCGTTGAATAGCTTTAATTTCTGGCCCTGTGTCTCAGGAATGCAGTTTATTTTGATTGACATCTTCTACCAGGCCTGAGGATGAAGCTATAATTGCTGTCAGTGTTTAAGATTTAGCAGGACTTGGTATCCTTTTTAGACCCGGAGTCAAAGCCCTGTAACTCAATGTCACAAATACTTTAAGAAGCACATACATCTTTCTAGATATACAGATGTAATAACCTTAATTTAAAAAAATTTCAAGGCCGGGCGCGGTGGCTCAAGCCTGTAATCCCAGCACTTTGGGAGGCCGAGACGGGTGGATCACAAGGTCAGGAGATCGAGACCATCCTGGCTAACCCGGTGAAACCCCGTCTCTACTAAAAAATACAAAAAACTAGCCGGGTGAGGTGGCGGGCGCCTGTAGTCCCAGCTACTCAGGAGGCTGAGGCAGGAGAATGGCGTGAACCCGGGAGGCGGAGCTTGCAGTGAGCTGAGATCCGGCCACTGCACTCCAGCCTGGGTGACAGAGCGAGACCCCGTCTCAAAAAAAAAAAAAAAAAAAAAAAAAATTCAATCTCAGTTTTTTTCCTAAGCAAACCGAAACTTAACTGTTAGGCCTCTGAGCCCAAACCTGCATGTATACATCCAGATGGCCTGAAGTAATGGAAGAATCACAAAATAAGTGAAAATGGCTGATTCCTGCCTTAACTGATGACATTACCTTGTGAAATTCCTTCTCCTGGCTCAGAAGCTCCCCCACTGAGCACCTTGTGACCCCCCACCCCCCCGCCTCTGCCCACCAGAGAACAACCCACTTTGACTGTAATTTTCCACTACCTACCCAAATCCTATAAAACGGCCCCACCCCTATCTCTCATCACTGACTCTCTTTTTGGACTCAGCGCGCCTGCACCCAGGTGATTACAAAGTTTTATTGCTCACACAAAGCCTGTTTCATGGTCTCTTCACATGGACGCGTGTGACAATAATAATGGCATAGGTATTGTTTCAATAAAATGTAAAGTCTGTTAGGCCAGTTACCAAAAGGCAAAAGAAAAGGTCTGCAATGCACAGAATATTATGCTGGAAGAAAACATTTCCTTTAGACCTTTAAGAAAACATTGTTAGCATTAGTCCACAACAAACAGAACTTAAGGAAAAAAACTTCCACGAGCTAAAAATGAGTTGAAGGAGAGCTTTACTGTTTCTCACCTTTTAAAAGGGGAGAGAAAACAGAAAATGGTGAGATGCAATAAAAGTTGAACTTCATTGCTTCTAACCTCCAAGCTGTCCTTCTTTATTCCCGGGCATAGGCCAAACTAACTTAGGGAGGAACTTAGTTTATAGTTTAGCTTTGAAACAAAGACGTTAACAGTCCCTTCCCAAAACAAACCTTACTTGCCCATGGACTAGACTGCCTAAAGCCACACAATTAGAAGTCATGGTAATCTTACTAAATCTAAGATGTAGCTATTTTTCTTTAAACCAATATCAATGTCTTATTTATTAAAGTTTACACAAGCAAATATTATTCTGTTTTGGACTGGGTTTATACTTTTGTAATCCTTATGCCAAATTTTGATACCTTATATTATTTGGCAGGGATAAGTATGAAATTGCTTGATTAATAAATGCAAACGAAAATGTATGCTGGAAATTCTTAAGACATTTCTAATATTACTTTACCAATAATTTTAAAGCTAGCTTATTTATTAAAGATTTTACTTAAGTTACATAAACTTGAAAAAGCATTTGACTAGTGTTTTCTTTTTTCTTTATAAAGTATTTGATTCAAGCGCTTTATTTTTTTAAGCCACTTAATTAGAGCTCTTTTATATATCTTCAGTAAACACTGTGTATGCAACACAAATACATAGACGTATTAGGTATGCTGATAGAAATACATGTTACAGATTCATAAAAACCTTTTTTTCCCCCATCTTAGACTTTCAAATTCTTGACAACCTGTTTTATTACCCTAGGCAGTTGTCAGCTAATTAGCTTTAAATTTGCATATTAAAGGAAACAACTCAGGTGAAAATCAAAAAGCAAAATTTACATCCTAAGGTACGGAGAGAAAAAGTCTGGTGTGCTAGAGGGAAATTAAAATGGATTTAATTGCCAATTAAACATAAAATTATAGAAATTATAAAGGCCTTTCAAATACACACACACACACACACACACACACACACACACACACACACAGATCCTGTAGCTTTTACTTCAGAACTTTAACCATGAGAACTTTAGCCATGAGATAAATACAAATTCACAGGCTTGCAAAATAAACCTGTTTGATCCAAACAGTGGTTTTCATCTTAATAGAAAAATAACAGCAGATTTAAAGTAGGCAGAAAAGAAAAACAGAGAACAAGAGAACTTAGAACTCTATAGTTTGCAGGTCAACCTTAGGGCTCTTTTTCCTTAATGTAAATGAGCACAAAAACCACATTACTTCCATTTTACATAAACTCTGGCAAGTAGAGGTGCCATGAAACCTAAGGAGTGCTCGAAAGGAGGTCATTCTCCTTGTTTTCTCCTCAGTTTTAGATTGTCTCCTACATTTTTTTTTTTTTTCTTAAAAGGAGGAACTGAGCTGTGGCCTAGGGGTTTTGTGTGGTGGATCAATGTGTGCTACTTGTGGGCAGGACTCTACAGTGTGTCACCACTGAGTTGCTTCCACCCTCTTACCTGTGTCAGCTTCTCTCTCCAGAGGTCTATGACCTTGAAGAAGGCTCAAAATGCCTGGTGATCAACCCTTATGTGTGTTTCCTGGATGGCCTTTTTTTTTTTCTTTCTTTTTTTTTTTTTTTGAGACAGAGTCTCGCTCTATCGTCCAGGCTGGAGTGCAGTGGCGCGATCTCGGCTCACTGCAAGCTCCGCCTCCCGGGTTCCCGCCATTTTCCTGCCTCAGCCTCCTGAGTAGCTGGGACTACAGGCGCCCGCCACCACGCCAGGCTAATTTTTTGCATTTTTAGTAGAGAGGGAGTTTCACCGTGTTAGCCAGGATGGTCTCGATCTCCTGACCTCGTGATCCGCCCGCCTCGGCCTCCTAAAGTGCTGGGATTACAGGCGTGAGTCACCGCGCCCGGCCAGAGCCTTTTTAAAAAATTAATTTTTGTTGGGGATTTCCCTGTGGGGCTACTGCCACTGGGGTTAACCCCCCAGACACTCCCATGAAGCCCCTGGTCACCTGGGGCACCTTTTGGCTGGGAGGAGCCAATGTCCTTTGTTTTTGGAGCTGAGAAAACTCAAGTCTCTCATTTACCTATGAAAACAATAGTTCAGTTCCTGACGCAAATGAGCACAAACAAGCTGAATTGAGATTAATTTTGGTAGAAAAAGCAATAGAGAAGACCCCTTAGAATGCAAGCCTGAACTAGAATTAAGATCCTTAACAAATTCCTAGGAGAGGAAAAAAAACAGCCAAGACCACTTCCTGTAAAATGTGCTCAGCCACCCCTACTTTGTAGCCCTTGTCCGCCATTACACACACCAAGGTCAAATCCTCTCACAGTATGTGGCAATCTCTGGTACCGCCAAAGCCAAAGAGGTCAGGCCAGGCAATACAGGAAAAGAGAGCTTTCATCCTGAGAAGAATCTGTCCATGACTCTTGAAACTCCACAAAGGAAACAGAACACCCCCCACAAAGAGGTAAGTGGCACCTTTGTTCTGAATTCTTTAAAGGGGTTCAAGTCATTAGAAGCCTTCTCTAGATTTTTTGGTACTGCAGATGGCAAAGGGAAGGAGGTATAGGGTGGAAGAAAAGTAAACAAAAGAACTGTTTTGTTTTTTTAAAGACAGGAAGCAAACACAGAAACCAAGGGCATCGTTTTTTGTTTTTGTTGTTGTTGTTTTGTTTTTTATTCCTCTTTTGCAGCTGCAAGGAATTTGGGCCAAATTAGAGAGGCTTTGTTACCCATAATTCAGAATTCTCACTCAGATTTGACTAAGTCAGGTAGAGTTAGTCAAATCTGATGGGAGAAAGACCGGAACAAACAACAACAACAAAAAACCCTCAACATGATCACTGAGTGCTCTAATGGTGAAGAGAAATTAAGACCAGCTGGTAGTTTAACCAAGACAAAACCCCAATTCAGCTACTTACCTAGGGATGGGTCTCAGGCTGAAGACTGCTTTCTACCATCCTAGAAGCAGGGAAAAAAACCCTCAAACTCATCTTCCTTGCTGGGAGTAAGTCAAACTCTTTAAAGGAGTTACCTGCTTTCCATTGTCATGGAAACAGGAAATCCTACCTTCCCTGTTGGAAGCCAGGAAAACTCCAAAAAAAAAAAAAAAAAAAAAAAAAAAGGAGTTGTATAGCAAAATAAACTTTTGATCTTAAGTGCAAATTTTGGGGATTCTCTGGAGGGGGTGCTTCCAGACCTCAGCAAATTGTCCTATTGATTTGAGCCATAAAGTTAGCTCAGGCTGGTACCAAGCACTGATAGGAGATTTGCCTAAGGCTAGGGGCATCTCCACGCAGAATTCCTTCATGATTGCCAAAATATGAACCCCCAAAGTCTGAGACGAGTCTCAGCTAATTTAGAAAGTTTATTTTGCCAAGGTTGAGGACATGTGCCCATGACACAGCCTCAGGAGGTCCTGACAACACGTGCCCAAGGTGGTTGGGGCACAGCTTGGTTTTATACGTTTTAGGGAGACATGAGACATCAGTCAACATATGTAAAATGAACACTGGTTCCATCCGGAAAGGCAGGACAACTGGAAATGGGGAGGAGGCTTCCAGGTCACAGGTAGGTGAGAGACAAATGGTTGCATTCTTTTAAGTTGCTGATTAGCGTTTCCAAAGGAGGCAATCAGATATGCATTTATCTCAATGAGCAGGGGGATGACTTTGAATATAATGGGAGGCAGGTTGGCTCTAAGCAGTTCCCAGCTTGACTTTTCCGTTAGCTTAGTGATCTTGGGGCACCAAGATTTATTTTCCTTTCACAAGATTAATGGAGGAATATGATAGGGCAAAGAGTATGATCTGGGGTAATGAACTGGGAGAACTTAGCAAGGCCTGTTCATTCACATTCTTCTCTGTGTCCCTGTGTCTTCAGAGATAAGAATGCTCCTTTGCTCCAGGTCTAGGGAGGGCGCCTCTCACCTAGGGTCTTATGACCTCCGTCAGAGGAGAAGGTCAGGGAAAGGTCAGAGAGACCTTCCTGCTGTTGTGGTTTCCTCAAATTTCTTCAACTTCAAATACTTGATATGCTAAAGTGACATATTTTGCGGTAGTGTGTCCTGAACCCCATCACAAGCAGCTTTTTTTTTAAAAAAATATTTTCAACTTTTATTTTAGATTTGGGGGTACATGTGCAGGTTTGTTACTTGGGTATATTCCATGATGCTGAGGTTTGGGGTACAAATGATCCCATCACCCAGGCAGTGAGCATAGTACCCAATTGGTAGTTTTTCTGTGTTTTCTCCCACACTCTCTCCCCAGTCTAGAGGTCCCCAGTGTCTATTGTTCCCATCTATTTTCATATGTACCCAATACAAGTAGCTTCTGATCTTTGAGACTGATATCCCTGAATATCACTAAAAGATGACGGCAAATTCTGTGGACGTCATTCAGTTTCATTGCTCCTGAGTGAGGCCCACTTTCCATCCCTGTGGCTTTGTCAGTATTACCTGCTTCCTCTGAGACAAGTAACAGTGAAAAGCTGGAGAATCCAGTTGATACCATTTGATCATAGAGCTCATTTTTAAGCTTGAGTGTTGTCTTAAACTTTCATCTTTCTCTTCAACAAGAAATTGTTTTGAAGATAGATGTGTTGCTTTGATTTGTTTTCTCTGAGGGAGACTATGCTTTTGGTCAACGTGCTGGGAGAATTCTGTAGAGTAAGATAAAAGCCTAGAACCTGGAGGTTGGAGCCAGCATCCCAGGAAACTAAAGTTTTCCAGGCTGAATCATCCTCTCAAGGGTATTCTCTGAGCTAGAGAAACCTCGTCACATGCCACAGACTAGGGTGATGAGTCTACTACTTGTCATGATAATCACTTCTGTAGAGAATTTAATGGTAAGAGATTGATATTTGGATAATTTATATGATCTACATTTCTGGAATAGCAGTTTCTGAGTTGATTTGCACAAGTATGTATAGTTTCAATGTTTTCAGAGGTACAAAGATGCAAAAGTAATTTTCAACCCAGAATGAGACTTCTTTGTTGCCACCATTGATTCATACCAAGATTTCTGATAGGATGAGATATTTTTTTCGTGGCTTTTGAAACATCTTTGCTTTTCTGAGGGACTATCACAGACTCCATGGTTTTATCTCATAAACTAGATGTTTTTCTCCTGTTCTACCATTATCTTTCCTTTTTTTCAAACTTCCTAAGCATAATTCTTTTTTTTTTTTTTTTTTGAGCTGGAGTCTTGCTCTGTTGCCCAGGCTGGAGTGCAGTGGCATGATCTTGGCTCACTGCAACCTCTGCCTCCCGGGTTCAACAGTTTCTCCTGCCTCAGCTTCCCAAGTAGCTGGGATTACAGTCATGCACCTCCGTGCCTGGCTAATTTTTTCTATTTTTAGTAGAGATGGAGTTTCACTGTGTTGGCCAGGATGGTCTCGAACTCCTGGCCTCAAGTTATCCGCCTACCTCAGCCTCCCAAAGTGCTGGAATTACAAGCGTGAGGCACTGTGCCCAGCCCTAAGCCTAATTCTTTACTTGAATTAAAAGATTTATTTTAACCTGTTTAAGAATGAAAAAGTAAAGAGCATGATTACAAATTCTGTTTTGTACAAAGGAGGCGTTATTTAAAGATGTGACTTCCCCCCACCTCCTACCGCCAACAGGCTCAAGCCTGCCTATTTTTGTAAATAAAGTTTTATTGGAACACAGCCACACCCATTCCTTTATGTCTTGTCTATGGCTGCTTTCATGCTACAAAAGGAGAATAGCTGATACAGAGATTCACAAAGCCTAAAACTTTTACTATCTGACCCTTTACAGGAAAAGTTGGTCAACTGCTGATCTAAAGGGTGTGATGTGAGAAAATCTTTTTCAAGTCTTCAATAGAATCCAAGTTTTAAAAACCCTTTTTCTATATAGTGAAGATAGTCTCTTAAAAAGGTTTTAAAAGAATGTACGACATGAGGTTCCAAAATAAAAGGTCACAGAAAAGTCTCTCGTTACCTCTGTCCTCAACTACTTTGTTCCCTTCCCTGGACATCATGTTACCAGATTGTTTTGGGTTCTTCTAAAGACATATCATGCAAAGATGATTTTTTTTTCCATATTGTTTAAGCAGCATTCTTATTTCAGATGAGATTCTACTTCTCTATTTAGTGAAAACGATAACTATGAGAGATACTAAGGAAAAATGTACAGGGAAAAGGCTAATAATTAGTTCAGACTGTCACAGGTATTGTGTACACACTGATGGGCTTGACTCTGAGTGATGCAGCAGAGAATACAGAAGACCTGTAAGATATGATCCAGCTGGGAAAGGCCTTAATACAATGCTTGAACCAAATCCTGAGAGATGAGTAGGAATTGAGTAGATGCATCATTGTATTATAAATGCAGGCAAGACCAATTATTGGCTAGCATCCCAGACACTTCCCAAAGATGCTCCTGAGGCCCAGTGTGTCCAGCTTCTCAAAAAATGCTGCCCAGAATCAGCATCCTGAAAGTCATGAGTCACTGTGAAAGCTGTCACTCTTCTCATTAACAGGCAGAGACATCCCAGGTTTTAGAAGAGCTCTCCAAGATTCCCTTTCTCTTTCCTTCTTTACGCTAGCTGCTCTGTAGACCTATGCTGTCCAAAAATTACAATGTGAGTCACCAGCATGCATTACTCTAAATTTTCTAGCAGCCAAGTTAAAAAGTAAAAAGAAACAGGTGGGTTGGGCACAGTGGCTCATGCCTGTAATCCCAGCACTTTGGGAGGATGAGGCGGGCAGATCACTTGAGGTCAGGAGTTCAAGATCAGCCTGGCCAACAGGATGAAACCTCGTCTCTACTAAAATACAAAAACTAGCCAGGCGTGGTGGCACGCACCTGTAGTCCCAGCTACTTGGGAGGCTGAGGCAAGAAAATCACTTCAACCGGTAGAGGTTGCAGTGAGCTGAAATCGTGCCACTGCACTCCAATCTGAGAGACAGAGTGAGACTCTGTCTAAAAAAAAAAAAAAAAAAGAAAACAAACAAGTGAAATTACTTTTAGTAATTGAGTAATTTTAACCCAATATATTTAAAACATAGATTCCAACATGTAATCAATATAAAATTTACTAATGGGATATCTTACATTCCTTTTCCCATGTCAAGTCTTCAAAACTTGGTGTAAATATGACACTTCTAGCATATCTAAATTCAGACTAGCCACATTTCAATGCTCAATAGCCACATGTGGTAATGAAATGGGAAAAATTCCCTTGTCCCCCTTGCAGAGTGTGCCATAGTGTTGTGGCTTGCTTCTTCAGTGCCCTGCTTGTCGTACCCCTAGGGGAAGCATGCAGATGGGCAGGTTGTGAAGAGCGTGGGCTCCGACCCCGCAGTAGCATCTAGGGTTGAGCGTTTACAACTCCCGAAGCCCCAGTGGGCATGTGTTACAATGTGCTCTTTCAGTTTTGCTGTCCACAGGCGGCTGGTGTTAATCAGCTCAATTAGACCCTCTGTCTTATTGCAAGGACAGAGGGCTTTCTGTATCCCCAGTTCTTGCCTTAGTGTACTGGAAAAATCAGATCACATGTAGGCTTTATTGAATGGCAGAAGTAGCTCTCAGCAGATGGATGGGGAGCGAGAAGGGGGATGGAGTGGGAAGGTGGTTTTCCCCTGGAGTCAGGCTGCTCCGATTGCCCTCAACTGAACTCCGCGTCATCCCATCATTCTGCAGTCCATGGCTTGCCAGAGTCTGTCAGTGTGTTCTTCTGCTGGTGTGTTTTTCTGCCCCTCTGCTTCTCTAGATGTCCAGCCGCTTGTGTGCTCTTCTGCTGGTGTGTTCCTAGCTGCTTGTGTCTCTGCCCACTAGGGTCTCAGGGGTTTTATGGGCACAGGATGGGGGCATGGTGGGCCGGGGCGGTCTTGGGAAACGCAACATTTGGGCATGAAAACAGAAATGCCTGTGCTAACCTAGGTCCATGGGTACAGGCCTTGGGGTGGAGCCCTCGCCAGGGACCCCACCCTTCTCCTCCCAGCACTTCCCTGCCCTCCTACCATGTCAGTAAGTAACAACAGATTGAAAAGCACAGCTTTAGACTGTATAAAAGGGATGTTCAGTGTTAAAGAAAAATTATTCAATGTTACTTGTTAAACAACAATAAGGAAGGGCCTGGCGCCATGGCTCATGCCTATAATCCCAGCACTTTAGGAGGCCAAAGCAGAAGGATTGCCTGAGCCCAAGAGTTCGAGACCAGCCTGGGCAACATGGCAAAACTCTGTCTCTATACAAAGTACAAAAATTAATCAGGCATGGTGGTGCATGCCTGTAGTCCCAGCTACTCGGGAGGCTGAGGTAGGAGAGTCACCTGAGCCCAGGGAGGTTGAGGTGCAGTAAGCCATGACTGCCCCACTGCACTCCAGCCTGGGTGACAGAGTGACACCCTGTTTCAAAACAACAACAACAATAAAAAGAATAAGGCAGACTTTATTCAAGGGGAGGGGGACTATCATGATAGGTGTAGTGATCACAGCTATGGGGTCTTGCTTTGGGGGAGAGAGATTGGGCTCAACTCCAACAAGGACAAGGGGTGATTTGTAACCAAGGGTCAGGGTGGGATCAGTAGATGGAATATTACTAAGAGGAAACACTGGGGTAAATGGGATTCTTCTAGACCCAACAGAATTCTTGCTGAAGGCAGGCCAGGGTTGTAAAATATTGAGAGTGGTAAGACACCAAGGGTGGAGGGTTTTCACTAAACTGACTTAGCAGGATTCTTGTGCAAACTGAATTCCACAAGGACAGAGAGGGAAGCCCAAGATCAGGCCTAGTTGAGCAGAGGGCTCAGAGGAGCTTGACTGTAGTTAAGGAGAGAGTCTTTGTCAGCAGATCTACCACTTGCTCATGGCAGAATCCCAGGGTATAATTCACAGAGCACGAGAATATATACTAAAATCCTAAGTCATCTAACCTTTGGTTATGTATATTTCTGTGTTTGGGATGAAACCAGTATAAAATGGCCATGTATGAGGCCTGGTATTGGGCCCAGTAGTCTGTCATCTTTCTTGTTTCTTCCAGCAGCTCCCCAGGACCCCTAGCCCTACCACACAGCCTCTGGGTTTTGAGAAAGTGCTTGCTTCTCTTAGAACTCTCTAGATGCTGAATAGTTTTTTTTTTTTTTTTTTTTTTTTTTTGAGACAGGGTCTTGCTCTGTCCCCCAGGCTGGAGTGCCGTGGTGTGATCTAGGCTCACTACAACCTCTACCTCCTGGGGTCAAGTGATCTCAGTCTCTCGAGTAGCTGGGACCACAGGTGCATGCCACCATGCTCAGCTAATTTTTTAGGGTTTTGTAGAGACGGAGTCTCACCGTATTGCCCAGGCTAGTCTGAATAGCATTCTTGAAGAGGAAAAAGACATAGGTTAATTGACTTTGCTGTTCTAGCATCTGCCACTCTCTACCCAAGACCATTGTAGGGGAAATTTACTTGGCAGGTTCTTTCAGAGTCCCCTTAAGAAGGTTCGCAAGTAACGAGTATTTTCTGCATTCAAAGGAGAATAAGCATTTGACAGCAAAATCTACTGATTGCCAGTGTTTTACTTCTGTATTTCATCCTTGATTTGGGCATAGTTTAGAAAAAGCCAGGCTTTTTGGCAAGCTTCAGATGGAAACTACCATTGATGAGCAATTTGGCCCTTCTCATTGTTAGGACTAAAGAAAACGGAGGTTTTTAACAAAGAAATATTGAGACACGTGGATCATTCAGCTCATCAACAAACCTTTTATTGAGTCAACTTTGCCAGTAGGATGCTAGACAGTGTAATACAAAGGTGACTTAGACCCCTGTGTTCGGAGAATTCTGTCTTATTTTCAGGGCAGATAGAGAGAGATTCACATATGAGTAACATCTGAATCTTTTTTTTTTTTTTTTTTGAGACGGAGTCTTGCTCTGTCGCCCAGGCTGGAGTGCAGTGGCCGGATCTCAGCTCACTGCAAGCTCCGCCTCCCGGGTTTACGCCATTCTCCTACCTCAGCCTCCCAAGTAGTTGGGACTACAGGCGCCCGCCAACCCGCCCAGCTAGTTTTTTTGCATTTTTTAGTAGAGACGGGGTTTCACTGTGTTAGCCAGGATGGTCTCGATCTCCTGACCTTGTGATCCGCCCGTCTCGGCCTCCCAAAGTACTGGGATTACAGGTTTGAGCCACCGCGCCCGGCCGACATCTGAATCTTTCAAGAGTGCTTCAATGTGGTTGGGTGTGGTGGCTCATGCCTATAATCCCAGCACTTTGGGAGGATGAGACAGGAAGATCTCTTCAGCCCAGGAGTTTGAGACCAGCCTGGGCAACATATGGAGACTCTGTTTCTACAAAAAAAATAAAAAATAAAAAATTAGCTGACCATGGTGGTGCATGCCTGTAGTCCCAGCTACTTGAGAGGCTGAAGTGGGAGGATGGCTTATACCTGGGAGGTTGAGGCTACAGTGAGCTGTGATTGTACCACTGCACTCCAGCCTGGGCAACAGAGCAAGACCCTGTCTAAAAAAAAAAAAAAAAGTACTTCAGTAGAGGGATAGAATAATGGCTTGGCATCTTACTGGGTAAGTAAGTGACCATGTGAGTGACAGGCTTCCAGTATTACTGAGAAAATCTGTGTAGCTTTTCACATACATGCGGACATGCACAAGAATGATTTACTCCAACCTAGGATATAGATTGGTAGATTTGTGGAATTGTGACATGGTTTATGAAAGGACTCTATAATAACAATTTTGGCACTTTCAGCATTTATTAAATTTGTAAATTGCACAAGAACCCCTTTCCATGGCTCTCCTGATTCCTGGCTACTTCTGGCTTGATAATAAGTGATTGTATATTAGTGTAATTTTTTTCTAAGCTAAAAGGGAAAAATGGTAACCTAGGAAGCCTGCAGCAAGTAGGGAGTCCCTAATGTTAATAATCCAATCAAAGTTGTTTTACTATGTCAGTTAACAAGGCAAACCATAATTGTAGAGTAGAAAATCATTCAAGTGTCTATGTAAATGATGTCTTTCTTAATTTAGAAGTGATATTTGACATTTATTAGAAGTTTGTTTTACATTTGGTATGTAGTCTGGGTCTGTTGACCTCAAGAAAGAGGACATTCTCTCTGGTATGCCAGACCACGTGGCTGGTCCCACAGAAGTAGGAAGCCTGGTGTCTGCTATGGACTGCATGTGTGTGTCCCCTCCCAAATTCAAGTGTTAAATCCTAATCCCCGATGTGACGGCATTTGGAGGTGGGCCCTTTGAGAGGTAATTAGGTCATGAGGATGGAGCCCTTATGATGGCATTAATGCCTCTATGAGAAGAGACACAAGAGAGATGATCATTTTCGGCCAAAGGCAAGGTGGCTATCTGCAAACCAGAAAGAGAGGCTTTACCAGACACTGGATCTGCTGGCACCTTGATCTTGAACTTCCCAGCCTCCGGGACTGAGAGAAATAAATTTCTGTTGTTTAAGCCATCCAACCTATGATATTTTCGTTACAGCAGCGGAGACTAACACAGTATCCAGAATACATCGTTAGTAACACTATGAAGTACATATATATAATGTTATTTCTCTGTATTGATTAGGGGAATATGAGGGCAAGAATAACCTAATTTCTGGGTTACATCTTGCAAACCCGGGATTCACCAAGGATCTGGTAGCCAAAGCCCACTTCATGGAGAAGTGATACCTTTTTATTTAAGAGAGATGGGCTTAGTCCTCAAACAGGATACCACTGGCCCAGAGAAGAGCAAATTGCCTGCCCAAGGTGGCTGCCCTGGAAAACTACTGAAGTGATTTGGATAAAAGTCAGCCTCTAATATCACAGCATCTTCTTGATCTGAGTGTGGTAGTATGTTTCTATTTTCTCTTCATTTAATCTGAAGCCATGCAATATGAATTGACTGGTTTTAAAATGGCAATTATTTGCTCTTGGTATCTTTCTGGTCTTATAGAAACAGCCTAGCTTAAACTGAATTCTGGCTCCAGGCAGAAATAAGAATTCAGAAAGAGCATCATAGGAAAAACAATACGTAACCTAGAATACCACTTAGAAATACAGCACACGTCAGGTAAACACTTAAGATGTTTTTGGTTTGTTTTGCCCTGTTTTCTTGGCTTCCTCAATTGCAGCTTTACTCTTATGCCCCTCAGGAAGGCAGCCATGACGGCACTTTAGGGGTAAAACTACTTAGAGTTTAAGCCCTAGGAATAGGTTTATTGTGAAGGCAAAACTGCTGTTGGTGGGATTCCACAGCTGTGGGAGAACGCGGAATGCTTATAAATTGACAAGCCAATCAAGATAATTTATTTATGGTCCACACCTGAGGGTATTTTAGCACTAAATCTTTTGATGTGAAAAGAAAATAGTGAAGAAGGTAAACATCATGGTGTACACTCGTTAAATAACTGAAATGTCTTTTTTTTTTTTTATAAGGCATCTTTATTTCCCCCTAAAACACACATGCAAGTGACCTTATTATGCAAGTCAGCAAATCCGGCTGCTGAACACTTTTTAAGCCCCTTTGCCATAGCTTATTTAACCTTAAGAAATCCTATTTTATGACAGTAAACAAAAACAAAGTGGGAAAACTGTAAATAATTTATATGTAACATAGCTATATAAAAAGTAGAAGTATAAATCACCTGTATGTAAAATAGCTATGTGAAATAACTTTAAAAAGCATTCCCTTGAGAAAACATTAGGAATATTAACAATGGTTATCTTTGAGTGGTGGGGAACATGGGTGAACTTTTTTTTCTTTTTCTAAATTTCTTTTTTTTTTTTTTTTAAGAATCACCCAGAGTGAGTCAGTAAAATATTTAACTTGTGTTATTTATTTAATTAAAAAAAAATCTCTGACACAGACAGCTTAGTTCATCATGCATCTGCATTTACGGCTTACATATTTACGGTCAGTCTAAGCCTCCTGTTTTTGTTTCTGTATTCTCCTCACCCCACCATGTTCTTTTTTTGTTTTTCTGAGACAGAGTCTCGCTCGGTCACCCAGACTGGAGTGCAGTGGTATGATCTCGGCTCATTGCAGCCTCTACCTCCTGAGTTCAAGCAATTCTTCTGCCTCAGCCTTCTGAGTAACTGGGATTACAGGCGCCCACCACCATGCCTGGCTAATTTTTTGTATTTTTTAGTAGAGATAGGGTTTCACCATGTTGGCCAGGCTGGTCTCGAACTCCTGACTTCAGACGATCCACCCGCCTCAGCCTCCCAAAGTGCTGGCATTACAGGCGAGAGCCACCATGCCCGCTCCATGCCTTTTTTTTTTTTTTTTTTGAGACAGAGTCTGGCTCTGCCGCCCAGGCTGGAGTGCAGTGGCCGGATCTCAGCTCACTGCAAGCTCTGCCTCCCGGGTTCACGCCATTCTCCTGCCTCAGCCTCCCGAGTAGTTGGGACTACAGGCGCCCGCCACCGTGCCCGGCTAGTTTTTTGTATTTTTTTTTTAGCAGAGACGGGGTTTCACCGTGTTAGCCAGGATGGTCTCGATCTCCTGACCTCGTGATCTGCCCGTCTTGGCCTCCCAAAGTGCTGGGATTACAGGCTTGAGCCACCGCGCCCGGCCTTTTTTTTTTTTTTTTTTTTTTGAGACAGAGTCTCACTTTGTCACCAGGGCTCAAGTGCAATGGTATAACAGCTCACTGCAGCCTTGAACTCCTAGGCTCAAGTGATCTTCCCGCCTCAGCCTCCCGAGTAGTTGGGACTCCAGGTGTGTACCACCATGTCTGGCCAATTTTTAAATTTTTTATAGAGACAAGTTCTCACTCTGTTGCCCAGGCTGGTCCCGGACTCCTGGCTTGAAGCAATCCTCCTGTCTTGGCTTCCCAAAGTGTTGGGATTATAGGTGTGAGCCACTGTGCCCAGCCCCCACCATGTTCTTGAAAAGATAATGTCCCTGAAATATTGATAGTGTTGTTTTGTGCATATATTTGTGTTCTATTTACCAAAATGGCACTGTGCTATGGTTCTTATTATATACTTTACTATTATCACTCAACACCATGTTTTAAGTCTACCCCATTGCTACATGTACATTTAACTCATTGCTTTGGGGTGCTGCATAGCATTCCTTAGTCTAGATCCGTCACCTTTTACTTATGTATTCCGCGAGTTGCCTCCACCCTCCTGCTACCACAAACAAAGGCTATCCTTTAACACATGCCCTAATGGAGCTATGTGTGAGTTTCTTTGGAATACACATATCCAGCAGTGGAACTGCTGGGCCATGGAAATAGGCACACTTAATTTAGCCAAGACCAGTCAGTTGCTTTTCTGGAAAGTAGCTGCACCAGCCTGTCTATGCCAGCGGGGTCCCAGGTCCCCATGTATTTGCCAAGCATTATTCACCTTTCTAGTTTTTGCCCTTCTAATGGGTGCAAAGTGGTATCTCTCTCTCTTTTTTTTTTTTTGAGACAGAGTCTTGCTCTGTCACCCAGGCTGGAGTGCAGTGGTGTGATCTCGGCTCACTGCAACCTCTGCGTTCTGGGTTCACGCCATTCTCCTGCCTCAGCCTCCTGAGTAGCTGGGACTACAGGCGCCCGCCATCACGCGTGGCTAATTTTTTTTTGGTATTTTTAGTAGAGATGGGGTTTCACTGTGTTAGCCGGGATGGTCTCGATCTCCTGACCTCGTGATCTGCCCGCCTCGGCCTCCCAAAGTGCTGGGATTACAGGCGTGAGCCACCGCGCCGGGCACAAAGTGGTAGCTCATTGTTTTAATTGACATTTCTGATTGCTGGTGATGTTAACCATTCTGATTTCTACTTTTGTGCACTGCTTCTTCTTAACCTTTGTTTTTTCCCCTTTGACTTCCAGACTTTAAAATGTGTCTGTGCATATATATATATATATATATATATATATATATATATATTTAATAGCCTTATTGAGATATAATTCACATACTATATAATTCACCCACTTAAAAAGCATTGATTGGTTTCAGTATGTTCAGAATGTTGTGCAACAATCACCACAATCGATTTAAGAACATTTTTGGCCAGGCGCGGTGGCTCACACCTGTAATCCCAACACTTTGGGAGGCCAAGGTGGGAGGATTGCTTGATCCCAGGAGTTCAAGACCAACCTGGGCAACATAGATCCTGTCTATGAAAACACAAACAAAACAAAAACATTTTCATCAGCCCCCCAAAAAATGCCATACCCATTAGCAGTCACTTCCCATTTCCCCCAATCCTCCTAGTTCTAGGCAACTGTTTTCTGTTTCCATAATAGATTTTTCTGTTCTGGACATTTCAGTAAATGAAAATATACAATATGTGGTCTTTGTGACTGGCTTCTTAGCATAAAGTTTTTTTTTTTTTTTTGAGACGGAGTCTCGCTCTGTCACCCAGGCTGGAGTGCAGTGGCCGGATCTCAGCTCACTGCAAGCTCCGCCTCCCGGGTTCACGCCATTCTCCTGCCTCAGCCTCCCGAGTAGCTGGGACTACAGGCGCCTGCCACCTCGCCCGGCTAAGTTTTTGTATTTTTAGTAGAGACGGGGTTTCACTGTGTTACCCAGGATGGTCTTGATCTCCTGACCTCGTGATCCGCCCGTCTCGGCCTCCCAAAGTGCTGGGATTACAGGCTTGAGCCACCGCGCCCGGCCAGCATAAAGTTGTTTTGAGAGAGAAGAATTGAACTAGGAATTTTAACATTTATAAAGTATTTACAATTGCTAGATCCTGAGACTACAAATAGAAATATGTATAACAGATACTGGTTTTTTAGACCATCTAATTGGTAAAAGTGACGAAAAAGAGAAAAGAAACAAAACACATAACTTGTAGAAAATATCTACAATATTAAGCCAAACAAAAAGGTTAACTCACAGTAGTGTATAATATTAGCCCATGTATACTTGCATAAAACAAAGACAGGACTGATGTAAAAGAAAATGTTATTGGCCAGGCGTGGTGGCTCACGCCTGTAATCCCAGCACTTTGGGAGGCCAAGGCGAGTGGATCATGGGGTCAGGAGTTCAAGACCAGCCTGGCCAAGATGGTAAAACCCCATCTCTACTAAAAATACAAAGATTATCTGGGCGTGGTGGCATACACCTGTAGTCCCAGCTACTTGAGAGGCTGAGGCAGGAGAATTGCTTGAACCTGGGAGGCAGAGGTTGTGGTGAGCCAAGATCACGCCATTGCACTCCAGTCTGGGCGACAAGAGTGAAACTCCGTCTTAAAAAAAAAAAAAGAAAATGTTATTAGTGTTTATAGTTGCATGGCAAGATTAAGGATAATTTATTTTTCTTCAAAATTTCTATAGTGAACCTGTATTTTTTCAACAAACAAAAAATCTAAAGTGATAATAAAATGATAGAAATGTAAACTTAAAACCCATCTTTAAAAGTAATAAATCTTTCTCAGCTATAGTGCTAAATTTTTTTTTAAAGTAACAAATCTTTTTATTATGGAAGCTTTACAACATTACACAAAAATAAAATGAATGTACGATAAACCCTCAACTCACAGCACTCTTGTTTTATATATGCAAGTGTTTTTCAAAGTTGAGTGTGCATCAGAATTATCTGGAGGTTCTGTTAAAATACAGATTGCAGGGTCCCACCCTCAGATTTTCTGATTTTATGGATCTGGGTTGGGGCCTAAGAATTTGCATTTCTTGCAAGTCCCCAGGAGATGCCTGTACTGCTGTCTGAGGACTACACTTTGAGAATCACTGACTGATCTATACCCTCACCTACTTCTACTGCTACCTGGATTATGTGTAGGAAATCCTAGAAATCATTTCATCTGTAAATATTTCAATATGTATCTCTAGGGAATAAATATAACCGCCATACTGTTATTATATATTTTAAAACGCCTAGGCCAGGCACAGTGGCTCACGCCTGTAATCCCAGCACTTTGGGAAGCCAAGGTGGGCGGATCACGAGGTTAGGAGATCGAGACCATCCTGGCTAACACAGTGAAACCCCGTCTCTACTAAAAATACAAAAAATTAGCCGGGCATGGTGGCGGGCGCCTGTAGTCCCAGCTGCTCGGGAGGCTGAGGCAGGAGAATGGCGCGAACCTGGGAGGCGGAGCTTGCAGTGAGCCGAGATTGCGCCACTGCACTCCAGCCTGGGTGACAGAGCGAGACTCCGTCTGAAAAAAAATATATATATATTTTAAACACCTAGTGATTCCTTAAAATAATCAAACAGCCAATCAGTGTTCATGCTTCCCTGTCTCTCATATATATATATATATATATATATATATATATTTTTTTTTTTTTTTTTTTTTTTTTTTTTTTCTTCCACAGTTGGCTTTTTGAACCAAGATCTATTCCAGGCTTTGTCTTGCATTTGGTTGATCTGTCTCTTAAATTTCTTTTAATCAGCTTAAAAGATTAAAATCTGTCTGAAAAATAAAGGATGAACATAGTCTGGTCCTTGCCTCTATTTCAGAGGATGAGTGCACGCATCATGCAGGTCAGACTCTGCCAGATCATCTAATCCAACTACATTGTGAATTCACAGCTCAAGGAGGCATGTTTAGATTGGGCATTCCCTGTGACCTTGTTGATCATACAGCCCTGGGCAAAGGGTCCATGGACTCTGGTTGCTCAGGCCGTGGTTTCTGTCTTCCACAGCTTGATTGTTCACTTCCCTTGGATTGTGTGAGCTTCCTCATTGTGCTTCCCGTGAATCTCCCTGCAGCCCCTGCCTTTCTTTTGTGCTTATTGCTAACGTTGGTTTTTGTTTTCCAGCAACCAAAAGAATGTATATTAAGTCAGAAATTTGTACCTAGAAGAGGGATTTTGCAAGCAACAGACCCTAGAATGTGAAATGAGTTGTGGCGAATGGCAGAGTCCCCATTTTGCTATAATAAAGGGCAGCAAAACTGTTGATCAGTCTATGGCTTGTTTCCTCCTGGGACTGTGTACCTGCCTGTAAAAATGTAAGGATGTTTCCCAGCCTAGGCTATGTCTTTCTGCCTTTCTCGAGGTGCTTCAAGAGGGAGAGCTAAGCATTGGCTCAAGATGGTCCATATGACAGCAGAAAATGAGACTGATGTATGGTTTCATTAAGATTTTTTTTCTTCTAGAGTTGGGGTCTCACTATGTTGTCCTGGTGGTCTCAAACTCCTGAGCTCAAGCAATCTTCCAGCCTCAGCCTCCTAGGTAGCTGGGACCACAGGTGCGAACCACCATGCCTGGCTATGGTTTTATTAAGGAAGTATACACCCTGACCAATGATGCACATGTCAAGGGTCTGTCAGTCATGCTGTCTTAGAGAGTGGGCTGCTAAGGTGATATAGTGCCCAGCAGGGGAATCTTCCCCACTGCCTATCTCAGGTGGGGCCTTGGAGGACCCTGGGCAATAAAAATCCAATGGGCACAACCTAAGTTGACCAAGAACCTTTCTCCATGGCTATGGAAGTAAGTTAATGAGTGGACATTTACAGAAAATGGTCCAGAAGGATCATGTTCGTTGCTTTTCCTTTTACTGACCATTTTTGGTCCCCACTCCTCACACTGTATATTGGGGTAACATTCAGCCCGCAAATTGCAAGATCATGGGAAGACACATCTCATCTTGCCTGAGACATGGACATCACCAAAAGATCCTTTACTTGGGAGTTGAATGGGAGATTGGCTGTGAATTTGGGTTGTCTCCTAATGGAGAGGGGGTCAGTTCATTTTTGGCTGTATGTGAGATAGCTGTATTGTATTAGGTGGTAGCATTTTTTAAATGTGTGCATGGGAATAAAGGGGTGTGTGTGTGTGTGTGTGTGTGTGTGCGTGCTGAACTACCAAGGATAGACTCTTATATTTGTCGTTCTGTTTTCCCAGAGCAGGGAAGAAACCTGTGTTAGTCAGGTTTCTGCTGTGCTAGTGGTACATAACAACTAACCTCCCAAATCTCAATGGCTTACAAAAGCAAACATTTATTTCTTACTTGTGGGTCTGCAGGTGGTTTCGGCTTTGCAGCATGTGGCTTCTGGCTGCAGGTTGGTTTCTGGTCTGCTCCATATATCATCAGTGGCTACCCACGGTGTGTTCTTGTGTCCAGTGGCAGAAATGTGGAAAAGAGACCAAGCCAAACCTCGCAAGCACAATTAAAGCTAAAGCTTTAATTTGCGGCTAAAGCAAAAACAGGACCAAGCCCCAAATAAATGAGGGTTGGGATTTATTCTCGACCCACAGCAAACCCTGGAAAAGGAGGGGAAGGAAGACTTGAGAAAAATATAATCCATTCGACTATACTCCCCCTTCTGAGAAATCAACCATGTGGTTTAAATGTGTTTCCTTTCTCAATAGACTGCATTGTTACCCATTCAATTGCTCATGTCAGTAGCCTAAGATAAAAGAAAAGTTCTGGATTGGGAAGAGAGGAGCATTTGTCCAGTGTGAGATCTATTGAGTATGAGGTGAGTCTGGGATAATCAGAGAGGTAAGGAGACTGTTGGCTATACAGATCTAGAGTGAAGCCATTTTGGTTGTTAATTTTCCTACCTGAGTTCCTACAAGTTTCATGAGTGGGGCGAATGGCAAATGTTACTGGTTTCTTAGGGTCCTCTCACTAAAGTGTCCTTATTTGGTTACCCTCGTGAAGTTACTCTGGGTTCTCAACAACGACTGGTCCTGTTTCCTTTCAAATGTAATTCTGTATTATTAAATGCCACATCAAGGTTCTCTGTGTGAAATTCCATGCAGGTTTTTATTACTTCAGAGAAGTTCTGTGACCAAAGAGCATTGGCAGGTCCTATTTTTCAGTTTCAGCCTGTTTTGGTTCACTGTTTGTAAAGATTCTCCTGAAAAAGGAATTTCTGTGTTTGTGTAAATACACTTGAGTCATCATATCTTGTGCAAATTGTCTGTATTGATTAATGGTCTCTTGTTTGCTTCCTTTCGCTTGTTGTATTTATAGCTCACATTACTTATAATTGTTGGACAACATAATATGGACCAGATGGCTTCATTATTCTGAGTTCCACATTTTGAATTTTAAACATTGTGTTGGACTGCCTGTGGCCAGCTGTGTCCTGGAAGAGATGATGAGGCCAGACCACAGTTCAAAGATCTTGGGCCAGATACCATGGACATTAAGTGCTTTTGAGGTTATTAGCATTTGAGGTGTCCTCTGGTCCCCTGCTGTGGTTTCACTTGGAAGCTCTGACTGGAAAGCCAGAGAGAGAGAGGGAGGGAGGGAGGGAGGGAGAGAGACAGAGAGAGAGAGAGAGACTGTGCATGAAGATCTCCTGATCATGTGAATGTCCTATGATTGCATTGTATTTGAAAAAGCTTTTCACCCGTAAGCTCATAGAACTTATTATACTTTAGACATTTTAAGTATAGCTAGTAATATTTAAAAATAAGAGTATAAATCAGGGTCCGTAGGAAACAGGTATCATACTCAAATAGGATAATAGAACAATGATTACCTGAGGGACTATTACCTGAGGGACTATTTACAATGGTATGTCCATCGAGAGTTGTATATCTGTGCAACAAAATGGATGAATCTCACAAATTTGGTGAAAGGTAAAAGACATCAGATACAAAATGGAGCATACTGTATGGTTCTGTTTATATAAAATCCAAACATAAACAAAACTAACTGATGGCAGTAGGAGTAAGAATAATTGGTTACCTTTGGGGAAAGTGATGATTTGGAGTGGATATGCTGGGGGCATTTGGCACTAATAACATTCCTTATTTTGCTCTGAGAGTGAGTACATGGGGTAAATTCATTTTGTGGAAAGTCATTGATGTGTATACTTTTGATTCCTGTATTTTTCAGTATTTATGTGGCACTTCAGTAAGAACTGTCTTGAAAATGCCATATTTTTGGAAATTAACTAAAGTGTGTCTATAATCATGAGTAAAAAAGAAATTATGATGGAAATACAACTTAATGATGACAATACTTCATGACAAAACCTGCAGGAAGCAGGTTAAACAGTACTATAAGGAAAATTTTCAGTCTTAAATGCTTACATTGGAAAGAAAGAAAAGCTTAAAAATTTGAATCAAGCATCCAAATATAGCAGTGAAACTTATTATTTTTAACTTTTATTTTAAATTTGGGGGTACATGTGCAAATTTGTTACATAGGTAAATTCATGTCACAGGGGTTTGTTGTACAGATTATTTCATCACTCAGGTATTAAGCCCACTAACCGATAGTTATTTTCCCTGATCCTCTCCCTCCTTCCACCCTTCACCCTCCAGTAGGCCCCAGTGTATGTTGTTCCCCTCTATGTGTCTATGTGTGCTCATCATTTAGCTCCCACTTATAAGTGAGAATGTGTGTTATTTGGTTTCCTGTTCTTGCGTTGGTTTGCTAAGGATAATGGCCTCCAGCTCCATCCGTGTTCCTGCAAAGGATATGACCTCATTCTTTTCTTTTTTATGGCTGCATAGTATTCCATGGTGTGTATATGTACCACATTTTCTTTATCCAATCTTGAATTGATGGGCATTTAGGTTGATTCCATGTCTTTGCTACTGTGAATAGTGCTGCAGTGAACATACGTGTGCATGCGTCTTTATGATAGAACAATTTATATTCCCTTGGGTATAAAAGTATAAAGAAAGCAATAATAAAAATAAAATAGAAAACAAAGATACAATTTTAAAAAACTCAACAAAGACCGAAAGTTCAAGAAAACAAAGAGAAAAAGCACAAATATACAACTTTAAGGATGGAAGGGAGAACATAACCGCAGGAGATCCAGGTGTGTCCAGTTGCACAGGGTTTTCTAAAGATTACCTGTGTGGGGAATCTTTTGTAGGGATCACGGGTAGATGCAGACAGGCCTGTTAAGAGTTTATTGCTGTAATCCAGATGAGATGAAATGGTAGCTTTTACTGGAACTAGAGGCTTGCTTAGGAAGGATGGTCACATTCTAAGGTTATCCATTGATTCTCTTTTATTCTAATATTTTTGAGAGTTTTTACATATAAAACAGTAATCCTCATTTGGAATTAAAAAAACATAATGTGAGGTAGAGATGTAACGTTTCTTTTCAGATGAAAAACCATTTATACTGGCACAATTTGTTTAAAAATGAATTGCAGTACCATCCTTGTTGCATAGTAAGATTCCATATTTACTTTAATCTATTTCTGAATTCTCCATTCTTGGTTCTGTCATCTATTTGTCTCTTCCTATGCAGATACTATACAGTAAGTTTTACAGTAAGTTTTAAATCTGGAAAGGTATATTACCCCCTTACCATTTTTCTTTAATTTTTCTTTGGCTTTATTTTCTTATATTTTTTCTTCCATATGAACTTGAAAACCATTTCAGGCACTAAAAAATTCTCATCTTCACGCTGATTTGAATGGCTTTTATATATTAGTTTTAGAAGAATTGACACTTATCTTTCCTTCCAGAAATATATTCTAATTTTCCATTATTTGGGTCACCTTTTTTTCCCATGAGTATAGGTAATCAAAACTTGACTGCACTTGTGTTCAGTGCTTTATGTGTTTTATTTGAATATCTGAAGGTAATATTCACTTTATACTATGTAATTAAACAAGCAAGTAGTGCTCATTTAATTAATTACTTAATATTCTAAACATTTCCAACATTTTAAGTGTAACATTTTGAATATGGAAATTCTTCTTGCTCTGTGACTACTGAAAGCCTCTGATTCAAGAATAGTTGGAGAGAAGAGAAAGTATTGAAAGTAGGTTAATCCAATTTTATATAATTTTTATTAAAAAAATTTTCTAGAGATGGTGTCTCACTATATTGCCCAGGAGGAACTCCTGGGCTCAAGCAATCCTGCCAGGTAGCTGGAACATGGGGTGTGCCACTGCATCCAGCACAATTTTATATAATTTAACAGATACTCAGTGTAACTTTTGAATTGGTTATACACCATTGTCTCTTATATCAATCCCCTTTTCCAGGTTTTGATTTCATCACACAGCAAAGCAATGGCAGAACAGTTTTGAAATTTGAATCAGATTATCTTCATATTTTCTGAGTGAATCAGGATTATAAGTCCATCCAGAATTACTTAATAATGGAACTTCTAACATCCTCCTCTCCCCCAACTGAGGTGGTATGGGGAAGAAACTCAGTCCTGGCAGACAGGTGGCCTGGTAACCCAGGTTCCGGTGGCCTCACATGTCCCAGCATATTCCTCCTCTGCCGTTTTGCCTCCCTTAACAAACCAATCCAAGTCATGTAGCAGGAAGGGAGACCTCTCCTAATTTAACTGACCAGGCTGAATTTCTAACCATAAAAGGAAGAACCAAACCATTTATCTCTTTGGGTGATGCTTTCTGAGGTTGCTTAAGCAAGACTCTGGTGTTCCCAATAAGGACCTGACCAAATTCAGCTGCCTGAAGACAAGATGGACTTCAGTGCGGACCTTTCATCAACTTTTTCTTCATTATACTTTCACTGTAATACTTAACTCTCTGCCCAAGGTGGGTCTTATCTGCCGTTTTCTGGTCATACAGTGCATGTTAGAGCATGACATCTCACTGTGCAAGCATAGAAAAGACCCCACCTGATATGGTTTGGCTGTGTCCCCACCCAAATCTCAGCTTGAACTGTAATAATCCCCATGTGCCAATGGCAGGGCCAGGTGGAGATTATCGAATCATCTGGGCAGTTTCCCCCATACTGTTCTTATGGCAGTAAATAAGTCTCACAAGATCTGATGGTTTTATAAATGGGAGTTCCCCTGCACAAGCTCTCTTGCTTGCTGCCATGTAAGATGTGTCCTTGCTCTTCCTTCACCTTCCACCATGATTGTGAGGCCTCCCCAGCCATGTGGAACTGTGAGTCCATTAAACCACTTTCCTTTATAAATTACCCAGTCTTGGTTATGTCTTTACTAGCAGCATGAGAACAGACTAATACACCACCTAAACATGCTTGGACCCCACCTAAACATCCCTTTTCCCACCTCAACTTCCTTAAAATGACAAGAGCTGATTCCCTCTGGATCCCTTTACTGTATGCTGCTCCCTTGTGGGCTGGAGGCACAAGCCTATCAAACCTTGCCTGAGAAAATCTCCTTGGCCTGGTGTAAATTTCTACCTACATAAGCGCCAAAGAACTTGGGGTCTGGGGTGCAGTAGCACAATCACTACCACCTTGTTGCTTGGAGAAGAGAGAAATTACTCTCAAATAGTAAGACTCCCAGTGAGTGAGAAGGCTCAAGACATTACCAACATTAGCATCTATTTTCCTTTCTCGTTTTAGTGAGATTTGGGGATGCAGCCCCTATTTATTACCTGGAGTTTCTTACAGAAATGGTTCTAGGAGCACCAGCAGGCTGGTACCCTTACCTGGGACAGAGGATGCATGGAGATGGAGGAGGTTAGGGTTAGTGGAAAGGAAGGAGAGTGTTGATTTGTTCTCTTGATCTCCACTCAGGGCCAAGAATCAGTGCTTCTTGACTGTTTTAACCTCTTCTATGTCCTGCTAAGGACAAATCCAGTTTTATCTAGAGAAGACTGGGGCTAAACCAGAAACTGCAAAACTGTGAAAGGGAACTATTTTGGGAAAACATTCTTTTCTCAATGCTAAAACTGCCTTTGCAGGAATTATAAATAATGAGGTAAAGCTAACATGACTGACTCCATCTTGCTTCTAACCTCACAGGCTAAATTGTTTTTTGTTTGTTTGTTTCTGTTTTGTTTCGCTTATTCTAGCGCAGTGGCCAAGGTAACTATGAGAGGAATTTAGTGGACAGTTGAATTTTGAAGCAAGGGAAACTGACCTCCCTCCTTGTCCGGAGATTGAGGCTGCATTCATAAGGCAAGGTTAAAATTATGGTAGGAGCTTGGACTTTGATAAAGAATAGGCACAGTTAAACAATGACCTGCTATCGCTTAATGTGTTTTCCTGTAAGTTGCTTACTGCCCCAGAGTCACGTAACCAGGGTCACATGATTTGTAACTTCCCCGACTATTTCTATAGATAACATCATTATTGTGAAACCTAAAGAACTGGTCTTTGAGGTATTTTTCAGATTTTGCATTTCGGTAGACCAAGAGATACCACCTGGTCCTGAGAACCCCCTCACACCGGGGAACTGACTCACCTGCTCAAAGAATTTTAGACCACCCCGTGATTTCATCCCCAGCCAATCAATTGTTCCAGTACCCTAACCGCCTGCCCACCAAAGTGCCCTTAAACAACCCTAGCCTCTGAATTCTCGGGGAGATAGGCTTGAGAAATTTCTCCCTGTTCTTCTCACTTGGCCAGCCCTGAGATTATTTAACTTTTTCTTTGCTGCAACACCTGCTGTTCACACTGGTTTTTTTTTTTTTTTTTTTTTTTGATGAGGGGCATCAGGCTGTGACAATACCTTTATTTTAAAATGAAGCAGGTAGGAGAATGTGAGGGGAAACTCTAAATATGATCTCTTTGTGGAGAAGGGATGGCATGATTAACTTTTAGTCTAGTATTTAACTCAAGCAAGATGTCTGCTCTAGCCACACTGGTGGAGTGGGGCTTCTTTGTGGCAGGGGGTCACATCCCAGGCTACACCTCAGAATCACCTGGAGTGATATGAAAAATGCTGGTGACTCGGCCCATGCCTCAACAGGTTCTTACATAGAATAACACCAATTGGTGCTCTGGGATTCGCCCTAGGCGTGGGTCTTTCTTAAAGTTTAACAGTGATTCTAATGTGGGCCAAGGTTAAGAACACTGTTTTGGGGAAATTGCTGAGGGTCTAGGAGGATCTGGTTTTTTAGCAATGTGTGAAACAAAATCACAAGAAGATTTGGCTGAGGATTGTAAAACGATGTGTAAACAGAGAGTGAGAGACCCCTGTTTTAAGTCATTAGGGAACAACCAGTGTCCTGCTAGGTAAGCTCGTGGACCTATTTTTTCCAATTTAGATTTTTCATACTGAAATAATACAATTTTTCCTTCCATTGAAGAAGAATGTCATTCTCTCACATTTGTCATTATGTGAAGTCATATCTTGTGAAGCAATGCGTGCCTGCTACTGTTATAAGCTGATTTCAACAAAGGCTATATCAAAAATAGGAATTTTGGGGTCTTTTTTTAGCCTAACTGTGAGCAATATAAGCCGCCCCCTTTTTTTTTTCTTTTTGAGATATGATCTCACTATGTTGCCCAGGCTGATCTCAAACTCCTAGGCTCAAGTGATCCTCCCACATCAGCCTCCTGAGTAGCTGGGATTATAGGTGCACACCACTAAACCTGGTGATGGCGGTCTTCTTTTCTTCCTAAAACATATATGACCATATTAGTTGCTTCATGAAAAAACTTTTTGGTCTTATTGCAACCTGAATGTTATAATTTATTAGTATATTGGAATAGAAAAATAATTAAACCTTCTGGGATTCATCTAATTGCTCATTTACATGTTTATTTATAAAGTACAGTGTATTACAGATATTTCTAGTGCCTTGTAGGCCTCTTATTTTCCCTGGCTTCCAAAAGAGTTCTTACTAATGTGCAGATAAAGCCAATATTAAACTCATGATTCTGATTATTTGTTATTATTTTTAAATTAACAAGTTATTACATTGGCTATGTTCTCGTCACTTTTCTCTGATGCTGTAATTATCCAGGCATCAAAAATCATAATGAGGGGGACAAGGTGAGGTTGGTCAACAAGTATAAAGTTACAATTAGATAGGAGGAAAAACTTCTGGTGTTCTATTGCACAGTAGGGTAAAAACAAGGTAATGTATATTCAAAATAGCTAGAAGAGAGGGTGTTGAAGGTTTCCACCACAAAGAAATGATAAGTGGTTGAGCATGGGCAACATGGTGAAACCCTGTCTCTACAAAAAATACAAAAAAGTAGCTGGGTGTGGTGGTGCTTGTCTGTAGTCCTAGCTACTCGGGAGGCTGAGGTGGGAGGATCGTTTGAGCCCAGGAGGTGGAGGTTGCAGTGAGTTGAGATCATGGCACTGCACTCCAGCTTGGGCAACAGAGCGAGACTCTGCCTCAAAAAATAAATAAATAAATAAACAAACAATAAATGTTTGAGTTGTAGATATGCTAATTACTGTGATTTGATCATTATACTATGTATACTTGTGTACGATTATTATGTGTCAATTAAAAATAAAAAATCATAATGAAATGATTAGAGAGAAGAATATTACGAAAACCTTCTGGATAACATTGGGGTATTGACATATGTAATAAAATTAGCTTTCTGATCTGGGAATGTGCCTGCATGATATATAGGACATTCTCTTCTACGAGAAGTTGAGTCCAATTTTTAAACTAAACCTCCAATAGAAATTGTTGTGCTTCTCACTTTGATGCCTTTGAAGTCTGAGGGGAGCTTTCTAGGGCTCGTGTGATGCTTCTGCTCCACAAGTCATCAGAGGCTCAGGCTACATCCAGCTCTCTCTCCCCTCTGCCATCCCTGGGGCACGACCTCATCCTAATGGTTCAAATAAAGCTAGAGTCATCACATCAACATGTTAATCAGATGGATGTAGGAAGGTGAAGGTGGTGAGAGAAGGGGCAAAACATGTGCTCTTGTTGTTAAGAAAGTTCCTCAGATAAGATCACTAGATGAAAAAAAAAATCACTAGATGACATCACATCTCTAGCTTATTGGCTAGATCTTAGTCACATGGCCAACTTTGCTGAACAGGAGGCAGGGAAATGTAACCCTTACCCTGGTGACCATGTGCCTAGCTGAAAATCAGGGGTTGTAAGAGAGGAAGAATGAATGTTAGAGAACAACCAACAGTCTATGCCTTAGGCAGCATAAGATGGGTTGGATAGTCTCTGGGGAATTATTTTTCTACAAACTTACTTTCTGTCAGAGACTTCGCCACACATTACTACTTACTTACTTTTCAGGATTTCTTCTCTTTGTGTTTTTTTCCTCTGGGACCATGATGGGATAAACAAAGAGAACTCCATAGAAATTAAACTTAAAAGGGACATCCTGCAGAGAAGTGTATTTATATTCTAACCTATCCCTTATTCAGATAGGCAATTCACTTAGTTGTGTCACGACATTTTTATTAGGATCCTCTCAAAGACTGATATAAGATAGAAAAGGTAGTTACCCAAAGAGAGGGATTTGACAGGTGCCACTAAAGGCCTTCCTACAAAAAAATGTCTGCAGTCTTTTCCATACATCACCGAAGATTTCACTAGTAATAACAGTGCTTTTTAAAATGCAAAGTATGTTGAAGAAATTGTAAAGCATTAAGCTCTTTTTAGCTATTTATGCCTTAATATATGTTAGTTTGCTATATACATAAGATATAGCTGGAGTAGGGACTTTGAGAGGTGAGATGAGCGAGAAATATAAATTAGGAAAATGTTGGGAAGACCTGGGTGAGGCCACAAAAGGGCTTCACCTGTACCTCCTAAGCATCCTCCATTCCAGTATACACCATTGCTTTCTACTGAAATATCAGAACACTGGTTGGGAATGTTGAAGGAATTTGCCAAAAGAATGGGAGATGGCAGAGTGAAAAAGACAAATATCACCACTTCAGGCTCCAGTTGAGAAAGATACTTACATAATTACTTAATTTTACTTAAATCATTTCATTATCTAACATTCATGCAAACTCAAATTTAAGAGTAAATCATGTTTTGACATCAAAAGTTTATGACAAAAAAAAATCATACTGCATTACTAGAAATCTCACTTTACTTGAGGTCAAGGTATCTGAATCCAATATCACTTCTACAGACATTTCCTTTCCTGCTAATGGATTTTTTTTTTTTTTCACTTTTGATGATTAATGGGAATTTCCTTGTAAATCCAGAATGACAGTGATAAAATTCATTGGGATAAAGCAAGTTGTCAAAATGGCGGGAAGAGTGTTGGAATTAAATGTCATCTACTACGTCAGCAAACAGTGATGCACATCACATATATTTCAGTGACGTGTATGTTCTTTGCCTTCTCTGCTTATGTTCACTAGGTTACAGGAATCCTTATGCAATTGTTCCCAGAGAATAGAAGAAGCAGAGCCAAACATGCTGCGTGATTGGAGTGCAAGTTAGTTGTGTTATGCCAGTTCGATATTTTACAGGAAAAGCTCCATCAGGGGCTAGTGCAGGAGAACAGTCTAGGCTGAACAGGTCTAGGGTATTCATCATAGCAGATGAAAGTAGTGCACCACCCACACTCAGAAGCACTCAACTTTCCAGTACCCATTAGTGCCAGTGGCTTCTTACTGGATTCACTTGCAACTCTACCTGAGGGCTTTCTCTGGCTGCAGGGGAGGGCCTTGTGCAGGGTGGGTCAGAAGTGGCAGGATCTGAAGGCCCCCAGGGGATACCCTCAACCAATGATGGAGAGGTTGGTGGATGAATACCTCAGCTTTCTTGCCCCTGGAAAAGCCTGTTTGACACGATCTCCCAGAGATCCCCTGCAGGATAAGCTCCCATTTGCCCCTAGTGATAAACTGCTCACAAATGCATTCTATATTGGCTTCTTTCTGTTTCCTATTTCATGTTCCCAACTCCCCTGCCAGAGCTTCCTGGGATCACCTCCTAAATTAGCTGCTTGCATTCAAATACCTATCTCAGTGCCTGCTTCTTGGGGGAACCCTACTTGAAGCATAGGCAATAAAAGCAATAGAAAACTGAAGAAAACATAAAACCTATCAGTGGTAGAAACTGGACTTCAGCATGTAGAAACCAGGTAGTGCTTTACATAATTTACTCCTTACAAGGACTTTAGTGAGGGATTGTGAGAACAGTACAAGGGGATATTGACTCTAAATTCGGAAATGATCCTACTTGGATAGATGGACTGAGATAGAGATAATTTAGTGCATCAAAGTTCTTCTTTATAAGAGTGCTATAGTTGTTTGGAAGTCTTGCCTGCTTGCAATAGTGACTGGGAAATCCTTGATGACTGTGCATGAATGAGAGAGAGGGAGAGAGACAGACACTTTTATGAATAAATTAAAATCTGGGGTTGGGGGAGTGGGGAGATCATCCATGCAGGGTGAAGAGGAGACACTGAGACAGGATTCCAAAAAGAGAGAATAAGAGATAGGAGAGGTTCTTGCACGTTCATGTGTGATCTCTTGCCGCAAGCTCTTAAACCTTGAAAATATTATATTAAAACTCACAAAATGCTTGAAGTGAGTGGGTCCTTATGGGAACTGGTGAATGAACTAATTTTTGCATAGGGGGGTGACTTGGGACAGATCAGAGATGGAACAGGTGAACATCACAGCCTGACCTCAAGAGAGCACCTCTGGGAATAAGCAGAGGTCACAGGGAGAATTCAGGACTTGCTCAGGCCATGACACTGGTTGGGGTGCGTGAGCCTTTCTTTCTGGCCTCCTATTTGCCAAGGAGCCACAGCTGGCATCTCTGAGATGGGCTGTGCATCAGAAAGGGGAACAAAGGAGGTGGTAGAAGTGCCTCCAAAATGCCTTTAAATTTTTCCTTTGAGTCAGTTAAGTGTTGCTCGTTCCTGGAACAGATAATTGGTTTAAATATTTTTTGGAATTTCTTCTGGCTTGATTTATGACTCTGTGAAAGGAATCTGAAATTATAAGATAGTTGGGTATTTGAAATTTTTTCTTGGAACATTCTAAAGAAATAGAAATAGGCGGAAATGGGCTTTAGCTGATTTGGGATTCTGTTTTCAGCATCATATCCAGCAACTGCCTAATTCTATCTTTTGTATAATTGTTAAATATCCGTTTTCATCCTGTATCTGAAATTCATGAGTCATATTCTTTTCTTCTACATTTCCATGACTGATCCTTATCTTCTACCTGAAGAATTTTTCCTTTTCTTTCTTGGTTTTAATTTTCCAAGAACCTTCTTAGAACTCAAGGACTTAATGGCATTTTCTGTCAATAATGTTTTTATTTGATTTGGTTCTATAATCCCAAGAAAGACATTTCTGTCCAGAAATTTGGAGATTTCCTGCTGTCGCTTCATTGCTGGTCCTTGCCTGGCATAGGACAGGGAAAGTTCCAAGGGTAACAGCCTGCAGAAGCCCACCTCCTGGCCCAATGGCTGAAGACAGCAGGCTTTCTCTAGAGCTACCTTTGTCTGTGCCCTCTCTCCATTCTGGGTTGCAGGTTACCCCAGAGCTTGAGCTATATATAGATATATAGAAGTAAATATATCCATGTGTCTATAGATCTAAAGATTCCTATCTCTCTCTCTGTCTATCTATGGAAGGAAAAAGAAAAGAAAAAACCTAGGAAACTCACTTTCAGTTCATCTTTCAAGACCTGGGTTTCTTCTTCTTCTTCTTCTTTTTTTTTTTTTTTTTTTTTTGACAGTGTTTGGCTGTTTTACCCAGGCTGGAGTGGAGTACAGTGGCCCAATCACAGTTCACTGCAACCTCAAAGTCCTGGGCTCAAGTGATTCTCCCGCCTCACTCTCCTGAGTAGTTGGGAGTACAGGTTTTTGCTGCCACACTTTGCTAATTATTATTATTATTATTATTTCATTTTTAGTGGAGATGGGGTCTTGCCATGTTGCCCAGGCTGGTCTCAAACTCCTAGGCTCAAGTGATCCTCCCATCTTGGCCTCCCAAAGTGCTGGGATTATAGATGTGAGCCACCATGCCTGACCTAAGACCTGAGTTTCTTTTCTTTTTTCTTTTCTTTTCTTTTCTTTTCTTTTCTTTTCTTTTCTTTTCTTTTCTTTTCTTTTCTTTTTGAGATGGAGTCTCGCTCTGTTGCCAGGCTGGAGTGCAGTGGCATGATCTCAGCTCACTGCAACTTCTGCCTCCCAGGTTCAAGCGATTCTCCTGCCTCAGCCTCCCGAGTAGCTGGGACTACAGGTGCACACCACCACACCCAGCTAATTTTTGTATTTTTAGTAGAGACGGGGTTTCCCTATGTTGGTGATGGCAAATCCCCCAAGATGGCAGCTGGGTCACTGTTGGTGGCATTCAAAATGAGGCCAGGCTTGGCACGGTGGTGTGCACCTATAGTCCCAGCTACTTGGGAGGCTGAGACGGATGGATGGCTTGAGTTCAGGAGTTCTGGGCTGTAGTGTTCTATGCCAATAGAGTGTCTGCATAAAGTTCAACATCAATATGGTGATCTCTCAGGAGAGAGGGACTACCAGTTGCCTAAGGAGAGGTGAACTGGCACAGGTTGGAAAAGGAACAGATCAAAACTCCTGTGCTGATGAGTAGTGGTATCTCAACTGTGAATAGCTGCTGCACTCCAGCCTAGGCAATATAGTGAGATCCTGGCTCTATTATACAATTATTAAAAATTAAAAACAAAACAAAATGAGGCTAGAACTGATGTTTGTCTTGAAGCTGCTCAAGTCCCATGCCCCATGCTGAGGGCACCGATGCCTGTCCTAGGAAGGCACAATCTACCTTTACTGCAAGAGCCATGGGCAGTGGGTCCTGTTGCCCATGAAAGGAGCTACCACAATTGACACCTGGCATTTCAGCTCTCATGGGTTTTGCTAGCTCCTTTGCTTTAGCCCCTTGGTTCTGGAACTGCATCGTAAATCCAGACGATCTGAAGACCTGCCTCCTCTTAGCTTTTCCATTGTCCTAGTGCCCAAATTGTTCTTTATGAATCTCTTTCCTTAGGATGAGGCTCCTTAAAGGCACATTTCTGGATGTCCTCAAGGACCCCCTAATCTACCTCCTAAGCCCCTAAATATTCCTGATTTCTGTGGTGAACGAAATTTAGGTTTCAGCTGAGTTTCTTGCTATACTAAGGAGAATATTCTAGATTACATTTTTTCCTCCTTTTCACCCTCCTTATTGTAGTGTTAAGTGATCCAGTGAGTACTATCTATTTTAGTTTTAATAATCAGAAGTCTGGCATACAAGAATAGGCAGTCAATGAATATTTGTTGAATGAATGAGAAATTTTATTTGCAAGGAAATAAAAGTTCTCTCATTTTGAGAAAAAAGGCTGAGTCTTTTTTCCAGTACACAAATCAAGGTCAATTTCAATTTTTGTTCAGAGCATCTGTTCCTTTTGGTGTTGGCATCAGGTGTCTGAATAGGGGCAAGGCACAAGCCTGCACAGCAGGATAGTTAAGAATAGAACAAACATGGGGCCGGGCGCGGTGGCTCAAGCCTGTAATCCCAGCACTTTGGGAGGCCGAGACGGGCGGATCACGAGGTCAGGAGATCGAGACCATCCTGGGTAACACAGTGAAACCCCGTCTCTACTAAAAAGTACAAAAAACTAGCCGGGCGAGGTGGCGGGCACCTGTAGTCCCAGCTACTTGGGAGGCTGAGGCAGGAGAATGGCGTGAACCCGGGAGGCGGAGCTTGCAGTGAGCTGAGATCTGGCCACTGCACTCCAGCCTGGGCGACAGAGCGAGACTCCATCTCAAAAAAATAAAAAAAAAAAACAAGAATAGAACAAACATGAGGCAGCATAGTGATAGGATATGTTAATTAAATTTTCTGATCTCTTTCCTCATTGTATAATGGGAACAACATCTAAGCATAGGGTTGTGTGAGGATTAAATGAGGTAGCAAGTCTTTAGCATTTACTTGTCACATAACATTTGCCCAACAAATGGTAGCAATTTAAAAGTACTATTAATATTTCTAGAGAAGGAAAAAGAATATCGAATGTTTGAAAATCATTTGAGTTTGTCACTGTTATCCGAGTGTAGAGCTTGGAAACCATAAAATATCAAACCTTATGCAAGGGTATCAAAATGATCCCCAAATTTTGTATTTATATATACATATGTGTATATATACACACACACACATATGTATTATATACATACATACATATGTATTCCCATATATGGATGGGAATAAGGACATTGCAGCCAAATGGTTTGTGGCTCAATGTATAAGAGGGCTTTTGTTTGTTTGTTTTGGTCATGAATGTTTCTGCTTATATCATTATTACCTATTTGGAGGTAATAATGGGACCAGAGGCTATTTAGCTTTCTTGATCCCTATAGTACATACATGAAAAAATTTCCAGGAGTTCCATAAATGTCTAGGAAATTGTTGCAACAAGAAACTCCATTTCTGAAATTCTGTTTTGTCTGTTAATTGTAGATGAAGAACAAATCAAAGTCACTGCAAAATTATTGTCTAGGAGAAACAAAAGTTTGGTAGTTGTACTATATAAAAACTGCTCAGCAATAAAGTTTGTATTATTTTTAAAAAGTAGTTATACTGATATCTGGGTGTCAGAAAACTATGTATATTTTTGACATATTACATATTGAGTTAAAATAACCAGAAGAACAAAGCTCTAGTTATACCAGATTAATGTGGTGAGTCAATAATTTTTCCAGGTTGCTACTCTCTCATATAATAGACTAAATGCACAAGTCAGTACCTATCTGTTGATATTCTTCTAGATGCAAAACTCTTTTGAAGGCAGAGAAATATTGTTTGGACCAAAACCAACGTGGGTAAATTTTATTTTCTTCTTCAGACATGTATCTTAGTTAAAACTCAGTTATGACCTATGATTATAAAGACCTACTTATGACACCACAGCAAGCAAGAGGATCAGACAATCCTCCCAATACAAAACAAATGGAAGTGCTGAATAATCTATAGCTAGCTTCATTTCAGATATAGAGCTGAGTTCACAGGAAAGTAAAGAAAATCTTTGGGGGAGAGAGAAGGCAAAAATAAAGAGAAACCAACCCATTCTGCAATCCCAAGACTGACAAATGGAAACTGAAGCTTTGGATGTTCTCAGGAAGGTTACGGAGAGGGGTTGCCAGTCCCAAGAACCATGAGAATTGGGTTTTAGAGGCTTTGTACAGACAGGAGAGGAGGCTTTGGAATGATTCAAGGTAGGGAGATGGAACTGAGACACTATCATAAATCTGGAACTCTAGAAGAGTTCAAGGAAAGTTTTATCAGAAAATAATCTCTTGTCAACTGTCACGGGAGACAATAAGGAAATGTGTCTATTGTGTTTTTGTCTTTTGTGGGGAAACAAATTCTCTTGAGAACTTGCAACTATGGGCCTGCCTCCTTGTAATTTGGATCTTGAATTTACATTACCTGTATTGAAAGTGAATCTCCAACTCAAGAAATAGGCAAGAAATGTGGTCCAGGCTGATAATATCTTGGGGTTCCTGATGAAAACTCTCTGGAGGGCCACATCTTCAACCTAAGCAACGTGTAGTCTCACAGATAAAAATCCCATGGAACAGGAGCTGATAATTTGAAATTTAAAAAACTAGTCGAAATCCATGAAGAGCAAGAGTTAGCAGACATAACAAGCAGCAAAATTAGAACCCCAGTAATTTCAGATTATAGAATTATTGGATAAACATTATAAAAGAAGTGGCCTAAGACATAAAGAAATAATTGAAAACACTAGAAGAGACTAAGTCTCTATATATCTAGGCAGATTTAAAAAAGACATGTAGAACTTCTAGAATGAAAATATATGTTTGTTGAAATTAAAATCTTAATGGACTTTAACAGCATGTTAAACACTGCTCAGAGAGAATCAATAAACTAAAATATAAATCTGAATAAATTTCTCAGAAAGTAGCACAGAGTGTTAAAGTGATGAAAAATATAAAAGGAAGAAAAGCAAAGAAATGGAAAAGCAAATGAGGGCTTCTAAAATATATACCCAGGAGAAGTTCCAGAAGAAGAAATGACAGAGAGAGAGAATGGGGAAGATGTTATATTCAAAGAGATAATGGCCCCAAATTTTCCAGAATTGCTTCTGGGTAAAATAACTAAAAAAATAAATCCACGCAAGGACACATAGTGGTCAAATGGCAAATGAAGTAAACGTTTAAAAGGGACCAGAGAGGAAAAAACAAAAATAGGTTACCTATGAAAGAAAGACAATTAGATTGAAAGCAAAATTAGATTGAAAGCAGATGTCTCAATTGCAACAAAAGAAGCCATAATGTAGTATAATATTTGTCCTGCTGAGGTAAAGTTATGATCAATCCAGAATTTTAAATGCAACTAAACTATCATAGAAGAATGAAAGTCAAAGAGAAATGTTTTCAGAGAAATAACAATTAAATCTACAATTCACATACTCTCACTGAAAAAGCTGTAAAGGTATGTACTTCAGTAAGAAGTAAGTTGAATCCAGAATGAAGTAAGATGCAAGAAGGAGTGATGATTAAAAATTGGTAAACAGATGGGCAAATCGAAAATACTGATAATGTGAAATAACTATAAAAACATTAACTCTTGGAAACAGAAGAGAGGCAAAATTAAAACGGTGATCCAAAGCAATGTAAAAGAAGAGTGAAGATGATCAGAAAAGAACCCTTCTGTGGCCCGGGCACAGTGGCTCATGTCTGTAGCCCCAGCACTTTGGGAGGCTGAGGCAGGAAGAGTGCTTGAGCCCAGGAGTTTGAGACCAGCCTGGGCAACATAGTGAGATCCACCCCCATCTCTACAAAAAATTAAAAAAATAGCAGGGCATGGTGGCTTGCACCTGTAGTCCCAGCTCCTTGGGAAGCTGAGGTGGGAAGATCGCTTGAGCTTAGGAGGTGGAAGCTGTAATGAGCCGTGACTGCGCTGCTGCACTCCAGCCTTGGTGACAGAGTGACACCCTGTGTCAAAAAAAAAAAAAAAAAAAAAAAAAAAATTATCCTATGGATTACATTGCTTTAGAATAAAGATTTTATTTTTCTTTTGTTTTTGTTTTTTTTTGAGACAGAGTTTTGCTCTTGTTGCCGGGATTGGAGTGCAATGGTGTGATCTCGGCTCACCGCAACTTCCACCTCCCGGGTTCAAGCGATTCTCCTGCCTCAGCCTCCCGAGTAGCTGAGATTACAGACATGCATCACCACACCTGGCTAATTTTGTATTTTTAGTAGAGGCAAGCTTTCTCCATGTTGGTCAGGCTGGTCTCAACCTCCCGAACTTGGGTGATCCACCTGCCTCGGCCTCCCAAAGTGCTGGGATTACAGGCATGAGCCACCGCGCCCGGCCTAGAATAGAGATATTTTAATTTAACTTTGTTAAGCAAGATATGAATGTTAAAATATTAAAATTTCAAGGAAAAAAATCAATCACTAAAGTAATAGTATCTATAGCTTCCAAACCAGTAGGAATAAAGAAAGAAAGCCTTAATTAAAAGAAAGGAAGTAAAGAATTTAAAAAGAATAAAGTATAGAAATACCTTGCAATTTATGAAGTCAAACACTAAGAATTAGATAGCTTAAGGGAAAAACAAGGTGGGGAAAGATGATATTTAGCCATAGTCTATGACAGACAATAATATCTAACCAGAGGGAGAATTATAGAGAGAAGAGAAACAATCACATGAACGTATAATTGCTTAAATCTGTGTGGCAAACTGTCTTTAATAAAACTAGCTTGGTCTTGTTTAAACATCCGATGACTTATTATTTATGTCATTCCACTTCCCTCTATTAATATATTTAATGAAATGAACTTTTTCTTCACAGCATTGTAAACAATGAGGGTTAGAGGGAGAAAAATAAGAGAACTCAGAGAGGCAAACTGCTTATACATGTTTGTCTTTCTCTTTGGAGATGGAGATGGGGGGCACCTTCCTACATTCATCTTAATTGAAATGCAAGCATAGGGAAGAACTGCAGAGATTGGAAGCAATTTCAGATTCTTCTGTGAAATGAATCATTTCAGAAAGTTCATGTGGACTTTTCATGTTGGGGTGAGGGAATAAGGATGCATGATTTCTTGAAGAAAATAGAACAGTGTTGCACTCAATGAAAATGAAATATGTTGGAGAAAATAAAATAGTGAGCATGCTTTCATTCAGAGGTGGCATTCAAAATATAGAATAATCTTTTTGGTACTGTGCGGAGGATGTAGTTTCCACAGGTGGCCACGCAAGGGCAACTGCTAGAAAGTGCGAGCCTGCAATGGTGGGCCACAGCCTTGGAGACCAGATGGACACTTGAACATTTGTTCAGTGGGTGCCAACATTGCCCTCTGGAGTGTCATCTCCCTAGCGGGGGATTGAGCCTTCTCTGGCTAGGAGGATACATAAGGATGGATGATGGTGCATGGGTGTTGTAGTGGGCTAGCTTGAAGGCCAGTGGACACTAAGTGCCCAGGCAACACCCATTTGGGGCTCTCCAGGGCTAGGGTGGTCAGGCTAGTATGGTAGGGAGCACTTAAAGGGGCTTGGAGAAGCAGGTACTTACCAATTGGCATGGAAGTATTTCTACATTGAACAACCTGGATTTGAGACCTTTCTAGTAAAATTGGTTGTTTGGTGGGACTCCTGATTTCTGTAGGGAGATATATCAACTACAACAATGAGCGAAGGTATTGCTAAGTAGGAGGGCAAGGGGATTATATGTCAGGAGACAATACGCAGGATTAATCTGGAGATAGAGCCCCAAAAGATTTCCTACAGATGGCAACTTCCCCCTTGCCTTGAATTAGTTTAAACTGGTTCCTCTGGTTATTTTCTTTGTGGACAGTTCGACATACCTGTTCACTCCCAAGTCCCTTTGCTTTGACGAAAGATTAAAAATCCCTCTCAAGGAGCAAAAAGGCTCACTAACTAAGATAAATTGTAGTTGCAAGCATAAATGTATCTCATTTAGTGTTAGCCTTTAAGGGAGGTGTCCACGAAAAATTGTCTGCAAAATTAATTTATGTAAAGGGATAAATTGATTTCAGCTAGTTATGTTTTCAGAACTAACACTTTGGGAAATGAGATCATGATTCTGGGAGTGCACAATAAAAGATATTTTGCTCCAAATAAAATGTACTGCTGCAAAAGACTTCCTAGTTTCAGACAGGCAATGAAAAGTAGTGCTTCCTATTATCCATTGTGAAATTGGCTAATTTACGTAGTAGAATAGACTTGGATTTGAATTCTCCAGGTCTTACTCTTTAATACAAAATTGTCTGCCCTTTGAGGCTTCTACCCACCAAGCAGTTATTTATGTTGATGAGACATTGCAGATCTCAACTCAGCTCCAAGTTCATGCCACAAAGTGGGTCGTGCCAAGGAGCCCTAGACTGAGATCCACAGCACTTGACTTCTTTCTTTTAATCAAATACAGGAAATACAGGACAGAGGGACATGTTAAACAGCACCATGGCAATTTAATCAGCAAGATATAGAATGAGGGATTTCTGTAGAACAAACAGCTCTATATCCTTAATTAAGTGAAAGATGAAAAAACAGAGAAAAAGGAAGCAATGTATTAAAGGCAGTGTAGAGATATCACAATCAGCCAAATTGTGGATTTTGGTTCCTATCAAAATAAGCCAATTGTTGAAAATAATTTTGAGTATTCAGAGAAATATGAACACCAAATGGATATTTGATGTTATTGTGGAATTTTTGTTCAAGTTTTTGAAATGGGGAAGGCTGTCCTTGGGAGAGAGCTCCAAGCAGTAAATGGATTTCAAAGAACTTCCGTTAGTAGTTTCAGATTGAGGTAAATGCAGAAAGTATTTGAATATTTTGTCACTGTGCAGCATCTCCTTTCCTCTCTCTTTTTTCTTTTAATTTTTAAGTTTTAAATTTCAATAGATTTTTGTGGGAACAGGTAGTGTGTGGTTACATGATTAAGTTCTTTAGTGGTGATTTCTGAGATTTTGATGCACCCATCACCTGATCAATGTACATTGTACCCAACGTGCAGTCTTTTATCCCTTGCCACCCCTTACCCTTTGCCCCAAGTCCCCAAAGTCCAATGTGTCATTCTTACGCCTTTGCGTCCTCATAGCTTAGCTCCCACATATGAGTGAGAACATACGATGTTTGGTTTTCCATTTGTGAGTTACTTCACTTAGAATAATAGCCTCCATTTCCAACCAGGGTTGCATAGCACTTGACTTCTAAGCCCAGCTCAGCCACCAGGTGACTGGATGTTTGTGGTCTTTGTATTTCAGGAAGAATCTAAGTGAGCTTGTCACTTTGAGGTACCTAGTGCCCTTGTTTTCTTGACCTGCCTGGGCTTTTCCAATTTATTTAGCATAGGAATTCCCAAGTTTAAAAGTCTGCAAAATATGTGACGTAGAAAATCACTGCATATATGCTCTTCAGTGTTTATGGGGTGAAATTAGCACATCTCAAACAAGCCAGCCTTTTCAAATAACAATTTCTTTTCAGTATCTGCAGAGACACCAGAATGGTGGTAAGGAATCATGCAAGTCAATGAATATGCATTTAAATATCTATTTACTGGAACATTATGGCCTCCCAACACTGTGGCTGCAAAATGTTTCACTGCCCGCTACAGAGTTAGCCAGACAACCCTTCCCAACTTAAACTGAGGTTGATGAAGCCAAACAGTAGTTTATAACTCAAAAGCAAGAACAACAGCAAGAGAAAATCTTACCAACCTCAAGACACTTTGATAATGCGGCAAAAAAAGCATCCTTCCTCCAAACTGGGGGAATGTTATCAGCATGTGCAAATGTGCAGAAGTGATTTGCTGTGTTCCTGGGGATGGGGACAAGGCCCGTATAGGAGGCTTCGAGTCCCCATGAAACTCAGGTAAAGGGCAAATTCTAGGGTGTGAACACCAGATTTTAGTAACTTTATTAAAATCACAAGTAAACAAATAGTCTTTTATTTAAATGAAATAGAAGTATTTGGAGTCACCCTTTCTTCTGGAAGCACCAAAGAAATGGTTGTATTTCTGCAGCAGCACTTTCCTCACCTCCAAGTGTAGCAGTTGACATTTTCTTAGTGTTTCCTATGTGCCAGCTTCAGATACAACCACTTTACACGTATCATCTCATTTACTCCTCAAAATGACCCTATCTGGTAGACAGTGCTAGTATCCCTGTTTTAGAAATGAGGGAACTGAAGTTCAGAGGTGTTAGAGAACTTGTCCAAGGGAAACACATCAGGGAGGGATGCAATTTCAGGCAGTCCGACTCCCAAGTTCATGTGCCTAGCTTCTAGGCAGCACTGATTTCAGGGGCTCCTGGATCAGCCTTTGGTACCCTCTGGCTAAGATCACATTTTCATAGATAACTGTAAGGATTGGAAATAGTTGACCCAAGAGTCTGGAAGATAAGATAGAAGATAAGAGAAATCTGAAGCATCACCAGCCAGGATCAAATTCCAGCAGGCTTTGCTCGCTTTACACTTCGGTAATCCATTTCCACGGTCTGGACACCCTTTGGAAATGACCTTCTTCTTAAGGCCTATGCTCCATTATCCATGACCTCTGAGCACGATCTCCTGGCCTGCCTGTTCCCATACTCTTTTATTTCTAGAACATCTGCTTTCCTAACTTATTTGCACAATTCCTTTACCCCTCCCTCTCTCTCAGGTTTTTACCCACTTCCTGGACTCAATTCCTTCCCCCATCCAATGGAGATTTCATAGTACATCACTTCACCATCCTCCTGCCACTATCCTCAATGCCATCCCATTCCCGTCTTTCTATCTTGTCTGCCCTACAAAGCCCAGACTAAGATAAATGCAACCTTTGCTCTCTTCATCTTTCCACCTGGGTTGTTGAGGCCTCTTGAAGAAAACCGTGTAAATCTGTAGATTTGCACCATGAAGGAACCAGCAGCAAGGCAGACTGAGCCAATGTGACCCCAGTGCCCACTCCACTTCACTACAATGTTGGTGAAAATGGTATAATTTCAGAGCTGAACTGGAAATAAGAAAGGGAAATCACCAGGTGCCAGTAACAAGAAAAGAACTCATAGCACCCAAGCTGATGTTCGGGTGGCCCAAAGGACTGGGTGCAAGCATCGGATATAGGGGCTACCATTGAACATCCACAACCTAGAAAAATATCCATGTTACTAAGTCCATTTTGCCACTGCAAGGAATGAAGGCAATCCCAGGCTGGCACTCCAGGAGGACCACGGGAGGCTAGGCCCATCCCCTCAAGAGAGGTGGCCTTGGCTGTGTGGGAGGTGGGGAGCTGGAATTAGGATCCCAGACCAAAGCTGTCACCTAGGAAATAAAGTTTTCTAGTGAAGGTAACTAGAAAACTCTGCCATAGGGCTAGGAAAGAAGTGATCTTGTCCCAGATGTAGTGTGGAATGAAGAAAAATAAGTTTTCTGTGAGAAACTGAGACCCCAAATCTGCTTCATATAAGGTATAGTGGTCTCCATGTGGTGTGGCACTCCCCTGCCAAAGAATTAATGTAAGACTAGCCGCAACCAATGCCACAAGGCAAGGAAAATAAATAAGAGGCACAACGTTTATAAAGGAAGAAATGAAACTGTCATTACTTGTAGGTTCCATGAATGTGTATCTACCAAATCTAAAATAATTATCAAACTATTAGAATTAATGAGTGAATTTAAGTGAGGTCACTATATTTATGTGTAAGAACAAATAAACTAAATGAGACTAAAATCTTTGCCTCATGCCTCAAACCCACTGTCCACTCCATAACTTGGCAGATAATGTTGTCTTATACTACAGAAAAATGAGGCCCTGAGGTTTGAACTCCCACAACTTCCTGACCTCATGGCCTCAAACTTACCTAAGTTGGCCCCCACCCTCACTGCTGTTCCTGTATTCATACGGGCACATCCTTTTCCCTTCTCCTCTTACAAGCCAGCCCTTTTCTCTGTGCTTTTAAGTCTCTTCTCTCCCATCTCTGCTAGAATAAGGAGAGCTTCCTCTGATATTTCTCTGATAAGAAAATGTATTCAACCTGGCATCTTCCCTGTAGCCTTTAAAGATACTCAAGCTGCTATTACCTCAAAAAACAGAACAAAACAAAAGAAAAAACTATAACAAGACTTGACAAATCACCTCTAGCTATCATATTTTCAAAAGAACAGACTAAGCTGGCTGTATCCATTTCTTACTTCTTAAAAACACTTAAGCCCATTTCAATCAGATTTCCCTTCCCATCACTCCTCTGAAGTGGCTTTCATCAAAGTGACCAATGACTTCCTTAACTGCTCAATTCAATGGGCTCTTTCCACTCCCCTGGCACCCACCACTGGATTACTCCTGTAGCTCAAGAGCTCTACATACACCTTGACCATGAACTCCTGGGCCCTTGTATAGGCCTGGCTGGTTCCTTGACTCTGTCCTTTATACTCAGTCTTATTTCAGTTCCTGTAATCCTTGCCTAAGGTTGTCTACATTCCTCATGATGGCAACAAGGGCCTAGGAGCTTGGATATTTTTCTAGGTGAAAACATAGAATCAGGGTAGGCAAAAGTCTGAGATGTAACCTATGGGTTAGAACAAGACTGTGGGGCTGAGCACAGTGGCTCACGACTATAATCCCAGCACTTTGTGAGGTTGAGGAGGGAGGATTGCTTGAGCTCAACATCACCGGAGTCGTGTTGACCAGGCTAGTCTCGAACTGCTGAGCTCAAGAGATCCTCCCACCTCAGCCTGGCCCACATATAGCTATTTTTTATTGTATAAAATTAAGGTGTACAACATGATGTACCCCTTAAAATCTTTGCCCCATGTACAAAATGATGTTGTACACCTTAATTTTATATAACTTATGTGGGCCAGGCATGGTGGTTCATGCTGTAATCCCAGCACCTTGGGAGGCTGAGGAAGAAGGACTGCTTGAGTCCAGGAGTTTGACACCATAGTGAGGCAATGTTTCTAAAAAAAAAAAAAAATGCTGGGCATAGTGGCATGTGCCTGTAGTCCCAGCTGCTACTTGGGAGGCTGAGGTGGGAGGATTGCTTGAGCCCAGGAGTTCAAGGTTACTTTGAGCTAGGATTGTGCCACTGCACTCCAGCTTGGGCGACAGAGTGAGACCCTATCTCAAAAACAGAAAACAAAAAACAAACACACATACACACAGACACACACAAGACCATGGCACAGTCATTGAGAAGTTATTAAAGAGACTTTAATATGGCTTCTGTTTTGCTTCCTGATGAATGTATGTAACCCCGGAGGCAGGAAGTAATTGTGAAACTGCCCAGTGGGTTCATCTTGCTCACTGCCTAGATAGAGCTGATTTATCAAGACAGAGGAATTGCAATAGAGAAAGAGTTTGATACACATAGACCTAGCTAAACAGGAGACTGGAGTTTTACTTTTACTCAAATCAACCTCCCTGAAAATTTGGAGGCTAGGGTTTTTCAAAGTTTGGTGGGCAGTGGGGGCTAGGGAATGGGTGCTGTTGCTTGGTTGCAATCATAGCGGTGTGGAAAACAGTTCTTTTGCACTGAGTTCCCTTCTGGGTGGGGGCCACAGAGAAGTTGCTGGTACAAGTGGGGTCATCTGGTCTTCAGAAATGCAAAAGCCTGTAAAGATATCCCAAAAGGCCAATCTTAGTGACATGGTTTGGTTCTGTGTCTGCTTCCCCTTCTGCCACGATTGTAAGTTTCCTGAGGCCTCCCCAGCCATGCAGAAATATGAGTCAATTAAATCTCTTTCCTTTATAAATTCCCCAGTCTCAGGGAAATTCTTTATAGCAGTGTGAAAACAGACTAATACAGTTAATTGGTACCAGGAGTTAGATACTGCTATAAAGATACCTGAAAATGTGGAAGCGACTTTGGAATTGGGTAACAGGCAGAGGCTGGAACAGTTTGGAGGGCTCAGAAGACAGGAAGATGTGGGAAAGTTTGGAACTTCCTAAAGATTCGTTGAATGGTTTTGACCAAAATGCTGATAGTGATGTGGACAATGAAGTCCAGGCTGAGGTGGTCTCAGATGGAGATGAGGAACTTCTTAGGAACTAGAGCAAAGGTTACTCTTGCTATGTTTTAGTGAAGAGACTGGTGGCATTTTGACCCTGCTCTAGAGATCTGTGGAACTTTGAACTTTAGAGAGTTAATTTAGAGTATCTGGCAGAAGAAATTTCTAAGTGGCAAAGCATTCGAGAGGAAGTAAAGCATAAAAGTTTGGAAATATGCTGACCATGAGGTAGAAAAGAAAAACCCATTTTCTGGGAAGGAATTCAAACTGGCTGCAGAAATTTACGTAAGTAGCAAGGAGCTGAATGTTAATAGCCAAGACAATGGGAAAAATGTCTCCAGGGCATGTCAGAGACCTTCACAACAGCTCCTCCCATCACAGGCACAGAGGCCTGGGAGGAAAAAATGGTTTTGTGGACTGGGCCCAGGACTCCCCTGCTCCGTGCAGCCTAGGTACTTGGTGTCCTTTGTCCCAGCTGCTCCAGCTCCAGTCGTGGCTAAAAGGGGCCAAAGTACAGCTCAGGCTGTTGCATCAGAGGGTGCAAGCCTCAAGCCTTGGTGGCTTCCATTTGGTGTTGGGCCTGTGGGTGCACCTAAGACAAGAATTGAGCTTTGGGAGCTTCCACCTAGATTTCCAAGGATGTATGAAAATGCCTGGATGTCTGGGCAGAAATCAGCTGCAGGGGCAGAGCCCTCATGGAGAACCTCTGCTAGGGCAGTGCAGAGGGGAAATGTGGGGTTGGAGCCCCCACACAGAACCCTTACTGGGGCACTGCTTAGTGGAGCTGTGAGAAGAGGACCATCATCCTGCAGACCCCAGGATGGTAGATCCACCAAGAGCTTGCACCATGTGCTTGGAAAAGCCACAAGCACTCAATGCCAGCCTGCAAAGGAGCTGCCCAAGGCTATGGGAGCCCACCACTTGCATCAGTGTGCTCTGGATGTTTGACATGGAGTCAAAGGAGATCCTTTTGGAGCTTTAAGATTTAATGACTACCCTGTTGGAGTTCAGATTTGTTTGGGGTCTTAGCCCCGTTTTTGGCCAATTTCTCCCTTTTGGAATGGGAAAATTTATCTAATGCCTATACCCCCATTGTGTTTCAGAAGTAACTACCTTGTTTTTGATTTTACAGGCTCATAGGCAGAAGGGACTTGACTTGTTTCTGATGAGACTTTGGACTTTGACTTTTGGGTTAATGCTGGAATGAGTTAAGTACTTAGGGGACTGTGGGAAGGCATGATTGGTGTTGAAATGTGAAAGACATGAGATTTGGGAGGGGCCAGGATGCAATGATATGGTTTGGCTCTGTGTCCCCAGTCAAACCTCATCTTGAATTGTAATCCCCCATGTATCAGGGAGGAAGGTGATTGGATCATGGGGACATTTTCCCCCATGCTGTTCTTGTGAGTGAGTGAGTTCTCATGAGATCTGATGATTTTATAAGAGGCTTTCCCCCCTTCACTTCTTTTCTCTCCTGTTGCCTTGTGAAGAAGGTGCCTGCTTCCCCTTCTGCCATGATTGTAAGTTTTCTGAGGCGCCCCCCCGCCCCCACTGGCCATGCAAAACTGTGAGTCAATTAAACCTCTTTCCTTTATAAATTATCCAGTCTCAGGGAAGTTCTTTATAGTGTTGTGAAAATGGGCTAATACACTTAGGCTCTAGTAATTGGGGAAGTTGCAAATCTTGTGACCTCTGGAATAATGGCTGATAATCATTTAACTACATCTATATCTTAGCAGAATTAAGGCTCCTCTCATTCTCCTAACCTGGTGGCCTTTTATTAGTTTTACAAAGGCAGTTTAGTTTTGGGAAGGGCTACTACCATTTAAACTATAAAGTAAATTTCTCCCAAAGTTAGCTTGGCCCATGCTGAGGAATGACCAAGGGAAATTTGGAGGTTAAAGGCAAGATGGAGTTTGTTAGGTCAGATCTCTTTCACTGTCATAATTTTCTCACTATTACAATTTTTGCAAAAGTGGTTTCAGTTGTAACTTATGGATTACTGGACTTCTCAGCTGTAAACAGTGTGAACCAATGACTAATAACTGGTTTGGTGTTGGGACATTTTACAACCCATAGGGAAGGGAGGGGAAGTGGGCACAAATGATTAAGATTTGGATTCTTGCCAGCTGGGAGGAACTAGGGCTCAGAGTCCAATTTAAGTTGACTTAAAAACAATTTAAAAGTGTGGCTTTTTGTGCACAGTAAAATTTGCTAGCTGAGATCCACACCTGTTTCTTATTAAAAATGTCCAATAAATGGTATCTTTTAGTGTAGGGAATAATTATTTACCTCCCTGAATCTGTCCCTGTGCGCTGAGGGACTCTCAGCTGTTGAAGCAGAAATGATCTGATGCACTAGATTGCCAAGATGAATGTGACCACTTCTGACTGCAGAGGAAGCAGAGAAATAAAGATTCGTGTACAGGCCGGGTGCGGTGGCTCAAGCCTGTAATCCCAGCACTTTGGGAGGCTGAGACGGGCGGATCACGAGGTCAGGAGATCGAGACCATCCTGGCTAACACGGTGAAACCCCGTCTCTACTAAAAAAAAATACAAAAAACTAGCCGGGTGAGGTGGCGGGCGCCTGTAGTCCCACCTACCGGGGAGGCTGAGGCAGGAGAATGGCGTAAACCCGGGAGGCGGAGCTTGCAGTGAGCTGAGATCCGGCCACTGCACTCCAGCCTGGGTGACAGAGTGAGACTCCGTCTCAAAAAAAAAAAAAAAATTAAAAAAAAAAAAAAAAAGATTCGTGTACAAGAGAGGGTAGACTCATAGGGTTATTTGACCTAAAGAAGGGCACCTGAGGGACTTGGGATTTTGCAGTGTGCACAGACTGGAAAAGAAAGACATTTGGCTATTAGCAGCACTGAAATAAATTTACTCTGAGCAGTTTCTGCCCAACTGCATTACCTAATGCAAGAACAAAATTTGAAACTTCAGCTCATTATTGTTCCACTTTTGGCAGCATGATTTTTCCTGAGGCTTTTAATTCTTTCCTTAAAGTCCTCTATATTAACTTTGAATCACTGATGTGTTTTCAAATATTGGCTTAAAGCATTTCAGGTTGTGATTTTATTTAAGTGAATAAATTGGCTGTCTAGATGTATCCTATTTCATATACAAATGCCTATTTTCATGCAAATAAACAAACTTCTATAGGAAAGTATTAATGATGTAAGGTATCATAGGAAGGTCTTGAATATTTATTTACTTTCAGAGTTCTGGCTTTTTTATTACATTATTGTTAAATCATTTGTTTATACCATTACCTCGTTAGTAGTGGGACTAAGTATCCTAAAGCATTCCTTTTCTTATTTTCATCATTCCCCTTTTCACATGCAAACAAATTTTAAAAGTAAAACTTTGTTGATGTATATACAAGAAGAATTTCTCCAGCTTTAATGATGTCAATGACAAAGGATCCTCTTTTATACTTTCATTCTACCAGTCTCAATCTTTTTTCTTTCAAATTCCCTTCCACTGGACTCCCAGAGCCTTTATTATATTGTCAACGACCTTCCCTTATTTTTGGGCAATTACAGAATTGAAAGTCTGGAAGGTACTTTAGAGCCTTGCTACTCAAAGTGTGGATCGTTTCACCCTATCTCTGTTAATGATTGAATCTCAATCTCTATTCTTAATCATCTGTGCCCTAAGTGCGCCAGATATGATTTTCCAATGCGTTTTGGATATCTCTGTGTGGATGTCAGCTAGTATAGCAGAGTCAACAGGCCTTTATTTTTATTTTTTAAAAATAGAGATGAAGTCTTGCTATGTTTATGTTGGACTGGTCTTGAACTCCTGGGCTCAAGTGGTCCTCCCACCTCGGGCTTCCAAAGTGTTGGGATTACAGATGTGAGCCACTGTGCCCGGCCTCAACATGCTTAAAATCAACACACACACAAATACAGCAAAACACATTTAACTCATCATTATCCCCTTCACATGACTCTTTTTCTAAATTCCATTTTTCTTTGATGATGATATTGCCATCTTCATGGTCATCTCAATGGGACATAGAAAAAGCATTATAATATAGCTCTCTCAATACCACCCCCAATTTAATCAGCCAATAAATCCTGTGAATTAAACTTCCATCAAGCCCTGGGCATAGATTCCTTCTTCTCTACTCATTGCTGCTGTTCTGATTTATATTTTCATTATCTCTTGCCTTGCCTAATGCCAACTCTCCTAACTTATCTCTTTGCCTTCTCCAGTCTCTCTTCCTTCTCTTTGTAATTTTTTAAAAAAATTTTAGATTCAGGGAGTACATATGCAGGATTTTTACATGGATATATTGCATGATGCTGAGGTTTGAGCATTTATTGAACCTGTAACACAAATAGTAAACATAGTACCCAATAGGTAGGTTTTCAATCCTTGCTCCCCTTACTCCCTCCTTTTGGAGTTCCCAGGGTCTATTGTTTCCATCTTTGTGTCTGTGTGTACCCAATGTTTAATACCCACTTATAAGTGAGAACATGGTATTTGGTTTTCTGTTTCTGTGTTATTCCTTCTTAGTTTTTTCATTGACCCACTGGTCATTCTGGAGCACATTGTTTAATTTCTATGTGTTCATATAGTTTCCAAAATTTCGCCTGTTACTGATTTCTAGTTTTATTCCATTGTGGTTGGAGAAGATACCTGATATAATTTCAATTTTTTTTTGAAAATTTTAAGAATTGTTTTGGTGTTCTAACATATGGTCAATCCTTGAGAATGATCCATGTACTGAGAAGAATGTGTATTCTGCAGATCTTGGAGGTAATGTTCTGTAAATATCTATTAGATCCATTTGGTTTATAGTGCAGATTAAATCTAATGTTTCTTTGTTGATTCTTTGTCTGGATGATGTGTCCAATGCTGAAAGTGGGGTGTTGAAGTCTCCAGCTATTACTGTATTGGAGTCTACCTCCCTTTAGCTCTAATAAAATTTACTTTATATATCTGGGTGTTCCAGTGTTGGGTGCATATATATATTACGATTGTTATATTCTCTTGCTGCAGTGGCCCCTTTGTCATTATACAGTGACCTTCTTTGTCTCTTTTTATAGTTTTTGCCTTGAAATCTATTTTGTCTGATGTAAGTATAGCCATTCCTGCTTGGTTTTTTTTTTGGTTTTTATTAGCATGGAATATCTTTTTCCATCTCTTTATTTTCAGTCTATGTGTATCTTTATAGGTAGGTGTGTTTCTTGTAGGCAACAGATTATTGGGTCTTGTTTTTTTTTTTTTTTAAATCCATTCAACCATCCTATGTCTTTTGATTGGAGAGTTTAGTCCCTTTACATTCAATTTTATTATTGATAAGTAAGGACTTACTCTTCCATTTTGTTAATTTGTTTTCTAGTTATTTTGTGGTCTTCTCTCCCTTCTTTCCTTTCATCCTGTCTTCCTTTTAGTGAAAGTGATTTTTTATGTTGTTATGATTTAACTTCTTGCTTTTTATTTTTTGTGTATCTGTTTTATGTTTTTTCATTTGAGATTACCATGAGGCTTGCAGTACTATCTTATAACCTATTATTTTAAACTGCTGACAACACTGATTGCATAAACAAACAAATTAACAAACTAGCAAAGAAAAAACTAAAACTCCACACTTTAACTTCATCTCCCAGCTATGTTTTTCTGTGGACTTACTTTTTTTTTTTTTTTGAGATGGAGTCTTGCTCTGTTGCCCAGGTTGGAGTGCAGGGGCATGATCTCGGCTCACTGCAACCTCCACCTCCCAGATTCAAGCAATTCCCCTGCCTCAGTCTCCAGAGTAGCTGGGACTACAGGTCCGTGCCACCACGCCTGGCTAATTTTTTTGTATTTTAGTAGAGATAGGGTTTCACCATGTTGGCCAGGATGGTCTCGATCCCCTGACCTCGTGATCTGCCTGCCTTGGCCTTCCAAAGTGCTAGGATTACAGGTGTGAGCCACCGTGCCTGGCTGTGGACTTACTATTACTCATGAGTTTTGTAGCTTCAGATAATTTCTTATTGCTCAATAATGTCCTTTTCTTTCAGATTGAAGAACTGTCTTCAGGATTTCTTGTAGGACAGGTCTGGTGTTGATAAAGTCCCTCAGCTTTTGTTTATCTGGGAAAGTCTGTATTTCTCCTTTATGTTTGAAGGATACTTTCACTGGATATACTATTCTAGGGTAAAAGTTTTTTCCTTCAGCACTTTAAATGTGTCATGCCATTCTCCCCTGTCCTGTAATGTTTTCACTGAGAAGTCTGCTTCCAGATGTATTGAAGTTCCTTTGTCTGTTGTTTCTTTTCTCTTGCTGCTTTTAGGGTCCTTCTTTATCCTCAACCTTTGGGAATTTGATTATTAAATGTATTGAGGTTGTCTTCTTTGCGTTAAATTTACTTTGTGTTCTATAATATTCTTGTATTTGAACATTGGTATTCTGCTGTAGGTTTTGCAAGTTCTCTGTTTTTATCCTCTTAATTAACTTTCTACTCTGATCTCTCTCTTTACCTCCTTTCTAATGCCAATACCTCTTAGATTTGCCCTTTTGAGGCTATTTTCTAGATCTTATAGGTGTGCTTCATTCTTTTTTGTTCTTTTTCCTTTTGTCTCCTCTGACTGTATTTTTCAAATAGCCTGTCTTCAAGTTCACTAATTCTTTCTTCTGCTTGATCAGTTCTGCTGTTAAGAGACTCTAATGTGGCCAGGCGTGGTGGCTCATGCCTGTAATCCCAGCACTTTGGGAGGTTGAGGCAGGCAGATCACGAGGTCAGGAGATCAAGACCATTCTGGCTAACACGGTGAAACCCCGTCTCTACCAAAAATACAAAAAAAAATTAGCCGGGCGTGGTGGTGAGTGCCTGTAGTCCCAGCTACTTGGGAGACTGAGGCAGGAAAATGGTGTGAACCTGGGAGGCGGAGCTTGCAGTGAGCCGAGATCATGCCATTGCACTCCAGCCTGAGCGACAGAGCAAGACTCTGTCTCAAAAAAAAAAAAAAAAGAGAGACTCTAATGCATTCTTCATTATGTCAATTGAATTTTTCGGCTCCAGAATTTCTGACCGATTCTTTTAAAATTATTTCAATCTCTTTGTTACATTTATCTCATAGGATTCTGAGTTTCCTCTCTGTTTTATCTTGGATTTCAGTGAGCTTTCTCAAAACAGCTATTTTGAATTCTCTGACTGAAAGGTCACATATCTCTGTCTCTCTGGGATTGGTCCTTGGTGCCTTATTTAGTTTGTTTGGTGAGGTCATGTTTTCCTAGAAGTTCTTGATATTTTTGGATGTTTGTTGGTGTCTGGACATTGAAGAGTTAGGTATTTATTGTAGTCTTCACCATCTGGGCTTGTTTGTATTTATCATTCTTGGGAAGGCTTTCCAAGTATTCAAAGGGACCTGGGTGTTGTGATCTAAGTCTTTGGTCACTGTAGCCATATCTGCATTAGGGGCTGTCCCAAACCCAGTAATGCTGTGGCTTTTGTGGACTCACAGAGGTACTGCTTTGCTGGTCTTGGGTGAGATCCAGGAGAATTTTCTGAATTGCCAGGTAAAGGGTCTTGTTGTCTCCACTTACTTTCCCTCAAACAACTGGAGTCTCTCTCTGTCCTGAGCTGCCTGGAGCTGGGGGGAGGGGTGACACAAGCACCCCTGTGGCCACCACCACTGGGAGTGTGTGGGGTTAGATTCAGTGCCAGCACAGCACTGGGTCTCATCCAAGGCCTGCAGTGACCACTACCTGGTTAATGCCTATGTTCACTCAAGGCCCAAGGAGTCTACAATCAGCGGGTGGTGAAGCCACCTGAAGCTTGTGTCCTTTCCTTCAGGGCATCAAGTCTCCCCCCTGTCCCTGGGTGGGTCCAGAGATGCCATCTGGAAGCCAGGACCTAGAGTCGGGAACCTTAGGAATCTTCTTGGGGCTCTATTCTACTGCAACTGAGCTGGTACTCAAGACACAAGACAAAATCCTTCCCACTCTTCTCTTTCCTCAAGCAAAAGAGTCTCTCCTTATGGCTACCACTGCCTCAGGCCCATAGCAAGTACTGCCTGGCTACTGCTAATGTTCACTCAAGGCCCAAGGGCCCTTCAATCAGCTTGTCAGCTTGTGGTGAATGCTTCCAGGCCTGGGTCTCTCTCTTCAGGGAAGTGGGCTCCCATCTGGCCCAAGGCAGGTCCAGAAATGCCATCGAGGAGCCAAGGCCTGGAACCAGAGATCTCAGGAGTCCACTTGGTGCTCTACCTGACTGTGGCTGAGCTAGTACCCAAGCTGCAGGACAAAGTTCCCTTTACACTTTTATCTTCTTTTTTTTTTTTTTTTTTTTTTTTTTTTGAGACGGAGTCTCGCTCTGTCGCCGGGGCTGGAGCGCAGTGGCCGGATCTCAGCTCACTGCAAGCTCCGCCTCCCGGGTTTACGCCATTCTCCTGCCTCAGCCTCCTGTGTAGCTGGGACTACAGGCGCCCGCCACCTCGCCCGGCTAGTTTTTTGTATTTTTTTAGTAGAGACGGGGTTTCACCGTGTTAGCCAGGATGGTCTCGATCTCCTGACCTCGTGATCCGCCCGTCTCGGCCTCCCAAAGTGCTGGGATTACAGGCTTGAGCCACCGCGCCCGGCCCAGGTATTTCTTTAGAGCAATGTGAGAAGGGAATAATACAGAAAATGGCTAAGCTGGTGTCCAAGATGCATGACGAAGTCCTCTTTGCTCTCCCTCTCTTGTCCTCAAGCAGAAGGAAGGAGTCTCTTCCAGAGTTGTGAGCTGTGCTGCCTGAGGTTGGGAAGAGATGACACAATCATTCCCTTTGCTGCCTCAGCTGGTGTCTCACTAGGTCATATGCACCCCAAGTTCACTGGCTCTAAGCCCAGTCCAGCACTGGAACTTGCCTAGGAATTGCAGTCCTTGTGACCTAGACTGTCTTTTAAGTTTATTTAGGACCCCAGAGTGCTTTGCCTTTATATCGCAGTGATAGGGCTTGCCAGAACACAGCTTCCAATCATGAGGATGGATGATTTGCCTCTGGCTAGGGCTGGTCTAAATGTTCCCTCCGGGGGTGCTGGCTGAGTTCTGCCCTATGTTTTTTTCTGCTGTGACTGGGCAGCACTGAGTTCCAATGCAAAGTACCACAATCATTGGGCTGTCTCTCCCCCAAGCACACAGATTCTCTTTCTGTGCCATGTTGTCATTGTTAGGGAATGGGGGAGGGGTGGTATCAGCAATTCAAGACTGTCTTTCCCACCCTCTTCAGTGCCTGTTTCCTTAACATAATGTTGAAACCAGGTACTATGATCGCTCACCTGAGTTTTAGTTCTTATGAAGGTGCTTTTTTTTGTGTGTGTGGATAGTTGTTCAATTTAGTGTTCCTGCAAGGGGGACGTTCACTGGAAGCTTCTATTCAGCCATTTTGTTCCACCTCCCACTCATGTGGTTTTTAGTAGGCCTCAGTGTTTTACCACATAAGCCTTGACACAGGACTGCCTTAGCACATGGAAGGTGGCTTCTCCTGCAGAGTAATTAGAGAGAGAGTGAGTCTCCCAGATGGAAGTTGCAGTCTTTTTATTGTGTAGTCTTGAAAGTGAGATCCCATCTCTTCTGCCATATTTTATTCATTAACAGAGTGTCACTAAATATAGCCCACAGTCAAGAAAAGGGGAACCAAGTTCCATCTCTTGAGGAGAGGAGTATGGAAGAATTTGTGAATGTATCTAAAAAACCACCAAAATCTGTTCTCTGGCCACAAATTATTTGTCTTCGTCCCACATGCAAAATACATATCAAATAATTTGTGGGCATATATTTAAAACTAGTACACCACCTTACGCTCCACAGAAACTGGGATCTTGAGACATATCTTTCAAGGACTCCATTTTACGTACATGGAAGGGCTCAAACTCCCCAGATCCTCCACCATCTGGTCCTAATTACATATTTTCCACCACTTGCTTATGAATCCTGCATACAGTCAAATCAAATGATTCACCATTTCTTTTCTTTCTTTCTTTTTTTAAAAAAGAAGATTTACTATATATTTAATTATAACTTTTTGTAAAAAATACAAAAAACCCCGAGGCAGTGGGATATGCCTGGATTCTCTGCAGGCGGCACATTTTGAGGGCAGGCTGGGGTGGAGGAGGGACAGAGCCATTATATTAACCATTCTGTATTGAGTACCTATCACTTTCTTTTTTAAAACTTTTATTTTAGGTTCGAGGGTACGTGTGCAGGTTTGTTATACAGGCAAACTTGTGTCATGTGGGTTGCCTGAACAGATTACTTTGTCACCCAGGTACTAAGTCCAGTACCCAATAGTTATTTTTTTGTACTCTTCTCCCTCCTCCAACCTTCCACCCTCAAGTAGGCCCCAGTGTCTGTTGTTCCCTTCATTGTGTCCATGTGTTCTCATCATTTAGCTCCAACTTATAAGTGAGAACATGTGGTATTTGGTTTTCTGTTCCTGTGTTAGTTTGCTGAGGATAATGGCCTCCAGCTCCATCCACATTCCCACAAAATATGTGATCTCATTCTTTTTTATGCCTGCATAGTATTTCATGGTGTATATGTGCCACATTTTCTTTATCCAGTCTATCATTGATGGACATTTAGGTTGATTCCATGTCTTTGCAATTGTGTATAGTGCTGCAGTGAACATATGCGTGCATGTGTCTTTATGGTAGAATGATTTATATTTCTCTGGGTGTGATATGGTTTGGATCTGTGTCCCCATTCAAATCTTATGTTGAATTGTAATCCCTAATGGTGGAGGTGGGGCCTGGTGGGAGGTGATTGGATCATGGAGGTGGATTTCCCCTGGTTGCTGTTCTTGTGATGCTAGTGAGGGTATTGTTGTGAGATCTGGTTGTTTAAAAGTGTGTGGCACCTCCCTCCACACTTCCTCCTGCTCTGGCCATGTAAGACATGCCTGCTTCCCCAGAAGATGAATGGAAGCTTCTATGCTTTCTGTACAGCCTGCAGAACTGTGAGCCAATTAAACCTCTTTTCTTTATAAATTATCCAGTCTTAGGTATTTCTTTATAGCAATGCAAGAATGGACTAATACAGGGTATATACCCAGTAATGGGATTGCTGGGTCAAATAATATTTCTGTTTTTACATCTTTGAGGAATTGCCACACTGCTTTCCACAATGATTTAACTAATTTACACTTCCACCAACAGTGTATAAGTGTTCCTTTTACTCCACAACCTTGCCAACATCTGTTATTTTTTGACTTTTGAATAACAACCATTGTGACTTGTGTGAGATGGTGTATCGTGGTTTTGATTTGCATTTCTCTAATGATCAGGATTCACCTTTTCTTAATCACACCCTAAAGCTACCATTCTCTGTACCTTCATGGATGCTCTTACCCCAGGCTGGAAGGTACTTCCTTATCTTTCTTTTCAAATCCTCCACGAAAGTCCTACACTTATTTTCATACATTACCTTCTTCATAAAGTATGACAGCACCCCTAAAATAGAATGTATTTACTGCGTTTGATTGTAAATTGCTAGAGGGTAGGAAGCATACCTTGCTCATCTCTGTATTCTTCAAAACAGGATGCCTATTTCATTGGGCCCAACATGTGTTCAACAAATGCTGAATGAAATGATGTGAAGACAGCATTTCTCCGTTTTAGCTGAGACAAACACTTTGAGATGTTTGTGCCCATGTGACACATCAACATCATTATAGCATTTTATTTGTTGCATAAAATCTGTCTTTCAAAGCATAATCCAAAATTGCCATGTGGAGGGCATCCTGACAGAACTGGTGGTAAAATTTCCAAATTATATCAACATCTTCAAAGTCCCAGCCTTCTGTGGCTATATTGGAGGGCCAAGAAAAATTCAGTTACCAACATGTTGAAGTACCACAAAGATCCCACAATATGAGGAAGAGTGAGCTATACCGTTAGCTGTCTTTAGCTATGCTGTAGTAGGATATCTCTTGCTTAATTTTTTAAGCTTTTTTCTTTCTCCCCACACTTTCTCCCCACACTCTTTTCCTTCTTCCTTTCCTCTCTTTCTCATTCTCTCCTCCCTCCCTCCCTCCCTCCCTTCCTTCCTTCTCCTTCCTTTCTTTCTTCCTTCTTCCTTCCTTCTCCATATCACTTTCTCATCTGACCTCTCCTTGTTATTCTTGCTCTAAACTCTGTGAGGTTCTATATGAGTATTCTGATGGGACTACTATCCTTTAAATTAGTCAAATAGAAGTTGTGTTTGCTAACAGCTTTACTAAGGTATAATTTACATACCATAAAATTCATCCATTTTAAGTGCACAATTCAATGATTTTCGGTAAATTTAGAGTTGTGCAGCCATAACCACAATCTAGTTTTAGAACATTTCCATGATCCCAAAACGGTCTCCAGGGCTGACTGAATTTTTTAATGTATATATATTTTTACCTTCTCTTGTTATAAAAACAATAGAAAGTTACTTTAAAGCTGGGCATCGTGGCACATGCCTGTAGTCTCAGCTACTAGGTAGGATGAGGTGGGGAGGATCACTTGAGGCCAGGAGTCTGAGGCTGTAGCGAGTTATAATCATGCCTGTGAATAGCCATTGCCCTCCAGCCTGGGCAACATAGAGTGACCCCATTTCTTAAAGTCACTTCAGATAATTTAGAAAATACATAAAAGCAGAAAGAACTAAATAATAATAATAATAATAAAAAACCTTCATTCCACAATCTACAGGCAACCACTGCTATTTTGGCATATATTTAATTCCTCTCTCTGTCTACCTATTTATTTCCATCTTAGAAGGGAAGCTTCTATTTAGGCAGCCTGAGAAGTTGATTTGCTCTGGGTACACAGCAGCTATATATTAACAACTTAAACAGAGCAGGGAGGATCTCTTTTTGTCTTATTGACTTAAGATAATTTGACTGGACTTTTGACTTTCAAATTACCACGTTCAATATCTATTTCTGTGTGAGGGTAAGAAGTCAATTACGGCAATTGGTTCCTGGACCAAACTGAGGGTTGGGCTGCTATTTCTCGAGGCCCAGTAATGAGATGCAGATGAACTGGGGAGGAAGAGAATTTTTATTTCTGTAACCAGTTACAGGGAGAAGACCCGGAAAATATCACCAGGCCAACCTCAAAATTACAAAGTTTTCCAGAGCTTATATGCCTTCTAAGCCATATGTCTACGTATAAGTGTGCATTCATCTAAAGACACAAGTGATTCACTTCTTTTAATCTATAACTGAGTCTGAGGGTCTGAGTCCTGAACACCTTCCTCTGAGAGCCTCAGTAAATTTACTTAAGCTAAATGGGTCCAGGTGCTGGGGTGATTACCCTTATCTTGTCTCCTGTTAAATCATGCAGGTTTGGGGAGTTCCTTCAGACCCCCAATAAACTTGTTTGTGGAGGCCTGGGGAGTTTCTTGACTCCCCCAATAAAACTTGTTTAATTCTAAACGGGTTAAGGCCCAGGAAAGGTCTAGGCAAAACTCTTGGTGGGCTTTTGTTCCATTCCAGCCTTTGTATAGGGCACTGGTTCTTTCAGCTTTTGATATTTAACTGAACCCCTCAGTCTGTACTGAAACAGTTGTATGGAGGCCTGCGTTAGTGAGACCTGGCCCGCCACACAATGACTAGGCCATTATGTGCTGGGGATTGCAATGTGGATTTGACATGTGTGTGGGGTGGGAGTGGATAAGTGGGGGAGGGGATACAGTAATAACTGCCTAGAGGCCTGATAGAGGACCCTAACTACAGAAACTGTGTGCTGGGGTGGTGGGAGGGATGTGAGCTTGAGAAAATCAGAACTCTTGCGAGGAAAAAGCAAGCTGGGCTTCAAGCGCCTGCCTTGGGACTCCCCAGCATTTCTTTGAAATGGTAACATGAGGGGAAGGTTGAATAAAAAGGGAAGGGCATGTGATAATGCAGAAGGGGATGAGCATGTCAGGAGATTTCTGATGAGCCTGGTAGAGTGCATTGCCCAGACTAAGTGTCAAAACATGTACCAGTAAATGGGCAACAGAGCTAAGATATGGAACTGGATAATCAAGTTGTGGGTGGGGCTACGGGGATTGCCCATTCCTGGCTGAGAAGTTGGCAGTTTCTGTTTTGTATTAGCAAAGAAGTTGGTTAAAGTGTCACCCATGGCATTTTTGGATCAAGACCACAGATCTACTGAAGCCAAAACTTTGGGAGAATTGGTAGGTAAACAAGTGAAGATGTTGGAATATGCTGGTGATTTTCTGTGGTCTCCAATAACTTTTGCAAGAGAAAAGCATCTCAACTTGGAGCTATTTCAAAGCTTTACTATTAGAAGTCCTTTGGCCTGCAGCCGGTAGTTTAAGTTGTCTGAGAGTCAGGAAATCACAACACATGCAGGATTGGAAAAAGTGAATTCTTTGTTAGAGACTAAAGTGAAAAGGGAGAGGCAGAAAACAAAGTTGGTAATGAAACTGGGGCCTGGGAAGCCTCCACATCCCTGCCTCTCCTGGGCATCTTCTGCTGTATGTTCCCTGCCTATCAAAGGTTTAGAACATGCAGCCTGGGAACACAGAGTATCTGGGCCTCCCCAATTCTGATATTGTTTTGCAGATGTCAGATGTCAAGATGTCAAGATGTAAATCAGATATCAAGATGGAGGCCATTAAGCTGGAGGCTGCAGGCAGAGCACTGAGATTTGTTTCTGAAAGACAGAAATTTTTAGTTTAGGGTCTGGATTCATGGACCATGACTTGATAAGTTTTTGCTTATATTCATTCAGTGGATTCTTCCAGCTAAGAACCAAAGTCAGGAGATCTTGTCAAGTAAGTAAGTTGTATTGCAGGAGAAACCCTAGATCCAATGAGTAAAGATCATGATCTCCTATTTAACCTAAAAGGTTATTTTCAGGCCTCCACACCTGCAACAATGAGGATTAAACTGCTAAAAGGTGCAGTCCCCTAATAGGAGACTCCCCCACTAATGCCCACCTCAGCTGCAGGTGTGAAAGACGAGGAGTAAGGAAGCTTTTCCCAGAGAGCAAAACCAGGGGCAGCTGGTTTTCTAGGGCAGGGAGTTGCTGAAATTCTTCTCAAGGAGGATATATTATTGCGTACGATCATTGTGTTTTTTCTTCCCTTCTCTTTTTTCAAATGGGAGCTTTTTCTCTAAAGTGGTCCTGTTGTCCGTGCAACTTCGTACACTGGGTCTGTTGGTTGTGGTTAAATAACTTATCTATAGACTTCCAGACAATAAGGAGCTGCATTTAGACTTGTCTGGGAGATATCACTGAGATATCTTGGGTATAATAAGTTAATGAGACTTAGCATTGGAGTATATTCTTTTGGGAAGAGGGTAAGTGCAATTTTGGCAGTCCATGGAACAGTTGCATAATGCTGGGAGGATACATTTTAAAACCTGTATGTATGAAAAAAGGGTGTATAAATGCTAGGAAGTCAAGGAGCAAACTGTAGTGAGTCCCAATGACGTTATTTGATACAACTGTGAGTAAAACGAGAATTCCTTGCCTGTACTTTTCAATTAATCAAGCTAACAAATTCCCTTTTTAGTTTAAGTGGGTTTGAGTTGGTTTTAGTATCACTTTCAACCACAAATGCCTGACTGATATAACACATATATATTTAATAAATATTATGTCAAAGTCTTATATGTAGATAATTTATAAGGGCAAATGGTGTTAGTAACTAAGAAAGTACATATATATTTACAAGTAGATCAACTTATTTTCTAGAATGTAAACTACTTTTTACAAATTTATCCTTTGAAGAGAGGGAATATTTCCTGCTGTGTTTACATCCAAGCATCCAATTATGTTAATTCATGATTAATGTATTTCTCAGGTTTTAGTCAATGATCATTGGCACATGTGGGTTTAAACATAAGGGGATCAGATAAAGTATTTTTAAATTTATATTTTCATTATTGGTAGATATATTTGGGTGTGGCAATCCAGTCTTTATGGTCATGTAGACTTACTGAACATAGTAGATTAGTAGATTAGATCCTTGGCCAAGGAAATTTTACAAATAGTTTCCTAAGCTATAAACTTTGCCTATGCAATTCACAAATATCTAATGATATGTAAATGGTGTGTTAATACTGACAGATAATTACTTGCACTCATAAAGTAACAATTTCTAATAGGTCGTTAAATCTTACTTTGCTGTTTAGACACTAAAGACTTTGTTTCATGCACCTGTTCACTACAATGCACTGTTTTTTTTGTTGTTGTTTTGAGACACAGTCTCACTCTCTTGCCCAGGCTGAAGTGCAGTGGCACAATCTTGGCCCACTGCAACCCTTGCCTCCCAGGTTCAAGCAATTCTCCTGCCTCAGGCTCCTGAGTAGCTGGGATTACAGACTCATGCCACCACGCCTGGCTTATTTTGTATTTTTAGTAGAGATGGGGTTTTACCATGTTGGCCAGGCTGGTCCTGACCTCAGGTGATCTGCCCACCTCGGCCTCCCAAAGTGTTAGGATTACAGGCATGAGCCACCATGCCTGGCCTACATGCCACTGTTAATAGTATTATTTTTCAAAGAACTCCTCTAGTAGTAAGCATAGTATCCCCCAACTTCCAAAGTTTTGATATTTTTTTCCCCTTTCTCTTTGCCTCTAGTTAAAAATAAATCTCTTCTTGATAATTTTAATGTGGTTTGGGGAAGAAACAAAAGTAGATGTGTTTTAAATCTATAATTTTAACCTGGAAGGTACCATTATGTCTTTAAAGTGCCTGGCCCAGATTAGGTACACGATAAATGGTAGTGATTATTATTGTGGGGAGGAGGGTGGTGGAGCATCAGGAATCAACTTATGCAGGGGTCCCCAACCCCCTGGAACTGGGCCCCACAGCAGGAGGTGAGCAGCGGGCCAGCGAGCATTACTGCCCGAGCTCTGCCTCCTGTCAGATCAGTGGCGGCCTTAGATTCTCATAGGAATGCGAACCCTGTTGTGAACAGTGCATGCGAGGGATCTAGGTTGCACACTCCTTATGATAATTTAACGAATTCCTGATGATCTGAGGTAGAATAGTTTCATCCCCAAACCGTCTCCCTACAACCCCCACAATGGTCGCCCAGTCCATGGAAAAATTGTCTTCCATGAAACCCGTCCCTGGTGCCAAAATGGTTGGGGACCGCTGAACTAATATTACTTCCTTCATTTCATTTCTTTTTTTTTTTTTGAGATAGGGTTTCACTCTGTCACCCAGGCTGGAATGCAGTGGTGGGATCTCAGCTCACTGCAGCCTCTACCTTCCTAGACTCAGGTGATCCTTCCACCTCAGTCTCCTGAGCCATTGGGACCACGGGTGTGCACCACCACACCCAGCCAATTTTTATATTTCCTGTCAAGACAAGGTTTCACGCCATGTTGCTCAGGCCGATCTCAAACTCCTGAGCTCAAGCAATCTGCCTGCCTCTGCCTCTCAAAGTGCTGGGATTATAGTCCTGAGCCACCCCCTCATGCCTATTTCATTGATGTCTCTTATGAGATTGGACTTCTTATAAATGTGGATGAATCTATTGTACTCGGTACATGTGAAATGCACACATATTTTATGCTTTAGTGAATGTTTGGGTTCTTTGTCTCCTTTTAGTTTGGTAATGAGTGTTCAATTTGAAAATCCCGAGCTTATCTCAGCAGAATACAAGGAAACAGGAGCTCCTCAAGCATTGCTGACATTATTAGGGTCATCTTTGTGGTATCAGACCTGGTCCCTACCATTAGTTATGCTACAGTAGAGCCCTCATCTTAGTTGTACATCTGCATATTATTTCAAATTCCCTTTTCATCTATTTTTGTTTTACTGAATTAATTTCGTCATTATGGCTTCATCCCATGATAAAAAATATTTCCTGTGGAGCTGGGGGAAGTTTTGGTGAACACCAAAGCACATCCAATTCTGCAGTCATTTATTGTTAGGCATCTTGCAAATGCCAGACCCTGCAGGAGAAATATCAGTATGAAGATAGAATCCCTGTTCTCTGGCAACTAAAATTCAGTAGAAAGGATAAGGTAAAATGCATAGGTCACTAAAATGAGGCAGAAAATAGCAAAATATATACCATTATACAAAGTACTTACTCTGTGCCAGTCACTCTTTTAAAGCAGTTTAAAAATAGTTAATTCATTAAAACCTTAAACAATTATTATTATCTCCATTTTCATATGTGGAAACTGAGACACAGAGAGGGTAAGTAATTTGTCCAAGTTACCAAAGTAGTAAGTGGCAGATCTGGGATTTGATCCACTTGATCCAGAGAGTCCAGTTCTAGAACTGGCATGCTACCTTGCCTAGGTTAAACCAAAGTTCCATTCATTTGAATGTTCCTATTCAAGTGAGTGAGTGATTCTGTGTGCTCATCTATGAGTGTGCATGCATGTGTGTGCATGTGTGTACGTAGGGAACAGAAATGGGATTTAAAAGAGATTGTGAGCTATGTCTTTCTAGTTTTATGTCATTTTATGTTCAATTTGTTACATCTTGATCTTTTCTTAACATTCCAATTATACTCTGCTTGAAACACTTCAAAACTCCTGGACTTCTGATTTCTCCCATTATCTATCCAAGTCTAACTGGCTCAGAACTTTACAACTTTGGATCAAAAGCCTTTGCAAAATTTGGGCAAAGTGGAAGTACCTTATGTTCTTCAGAAAAGGTTATAGGTTTTCAGACAGAACAGAATGAAAGTCACCATGTCTATGACCACACATTATAGTGTTGGCTTTATGATGGTAATTATCAGACCAATTCATCACTGTATCCAATTGACTTCAGTGTCCCAAATCACTTGGGCTCTGTTTTTTGACGTCGGCTGAGTAAAGATAGGGAGTGTGAAAGATGTGTGTGTGTCTTTGTTGGATAATAGGTGAACTGAGGATGCCTGCCTGGGCCTAAGCTGTGTCCAGCCCTGTAATTCACAAATATCTGGGAAAGGATGATTAATGGGCACCAAAGGTCTATAAGCAGGAGAGTTTGAGGAGGAATAAGGACAAGAGAGCTCAAGGATGATTACTGGAAAATACCCGAGAGGACAGCATGGTGTCTGTCTTAGACATGCTCTCCAAAATGGCACCGTGGGCTCATGGTGGAGGTCTGTGGTTGGCGGGGCCATAGGCAGAAGACGTGAGAGAGGCTTTTCCACAAAGGGTTTGTGACACAGGGGCACAAACAGTATCATCTAGGTGCCCATGTGAGGAAGTGTGACCAAAGTGGGGAAGAGGACATTTCTTTCCCTTCCTGTGGTACTCAGTGTAATATCAGTGTGGTAAGAACCCTGGAGGAAGAAGGGTGGCCCTTACCGGAAACAGTGGATGCTGGGGGCCGAACCAGCTCAATTGGCAGAGACCTGACTGACTTGTTTGCAGGTTATGTGAGATACATTAGAGTATTCCCGAAAATGACTTAGAGGAGCCTCAAATGTAGGAACACGAGGGAATGAGATGTGGCTCATGTTCTGCAGAATACCCACCAGCTAGAGCAGCCCAGGAAATGGGTTATGTAGTAACTTCTGTTTTACAGACTAGTTCTTGAATGAATTCTACTGCATGAATTTATTAGTGTTAGATGACTCCACCACAAGTTAGCTACTGCTCTAAATTTATAGGATATGCTGTTTTCGTGGTATGGGTTCCCCCCAGAAAGAAGATATTGAGACAAGATTCTATGCAAATTCTATAGTTCATTGGTAAGTTACTTCTAAGAAACACTGGTAGGGCAGTGGGGAAGTGAGACAGAAATAAGAAGGTAGCCAGTAAAGGGTGAGTTATTAAGCCAGTTACTACTGCAGGCAACTGGGGTGCAATCTCACTGGGGGAAACCGTGGGAAACATTGTAGAACACACATCTCAGAGTCATCCCACTTGAGGGGCAAGGAAGCTGGGGTATGTATCCACCCACTCTTGTCAGTTATTGGTTGAGGGCTCTTCCCAGGGGGATCTTAATCCTTCAGCACTTCCAGCAGAAAGAGCTGCTCTAGCAGCCAGAGAAAGTCCAAAGGCAGACAATCACAGGTGCTGGCAGTTGGAAGCCAGGTTGGTGCGCGTGGAAATACTAAGTGTGGGGAATATGGGTGGGGTGCAGACAGTGGCTGCTACTCCTATGACACGTGATGTCTTCTAGCTTGTTGGTTCCACAGTTTGACATTGTCTTGGTCATGTAATGGATTTACCTGCTGATCAACACTTGAAAACTTCTCATGCCTCCCCTGCTCCTGGTTGCATTTGGTGTTCCCCTTCCTCCTTGTCTTTCCACTTCACTCAGTTCATCTCCATTTGCCTTGGCTTTGGCATCAAAGACCTGTGGAAAGCTATTTCCTTTTTGAGCCTCAATTTTTCTAATCTCAAGGTAAGAATAATAATGTTTTTAGGATTTTTGTGTGGATTGAAGAATGTGTTAACATATAGAAAAAACCATATGTCATAACCTGTGTTCGAGAAGGGCTAGCTCTCTTTCTATTGCCATACTTGTTTTTCTCTTGGCAAAGCCAAGAACTCTTGGAGACCTTATCTTTCTGGGAACCCCCCCAAAACTGAGATGTGTAGATAAAGGCTAAGTTTGTCCTCTAACAGAAAACTATGCATTTTGTTATTTTTCTAATAATTTTATCTAATTTAAAATGATTACATGTTTACTTTTGATATTTAGTGGAACAATATAAGACATACTTCACTGATGTCTAAGCATATTGCATTTACTTTGCTGTCTTTCATCACTTAACTTATCCCACAAATAATTAGGATAGGAAGTAGAGACTCGGCTTTATGAAACTATAATCATGGCTCTGCCCTGAGCTTAGGCCAATCTCAGAGTCATTTATGTGTCTCAGGAGACTGTGATGTTTTGTATTCCTGGCCTTTTGTGCCCTGTGGTATCTGTGTTGGCTGTTGATTCCATGAGTTGCCGTTATTTGCTCTGAATTATTTAAGATGGAGGGAAGGAAAGAGAGAAGGGAGAAAGGAGAGGGGAGAAGGGAGGAGGAAGGAGAGCTGCTATTGTTGGCTTCTGAATAACCTGTAGTTTTCATAGTGACACTTTCCTAGATATACACATGCTGTATATAATTACAAAGTACTCTTACATACATTTAAAGATTTAATCCTTATAACTATCCCGTAAAATGAGCAGGAAGAAAAAGATCTATCAAGATCAGATTTGTACTAATCCTTTGGAGGAGGCAACTGTGAAGGAAAGGAAATTCAGAGAAAAATAGGATGCCATGCACCAAGGCAGTAATATTACGCCTTTTGTTTGCTTAGGGAAAAAAGAATGCACCCATAGGGTCCATTGCTTTTTATGTTGTCGAGGTGAAAGGGGTGGATTACTGAGGTTTGAACCAGTCTTGACCCTAGCAGTTCTGACATGAGTCATATTGAGAAAGGTCTCTTATCATCATGAGCCCTGCTTTCCTTATCTGCAAAACTGAGGTAAAAATACTTGCAGGAGAGACCAGCTATCACATGGAGGTAGCTGTAAGAATTTAACAAAATGTGCATAAAAGCACTGTGCAAGCTGTAAAGTACTGTACATAGATACTACACACTGATACTTCACTGAAAACGAAGACATGATTTTGTAGAATCAGGAGAGTATAAAATATCAAACTTAAAAGTTGACCTCCTAATGGGAGGTCATTATTGGGAATCCAAAGTTTATTGACTTGGAGGTTTAAAATTTGTCTGGCAGAGGCACAGAAAGACTAATATTGCATGTTCTCACTTATTTAGGAGATCTAAAAACCAAAACAATTGAACTCATGAACATAGAGAGTAGAAGGATAGTTACCAGAGGCTGGGAATGGCAACGGGGGGTTGGTGGGGAGGTGAGGATGGTTAATGGGTATAAAAAATAGAAAGAATGAATAAGACCTACTATTTGACAGCACAACAGGGTGACTATAGTCAATAATAACTTAATTGTACATTTTCAAGTAACTTAAAGCAGTGATCCCTAACCTTTTTGACACTGGGGACCGGTTTTGTGGAAGACAATTTTTCCATGTTGAGGGGTGAGGGATGGTTTCAGGACGAAACTGTTCCATCTCAGATCATCAGGCATTAGTTAGATTCTCTTCTTCTTCTTTTTTTTTTTTTTTTTTTTTTTTTTTTTTGAAACGGAGTCTCACTCTGTTACCTAGGCTGGAGTGCAGTGGTGTGATCTTGGCTCACTGCAGCCTCTGCCTCCCAGGTTCCAGCAATTCTCCTGCCTCGGCCTCCCAGGTAGCTGGGATTATAGGCATGCCCCACTACACCTGGCTAATTTTTGTATTTTTAGTAGAGACGGGATTTCACCATGTTGGCAGCTGGTCTCGAACTCCTGACCTCAGGTGATCTGCCTGCCTCGGCCTCCCAAAATGCCAGGATTACAGGCGTGAGCTACTGTGCCTGGCCCAGTTAGATTCTTATAAGGAGTGCGCAATCTAGATTCCTCACGTGTAGTTCGCAATAGGGTTCATGCTCCTATGAGAATCTAAAGCCACCACTGATGTGACAGGAAGCGGAGCTCAGGCGGTAGTGCTTGCTCGCCCACCACACTTACTTCCTGTTGTATGTCCCGGTTCCTAACAGGCCACAGACCAGTACCAGTCCAAGGCCCGGGCACTGGGGACCCCTGACTTAAAGAGTGTAATTGGATTGTTTATAACTCAGGGGATAAATGCTTTTTATTTATGTTATTATGCATTGCATGCCTGTATCAAAACATTTCATGTACCCTCCATAAATATATATACCTACTATGTACCCACAAAAAATAAAAATAAATTTTTAAAATTTCTAAGTGAAACATTAACAGATTAAATCTATATACCATAAACAAGAATTCATTCCACCATAGGAAATCTCATATGGAATATTATATCAAAATAAAAGAGAAAAGTCAAAATGATTTTAAAAAAGATTTGTCTGTCAGAAGATTGTTTGATTGTTTGTTTTTAAAAGTAAGATGCCAATACAAATTTATTTGTCCAGTGCCTTTGTTGACAGTGGAGGGGTAATATTGGAATATTTTGGAGGCGCCTTTATCCAAGTATTTTAAAGTAATGCTTATGCAATGTAGAATTGTCATGAATTTGCCAGATAATGGCAGGAACTTTCACTGTGTTGGACTGCTAGGTTTTGAAAGATCCATGTTTAAGTCCACATTCGGCCACATAGTAACTGTGCAGCATGAGGCTTGCTATTTTATCATTTGTAAAAAAAGGATAAAAGTTCTTCTAGGGAATCATTGTGAAGGATGGAATGAGACATTGGGTGAGAAAATTCTCTGAAAACCATAAACAACTCCATATATATAAGATGTATAGTTTTTATCGTTACTCGTGTTTAAAGAAGCGAAACCAAAAAGCAAATGTTCAATGACACAATTTAGAGAGAATCAAGTCAGAAATTAATGAGGTGTAGTCAAAAAGGAAACACAGATTGCTTTCTGATAATGATTTCTTCCCATATGGCTTTGATAGGGGATGTTTATGGGTGACAAATGGGGAACTATGCAAATGTGATGCATGTGCACGAATTTATTTTAAGATTCATAGCTTGCCTTGCTGGCAAGTTATGGACTTCTAAGAGCTTCAGTCAGACCTGCTCACTCCATTGCCTGTTTCAGACTTAGAAGACTGTAAATAAATTTGATTCAACCCCCAACAACTCTGTAAGAAAGTCAAAGGGCTGACTGACCTCAGGTGTCAAAAGGCAGCATAGGAGTTCTAACTATGCAGAAGGAGCACCTGGGTGGGGCCAGGTGGCTAGCCAGGAAGGTTCTCCATAGGATACCCTTATTGTGGTAAATCTGCCACAACCCACTTTCTGGGTGTTAACGTTGTAGCTTATAAAATCCAATTGTGTCAGCATATAGAGAGTAGATCTTTCTCTCTGGAGTGTGGTGACATTATTCCTACTCATCATGTGAAGTTTAAGACCTAATACCAGTTAGTTAATTTTAATGACAAACATAGTTACCAGGAAATCCAGAGTTTCTAGCTAACACACGAGAAGCCAAATCACCATCATAAAATTGCTTGGTGAGCTTGGAATCTGAACAGGCATCATTAGTCACCTGATTTGAATGTTAAAGGGTTTGTCCGTCAAGTTTCTTGAGTGCAGGCAACAAAATTCTCTATTGACTCACCTAAGCAGAAAAGAAATTCATTGGTACTTCTTGGTCAGTACACAGAAGTGATAGGTAGGCTGGAAAGCCAGGCTCAGAAGACAGTGGGAACCAAGAAAGGCTATGAATGGCAGACACATTGTCATCAGTTCAGTGTTCCACTGCTGTCGGAAATCTGAGCAGTCGATGCTGCTGCTACCTTTGGACTCTCAATGCTGATGCTACTGCTGATTTTTTGGAAATGCTCACACCACCATGTAAGCTTCTCAGCTCTCCTTGCATATTTGTTTCTCTCCTTCAAGATCCAAAGACCTGGGTAGGAACATCTGGTTGCTGAGTTCAGGTCGTAGCATCTACACAGCTATTGGGATGCTAGAAGAGGAAATATATGGCCCCCAGACCTGTGCTTCTGCAAGTGTAATCTGCAGACTGGTGCCAGGCCATGGAATGATCATTTTTATTTCGTGATGAGGCAAGGAACTCATGCTCCAATGTAAATCAATTTAGTGCTTTTTCTTTTCTTTTTTTTTTTTTTTTGTTGAGACAGAGTCTCGCTTTGTCGCCCAGACTGGAGTGCAGTGGCCGGATCTCAGCTCACTGCAAGCTCCGCCTCCCGGGTTCACGCCATTCTCCTGCCTCAGCCTCCCGAGTAGCTGGGACTACAGACGCCCGCCACCTCGCCCGGCTAGGTTTTTGTATTTTTTAGTAGAGACGGGGTTTCACCGTGTTAGCCAGGATGGTCTCGATCTCCTGACCTTGTGATCCGCCCGTCTCGGCCTCCCAAAGTGCTGGGATTACAGGCTTGAACCACCGCGCCCGGCCCTGAGCCACCGCGCCCGGCCCAATTTAGTGCTTTTTCTACTTAGGCAGCTTTGCTATGGAAAAAGTGTCAGTTTAATTAAACAGTGTGCTACTAAACAGAGCAGCACTTTCCTTGACTTCATCATGGGAGGCTAGGACCTGACATCTGGGGGCTCCCCACAAAAGAAGAGTGTTTGGAACCCATGTTGTAAAAAAACAACAAATATCCACCACAAATAAGATCAGGCTGAGTAAGTCTGATGTCTACTACTCCATCATAGAGACATTTTTGCCATCAGTAATATGTGTGTTATGTGCATCTAGACATACCCTCACCTGGCTGGTGTTTGGTTGGATATGGTGATTTTGACTGTCACTATTCTCTTTCCCACAGGGCAGGTTGCTAGCTACCCTCTTGGGAAAGGAAAGGTTGGGGGAGACAGTTTCATGCCCACCCAAGTTGGCTGGTTGAGACTCTTCACTGTGATGGTGGGCCAGTGACCCTCAGATGACCTTGGAGTGGGGGTTATCATCTGTCCATTGTGAATCCTGTCCTTTCTGTCTTCCATAAGCCAAATACTCATAGCACCTTGATGGAGTAGTTCTTTTTCCAGTGGTCAGGAAATGATCACAATTTAAATAGTTGGGGAATGGTGTTAGAAGGAAAGCAAGTATTGCAACTCTGATTTAGCTTCCTTGGTCCTTTGTATTATACATAGAGGCAAAAGCATCACTCTGTAAGCCATTAGAGTATGTCTCATGTGAATTCCCCTTGTTCTCTTGCTCTTCCACTTCTCCTTCAGTCCTCTCTTAAGATCTTCCTGTTGAGTCCCCCTCCCAGCACCTCCCTAGAGATTGCTAACCCTCCCTACAGAATAGTAAAGTTCCCATCTCTTCTTGAGACTTTTGAATTCAGACTCCCCAGTAGTCTGCTGGATGTAGAGGGCTTTTCCCTTCACTTTAGCTGGTTATCAAAGTATGGGAAGCTCTGGTCTTATGAATGGGGCGGAGAAAAGATAGTAGAGTACAGAAGAATTCCTTTTAGGTTCCTAAAAATTGAGCACCAGTCACCATCTGATATGGTTTGGATATGTGTCCCTGCCCAAATCTCACGTCAAATTGTAATCCCCAATGTTGGAGGAGGGGCCTGGTGGGAGGTGATTGGATCATGGGGGTGGAGCTCTCATGAATGGTTTAGCACCATCCCTGCCTTGGTACTGTATAGTGAGTGAGTTCTCATGAGATCTGGTTATTTAAAAGTGTGTGGCATCTACCCACTCTCTCTCTTGGTCCTGCTCCTGCCATGTGATGTGCTGGCTCCCACTTCGTCTTCTGCCATGATTGTAAGTTTCCTGAAGCCTCCCCAGAAACAGATGCCACCATGCTTCCCATACAGCCTGTGGACTGTGAGCCAATTAAACTTTTCTTTATAAATTACCCAGTCTCAGGTATTTCTTTATAGCAATATGAGAACGGACTAATACACCATCTAAGAGATGAATGGCCTTCGAAAGACTACTTAAAAATTGCACAATAGTATCAATATGACCTCGCTCCTCCTTATTAAACTAAGCTGCATTCATTGCTTATACATCTTGAGTTTCAGTATGCAACTTCCCATGATAATGGACTATGAATGGTGCCACAGTGAAGTTGCTCTTCTCCAAAGCTCAGTGTTCTTCCTGCCTCTAACTCTGATCATGAAGGAAAGGAATGTTGGGGAGAAGTTTTAGTTCAACCTACCTTATCCTTCTACACTAAACCAGATCAAAACTGGTTATAGCTGACAAAACTCCAGTTCTCATAGATAGATTAACCCTCAATCACATCTTGTAGTTTGAGAACAATTCCATATCTCTAATATAACTTAGAAAGTTCTGATATTATAGACTAATCTGAGCTGCTTACCATGTACCCCACCAAGAAAAGCTATGAAAAAATGCATGTTAAGTGCTATGGACTTGAAAACAAGAAATAAAAGAGGAAGAAAGGAAGGGAAAAAGAAGGAAAGAAAAAGGAGGTAGGAAGGGAATAAAAAGAAAAAATAACTCATATTTAGATAATAAAAGATTATCTTTTCAAATATTATATAGTGGGTAGGTTAAAATAATTGGAATTTTCTGGTATAATTAACTTGCAATAGAATGGCAAATATCCTTCATCTGTCATTGGACTCATGCCATAATTATTTATTTTTTCTATAAAAAAAGAACTGTAAATCTGTTTTATTTATTTTTATTTTATTTAATTTATTTTTTTTGAGATAGAGTCTTGCTCTGTTGCCCAGGCTAGAGTGCAATGGCATGATCTTGGCTCACTGCAACCTCCACCTCCCAGGTTCAAGCAATTTTCCTGCCTCAGGCTTCCAAGTATCTGGGATTACAGGTGCATGCCACTACACCTGGCCAATTTTTGTATTTTTTAGTAGAGGTGGGTTTTTGCCATGTTGATCAGTCAGGTCTTGAACTCCTGACCTCAGGTGATCCGCCTGCCTCAGCCTCCCAAAGTTCTAGGATTACAGGTGTGAGCCACCGAGCCCTGCTGAAAATCTGTTAACTTTAGTATGTTAAGTGCAGCCTCTTTCTGAAGGGATTTGCATTCTTAAAGAAAAGAAAGGATTTTTTTACCTGAGGCAACCTAAAGGCAAGTGTGTTTAGGGTTTCAGTAAAAAGTGATCTTTAGCTTCTACACCCCATAACTCCAGGTTCAAGGGCTTTGTTTTCACTGAGTTGATCTGGTTTAGTGTTTTAAGGTGAAAGTGTGGTAAGTTACTATAGAAGAAAGGAAAATTAAAGAAGAGTGGGGATGAAGGAGGAAGGTTGATGGTGCATGAGAGGAGAAGAGAGGGGCACACACCATCGGCACATCTGAATGTAGGAAGTGGGGAAGGTAGGACTCGGTGATCACACGGTGTGAAATTTCTCCAATGTTTCACATGTATGGGACAAAAATCAATGAGTCACTCAGCAAGCATTTTAATGAATATTATACATAGAGCAATGGGGGAATTGGAGATATTAAAATGTAGACACACAAAATTATTTAAAAATTCTATATTGTAAATGCTAAAGGCTGAGTAGAAACAAGAAGTGTTAATAGCTCTGAGAGGTTAGTAAAGATGCCTCTAATTCCTCCTTGGAGTTAGACCTTGGTTAGGCATTGAAGGATGGAATGATAATGTCAAGAATTGTGAAAAGTCTGAGATTTGACCCTACTTGCAAGCTAACAAGTTAGCTTGCCACAGTTTCATGGATACTGGCAGAAGATATAAGACCCTCAGCTCAGAAACAAAGACTTTATTGCTCACAGCACAGCAAGCAGAATGAGACAGAATCTTTTTTTCTTGTTTTGAAAGAGAAATTTACAGAGGGAATAATAGAGGAAAATAAAGAGATCAGGAAGTACAACTTGTTCCTGACAGAGTAGAAAGTGAGAATCCAAATTGGGTTTTGACACAGCAGATGTGTAGCCCAGACAGTAGAGCTGGCTACACACACACAATTATCTCTAAGAGGAGGGCTGGCTTCCGGTTCATTCCTTATTCCTCCCCCATGGCTCACTCCTGCTGGTTTTGGTCTCTGGTTTCTATAAGAGCACTGGTTCAGTTGCTAAATGAAACATAGTGAATAAGGGGTTGTTATCCAAGGGTCTGTTTTTTTTCCCAGGGTCATCTTTCCATAGTCCTATGCTGTTCATTCGATACTGCAGCCATGAGCTACATGTGGTTATGCAGCATTTAAAATGTGGCTAAACTGAAATGTGCTGTAAGTGCAAAATACACATTGAATTTCAAAGACTTAGTGAAAGGGAAAATATTTCATTAATACTTTTTATATTGATTACATGTTGAAATAATATTTTGAATATATTATTTTAATAAAATATGAACATTAATTTCACCTATTTCTTTTTACTTTTTAATATATGGCTTCAAGAAATTTTAAATTACATATGTGGCTCACATGTGTGGCTCATGTGATATTTCTCTTGGATAGGTACATTTGAGCAAGAGAGGAGCCTCCCTGAGGTTCTCCTTATTATACTCCAAAGGCTGTGTTACTGATTTCCTGTTTTCTTATGGACCTCAACTGGGCACGGCCTGGGCCATTGACCTGCATTAAACTGCAGTCCTCCTTGATGTACTCTACTGCCCCTAACCAGAGTGTTTTCAGATGGGAGAAACAGGGATATAGTCAAGACTTACCTTTCCTCTTGTGACCTTGTCCTCCACTTGCCTTTACAAAGTTTTGCCACTCACTTTGCCACTCACAAAGTTTTGTAGGTGACTCAGGCTTTATGGAAGGGTCAAAGAATGCTAAAGGGAATTACAACCTATGGGGAAAGGACTTTCAAACTGTGTATGGATTGCATCTTATTTCCATGGTGAAAAATGTACTCAGGCGATCCCTTTGAGCATCCTTAACCTTGCTCTTCTGACCTTGAGTTTTTACCCCTCCAGGAGACTACCATCTTCTAATATCTGTCATGACAATCTGCGACTCTTTTTTTTTTTTTTTTTTTTTTTTGTGATAGAATCTTGTTATGTTGCTGAGGCTGGGCTTGAAACCCTGGCGTCAAGTGATCCTTCTGCCTCAGCATCCCGAGTAGGTGGGACTACAAGTGGGTGCCACTGCACCTGGCATGCTACGCATCTTGTATGCAACTCTACCAAGTACTCACAGGGATGGTCTTATCTAAGGATATCCACTCCCAACCCTGTTTTCTACTCCCTTTGAATGCTGGCTTCCTGAGAATACTACCCAAACAACCTGTTGATAAGACAAAGTTGAGTTTACTCTTACCGCAGTAAGGGTAAGCATTACCTCAACACAGTCTTAGTGGCTTCCTTAGGGGAAAGGGCTAAATTGTGATGTTTATGAGGCTTCAGATACTAGTTTAAAGTGGGCCTTTCATGCAGAGGATAGATCATCATTGGATAAAGAATCATGATATAGTAGTTTAAAATTGGTGGACACAGCAAGGGGAGATTTTGAGGTGAATGTTTTTATTAAAGAGTCTTAGGGAGTAAATAGCTGTTGATGCTGTCTATTGAATTGAACAGTTTGATTTTCATTTAAACAATTTTCTTGGAGAAGGTTTCTGGAAAAACCTTATTTGCAACTTTTATCCTCTTAAACAAAATTTTTTTTGGAATAGTAAAGTCAATGTTGATAAAGACAGCACAATTGTAAAGTGATGTTAGTAAAGTTAGTAAAGTGTGCCGAATAGGAAAGGCATGTTAATGCAGACAGTAAACTGTGTAGGTCTAGGTGGTATAGTTCTCACCCACAGCAAGACATGCTCCCATTCTGTGTTACTCAGTTTTCAGGGCTCCAGAAGGGTAGTCTTGGGCGCTCTATGTCTAAAGATATTATAGTGCACATCAGCTTACCACACGTACACACGGACATTTATTGTCCTAGTTTGGGTTTCCCTCAAAACAGACTCTGAGACAGGGATTTGGTTTATTTGGGATGTGATTGTAGGAAAAGCAGGAGGGAAGGTGGAAAATTAGTCAAAAGTGCGTGAATGAGCAGGTTACCACTGTAGGCAACAGGGACTTAATCCCTCCTGGAACCTTCTAACAGACTGTGGACTACCTTGAGGGGTAGGAAGTTGGGGTCCTCATCCACTTCCATCCTGGTACTTCTGGCCTGTCCCAGACAGGGTGAGCACACTCCTTTAGAGGTTAACAAACACCTTCAGAGGGAGTCCATTAGCCTGTAAAAGAATTCTCTAGGTGGCCTATGGGAAGATCCCAGGGGTATGGCCATGGCAGATTTCAGCACCTGCTATACAGCCCAACATGGTGGTAGATGCATAGTAGGTGCTTGATAAATATTTATTGAATGAATGAATAAACACACATTGTTTAAAGATGAGCTTTAGTTCTCAGACTATAGTCTAAACTTTGATGATGAGATAGACCTTTTCTTAACTACTCCATAATTATAAGGCTGGTCCTCTCATAATAAAGTTAGCACCTCACAATATTATACATCCACCTCCTCTGCCCTCTTTTCTCTCTGTAGCCCTGCCAAGAATGAGAAAAGGGTGAATCACGGATCCTTTTAATAGCAACTCATTTAGCTTCATGAAGACTGACTGTGCAGACTGGAAATTAACTTGCAAAGGCACAGTGAAGTTCTTAGATGGGAAATACTACCTTCTGCTGTCCCTGCTAGTAGAGGTTGGGGAGTTGGGGGGTGGGATGACAAGTGTGTTCTTCAATTATAGAGTTGTTTGTTTTGACATCTGTTGTCCCTGGTTTTGGTTCCTTTTTACTCTGGAAACTATGTATTAACCTAAAGGAATGGTTATCTTGGTGGGAATGTCAGGGATGGCAGCAGGCCTGTGGGTGGTTAGGAGGCTAATTTGGAACAAGTTGGGGGTGGGGGAGTAGGCTGCGATTCCTGAAATCACACAAATAAAGGCCAGATCTGCAGTGTGTGAAGACCTTGCTTGGCAAAAGGTAGTGCCAACATCATTGAGTAAGAGTTGATTTAGGCTGATGTGAGCTAAATGTACATGAGAGGGCTCCATTGACCAGAGATAAGACTCCCAGATATAAAACATAACAGAAAAAGGACTACTTAACAAGCAAAAATTTATCAAGCACCGACCATATATTAGGTATTGTGCTAATGTTACACTCGTAGCCACAACACAGTAAAACTACATTGGTATTGAACTAGGGATTGCTAGTTAATTTATTTATTATCTGTTACTTTCTTTGGGACTAATTTGGGGGAAACCAAATTTTCTACTTTAGTGTATAAAGTAAGAGAAGAAATGTTAAAAGATACTGTTATGGACTGACTGTGTCCCTCACCCCCAGATTCCTTTGTTGAAATCCTAACTCCCAATGTAACGGTATTAGAAGGTGGAACCTTTGGGAAGTGATTCAATGTAGATGAGATAATGAGGGTGGAGACTTCATGAATGGAATTAGTGCCTTTGTAAGGGAAGACACAAGAGCTTGCTATGTCTCTCCCCTCTTACCATGTGAGGATACAATGAGAAGACAGGCTTTCTGCAAATCAGGAAGAGAGTCCTCACCAGAATCTGAATCTGCTTGTGCCTTGATCTTGAACTTCCCAGCCTCCAGAACTGTGAGAAATTGTTTGTCGTTTAAGTCACCCAGTCTATGGTATTTTTGTTATAGCAGCCTGAACTAAGATATACTCTTCTAAGAAATGTTAAAACCAGGACAAAAATAAAGTGAACACTTATAAAATATCTTATTTATCAAATTAATTACTAAGGGAACCAGTAAGACTTTATAATTAGTTCAAAGGAGAATTCAAAGAACATATCACGAATACTTACATAAATTCAGAAATAGATGCAAAACTGCTTGATGTTCATTCCATTCCACTGACACAATTCATTTGCATTTCTATGTACATGAATCATTTACATTATTATCTGTTTTTTTCTACAATGCACTGAGTTGTAAAATAGTGTGAAGGCATCAAAAGGCACAAACCAGGCTGGGTGCAGTGGCTCACACCTGTAATCCCAGCACTTTGGTAGGCTGAGGCTGGCAGATCACCCGAGGTCAGGAGTTCAAGACCAGCCTGGCCAACATGGTGAAACCCTGTCTCTACTAAAAATACAAAAATTAGCTGGGCATGGTGGCACCTGCCTATAATCCCAGCTTCTTGGGAGGCTAAGGTAGGAGAATCGCTTGAACCCCAGGAAGCAGAGGTTGCAATGAGCTGAGATCACACCACTGTACTCCAGTCTGGATGAGAGTGAGGCTCGGTCTCAAAAAAAAAAAGGCACAAACCCCTATGGAATCAGATAACCTGAAAGAATGTACCAGACAAGACACTCAGAAATATTTTTTTGGTTCATTTCAAAGTCTTTCACAAGTAACTGATAGAAGTAATGTTTTCTGAGTAGTCTTTCTGGAAGCAGAAAGTAGACTGCAGACTGGCCAAGTCTTTTGAATCAAAAGAAAAGTAGTTTCTTGTGGCAACATTACATACTACCCAGGAGATAAGTGAGGAATCATTTGGGACTGCATCTTCTAAATACAAGAGTACCGATCTATATTGGGGAAAGAGCAATTGAAGGAAAATTTAATGAAATTTGCCCCATGAAGAGGACAGAATCAATTTAGCAGGCGCTTCAGTTACAGAATGTTCAGCTACAAATAAAACCTATTGGGGGAAAACACGAAGTTCGTGAAACTTCCTTTTTTATGAACTCTCTGGTTCAGATTTCATAATGAATTGTGACAAGAAGTGGGAAGAAAATTACTTTTATTTATTTATTTATTTTTGAGACAGAGTCTCGCTCTGTTGCCCAGGCTGGAGTGCAGTGGCGCAGTCTCCGCTCACTGCAAGCTCTGCCTCCTGGGTTCACGCCATTCTCCTGCCTCAGCCTCCCGAGTAGTTGGGACTACAGGCGCCCACCACCACGCCCGGCTAATTTTTTGTATTTTTAGTAGAGACGGGGTTTCACTGTGTTAACCAGGATGATCTCAATCTCCTGACCTCATGATCCACCCACCTAGGCCTCCCAAAGTGCTGGGATTATAGGCGTGAGCCACCTTGCCCGGCTACTTTTATTTTTTAATAGCTATATTGAGATATAATTTACATACCATACAATTCACCTATTTAAAGTGTATAATTAATTTTTTTGTTATTTTCACATGATGTAGAATCACAGTCACAGTCTAATTTGAGAATGTTTTCATTCTGCTAAAAGAAACTTGGTACCCATTAAAAATCACTCCTCATTCCTCACCCCATTACATCCTTTAGCCCTAAGAAATCACTAATCTACACTCTGTCGCTGTAGATTTGCCTATTGTAGACATTTTCTAGAAATAGAATCATATAGTATGTGGTGTTTGTGGCTGGATTCTTTCAACTAGCACTTAGCATAATGTTTTCAAGGTTCACTAATCAATACTTCATTTCTTTTTATTGCTGAATAATATTTCATCGTATTGGTATAGCACTTTTTATTTAACCAACTGTCAGTTGATGGACATTTAGGTTGTTTCTACTTTTTGGCTATTATGAATAGTGCTGGTGTGAATATACATATTTTTGTTTGGACATGTGTTTTCATTTCTTTTGAGTGGACACTTAGGTGTAGAATTGCTAGGTCATTTGTAACACTATATTTAACATTTTGAAGAACTGTTTCCCAAAGCAGCTGTGCCCTTTTATATTCCCACCAGCAGTGTATGAGGAAGGTTTCAGCTTCTCCACATCCTCACCAACACTTGTTATTGTCTGTCTTTTTGATTACAGCCATCCTACTGGGTGTGAAATACTGTCTTATTATACTTTTGATTTGAATTTCCCTGATGACTAATGATGCTGAATAACTTTTCATGTGCTTATTGGTCATTTGTGTATCTTTTTCAGAGAAATGTCTATTCAATTTTTTTGCCCATTTTTAAATTGAGTTATTAGTCTTTCTATTATTGAATTGTAGGAATTCTTTATACATTAAGGATACCGGTTAGATACATGATTTTCTGTTTTTTCTTTTGTCACTTGTGCTTTTGGTGTCATATCTGAGAAATCATTGACTAACCCAAGGTCATGAAGATATACTCTTATGATTTCTTTTAAGTGTTTGATAATTTTAGCCCTTACATTGAGGTCTATGATCCACATTAAGTTAATTTTTCCATATAGTGTGAGGAAGAAGTCCAACTTCATTCTTTTGCATGTTGTCTCAGCACCATTTTGTTGAAAAGACTATTTCTCCCCATTGAATTGTCTTGGTACCCTTGTCAAAAATCAATTGACCATAAATGTAAGGGTTTATTTCTGGACTCTCAATTCTATTCCATTGGTCTATGTGTCTATCCTTATGCTAGTGCACACCATCTTGATTACTATAACGTTAAAGTAGGTTTTGACATTGAGAAGTGTGAATCCTCCAACTTTGTTCTTCTTTTTCAGATTGTTTTGACTATTATAAGTCTCTTGCATTTCCATATGAATTTTAAAATCAACTTGTCAACTTCTGGAAAAAACAAAAGCCAACTGGGATTTTGGTAGGGAGATCCAAAGATTACTTTTAGACTTTAATGAAAAGATTGCTAAACCAAATTTTTGTTTTCAGGTTTTTGAGTTTCAACCATTCTCATGTAAATTGTTAATGTTTATTTTACTCTATAAATAAAGTAGAGCTGTTAAGATCTTTGCTGTTAGCACATTGGTATTGATTTCTATATAATTCACATTTCACTAATGTGTTAAATCTTATACATCCTCCTTAGTTTTTTCAATTCATAATGATGCAGTTGTATAGACTGTATAGAAAGGCAAAGGACAGGAAGAAGGTGATAAGAATTTGTTAGAGAAGTAGTATAACATGGTCTGCTAGTGAAATAACCTGTCTTTTGACTATACATTCATGTTTTAATGTGCTTCATCAAACATGAGATGCTAAATAGATTGGTAGTTTCATTGAGCTTTCCTCATCATTATGTAAATGGATATAATGAATTTTAATGCCAAAAAATGTTTTCAGGGAGATTAAATTGCTTTTTTATTCAGATGTTACGAAATTGGGAAGTACTGTTTTACTAAAAAGTATTTTGAATGAACAATTATAATCACCCCCAACTCCAGAAAAGCAAATGTATTTGAATGAAAAAAAGTTGTTATGTTTAAGGGTCTAGGATTATAAACCCAGAGGTTATGTCATGGATGTGTGGGACTGTGCTTGATTTTATAAAGAAGTTGCCAGATCAAATAATTTATTATTGAAGATGCTACAAGTTAATCTGGGAGTACAAAAGCAATTATTATAGAAATAAATATTTAAAAATGTTGTTCACAAGCTGTCAGTCATGATCCTACCAAAAGAATGAGACATTTAGGCTACAAAGACAAACTTAAAATGCCTGTGACTCAGACTGGTTTGGCTTTGAAGCAGGTTGGACTTCTAGAGCTGCTCAGAGAGGAAGTGGTGCACAGTGAATCAGGCAGTACTTGGGTCTGCACATAGGACTCAGGAATAAAGAGGAATTAACATCTGCAACCCAGTGCCTTAAAGAAATCACAAATTTCAACTGAGTTGGCATTGAACTACTTGGACCTGGCTGGAAATTTGTGATTGGGGGAAAAAATGTTAAAAACTTGTATCCCAGGCCAGGCGCAGTGGCTCACGCCTGTAATCCCAGCGCTTTGGGAGGCCGAGGTAGGTGGATTACCTGAGGTCAGGAGTTCGAGATCAGCCTGGGCCACACGGTGAAACCCCATCTCTACTAAAAATGCAGAGTTAGCCGGGCGTGGTGACACATGCCTGTAATCCCAGCTACTCGGGAGGCTGAGGCAGGAGAATTGCTTGAATGTGGGAGGTGGAGGATGTGGTGAGCCGAGATCTCGCCATTGCACTCCAGCCTGGGCAACAAGAGTAAATCTCCATCTCACCAAAAAAAAAAAAAAAAAAAAAAACCAAAAACCAAAAAACAAAAAAACTTGTATCCCAGAAGATAGAGCTATTTGGTATGGTGCAGCTGTAGAGTACAAGACTCTCTTGGGGTTATGGCAGCATGAATGACCAGGAAGAGGTCTCATTTCTGAAATCAGGAAGGTGACATGCTTTGCTCAGAACAGGGCTTGGGTGCAGCAGGGGCTCAGGAACTGAGGGAATAGGTTCATCATGCAACCTGTTCAAATGAACATCAGTCCTGATAAGGAAGGCTGTACTTCATAAGCATGTTGCGGTCAAGAGTTTTTCAAGCATATAGCCTATGGTGACCCATTTGGTTCTCTCTCTTTCTGTTAGTTGAAGTCTTGCCTTGAATAAGACTAGATGGTGCTAAAAGTATTGGCACATTTTCTGGGTTAGACAACAGCCGATATTTCTTACTGAGGTAACCAGAACCTCATTGTTCATTCAGTTATTAATTTAAAAAAGTAGTGATCATTACTGTGTATTGGATCCTGTGCTAAGAGTTGGGGAGATGGAAATGAATGGGACCTAGGGCTCATAATCGGGTGAGGAGACCCACATGCCATATTTTTGGATGGATGCTGCTACTATTGATTGAGCAACGGAGATTAACAGAGGAATCTCCGGTAATGAAAGATTAACGGAGGAAGAGCAAGTTTTAGAGGACAAGGAATTTCATTTTGGAGATAAGTTTGTGAAGTCTGTAGAGCATTGAAGTGGAGATGCCTGGTGGGCAGTTGGAATTGTATCTGACTCTCAGGGAGGAAGTCCAAATGGGAAGTCTGGATTTGAGAGCCATCATTTAAAGACGATAATTGAAGTCATTGACATTGATAAAGTCACACAGAGATTCTATAGAGTAAGGAAGGGAGAAGGATTAGAACTAAACCCTGGAGAAACCTTCCAGTTCAGCAGTGACATCTGATGAATGCTATTGTCTGAATACATATTACTCTCACATCAGTTAATTTACATTTGAAAAGCATGAATAAACTTGCAAAAAACACATTCAAAAGGAAATTATCACCGCAAATACAGACCCAGAACATTTTCAAAGTAAAGATTTAAAAATCAGGCCAATAATAAAATCCAAAGTACCTTCAGAATCAAAGAGGAAGTTTAGGTATTAACTATATTAAGGGAGTAATATAGATAAAGTGACCAGAGTTTCTGAACCCAAAGTAAGCTCTAATAAGTTTGATTGTTCTTGTGGGAACTATGGGACATAATAGTTGAAATAAAAACTATCTGGAATGCATGACTGAGATCAATATAGAACAATGAAGTAACAAAAGAACAACTCAAACATAAAAACTAGGAAAATTAAAAGGCTATATAGGATCCAGATTTGTTGATATCCTTGAGTGAGATTGGTTGAATTGATAACCAGAGTTGTCTCAGTTATCTCTTGCTGTGTATAAAAAATCCCTCAAACCTTAGTGGATTAAAACAATAACAGTCTATTAATTCTCATGGATTCTGTGGATTCACTGGGCTCAGCTAGGTAGTTCTTCTGCTAGACATGGTGTTGGCTGTATTCAACTGGGAACTCAGCTTGGGATGGAATGTCTAAGATGGCATACATACATGTCTGGCCTCAGCTGGAATGGCTAGGGCCTGGTTATGCCTCTATCTTCTCATTTAGTGGCCTAGCCTGAGCGTTTTAACCTATCGGCTGATTCCAGAAACATAAAAGCGAAACTACAAGTGTTCTTAAAGCCTTATAGTTCTTGTAGCTCTTAGGAGTACTAGAACATCACTTCTGCCTCATTGGATTGGCCAAAACAAGTCATGAGACCAGTTCAGGAGAAAATAGACTCTACCTCTTGATGGGAGGAGTGTACAGAGATAGAAGGATTGTTGGTGGCCACCTTTGGAAATGATCTACCACAAGAGTTGATTTCCATTTTCAACTTGGCTGCAAGTACTACAGTTTTCTTTCTGCGGGACACTGAGTAGGATACTATGCTTGGTTCTTACTTCCAGGTGAATACTAAGAGTTCGTGATGGCATTGTAGTTCCTATAACTTTCTAATATATTTTGCCAAAAAAGTCTACCGGAAGGGAAGTCTATAAACATTTTTAAGGCCTTCTCAAAACAGAACTTTGACACTAGTTATCTAAGTTTTCTCTTTTCTTTTCCTTTATCTTATGTTTACCAGTTCCCCCCGCCCCCACCCCAGAATCTATCTTAGTCTTGTAATAAAGTTAAGGAATTGTTATGTTGTGAAATTCTACAGGTACACCTTTTCCAATTACACGTATGCAAGTGTTGGGGGGCTGAGGGTAGAGGAAGAGAAGTCTTTTTTGAGTTATTTTAAGAGTAGCAGAGCAGGTGGTTTTGGTGACTTGATCTGGGCCTGGCTGTACCATTCACTGGATGCTCAAGGGGTGCTAGTGACCACGGCCCTGCTTCAGATGTGAAGTAGGTATGTACCTTCATCAGGAATCTGGAGCTGAGCAATAGCTCCCAAGCAGATAAGGGAGGTTTAAAAAATAATAAGGTTGGGTTTGTGAACATTGCCATTTTTTTCTGTGTGCTGAAGAACAGGCAGGGTTTAGTGATCACATAGCTTACAGGCAGGTGAATAATTAGGAAGAATGGCTGTCAGATGAAAATACGACATTTAGACATTCACAGCCTTTGGTTTTTTCCTGCCTGTGACAGGGTGTTCAGGAAAGGCACAGGTTAATGAAGGAGAGGGAGAGAAAGAGAGGGAGGGGAAGTGGGAAGGAGAGGGAGAGAGGGAGAAAGAAGTGTAGTGGTTTGTAGCACAGACTTTGTGATATTTTGGGAAGTGACATATGGGATGATTTGTGGAAGAGAGAGTTAAGAGTAGCATGGTGAGAGAGTAACTTCTCAGATAGGATAGTGAAAACTTTCTGGGAATTTTGGGATGCCTGAAAATGGGAGAGGAAAGAGGATTTTAGTAAGAGTTGTGTGCTCTGTATCATTGGATCTCTTTATGTAGGGATTGGGGTTCCTGTTTGGATGGTGCTTCTTTAACAGCAGTACTTCTCAGGCCCTCTGCTTTAATGACATTACCAACTTAGGGAATTTTGGACTCCAAATCTTCACTTGGGAACATTGACTTTTTTGTGCTATTCTTATCTTCTTGCTTTTTTTTTAGTTTCCCCTCTCGGCAGTTTATAATGCAATTTGGGGAAATGTCAGTTTGCTTCCACTCTGCCATGGAAACACAAAGAAAACGGTGTTCGCTGAATTGTTCAGCTAGAGAACGAGGGAAAGGGTATCCTGGAGAAAAGCACAGAAGTAATCAAAATGAGAGAACAGAAAGCTGAATACAAAGCTCAGGGGTGAGAGGGTTGGCTTCTTACCACGGTTATCACTTTGCTGCTGTTAAATTCCAGTCAAGGGCTTTTCTCTGCCTCTTTCTTGACCTGGTTTTATCTGACTACTGTTTTCTTACAGCAGTGGTTCTTAGCTGCAGCAGGGGAGGCTGCATGTAGTTTGGAGAAGTTGCATGTGTGATGCTGATTGAGAAGGATTGTGCCAGGGGCTTCCCATCAACTACTGAATGACACATCAACTCTTGTATTAAACATTCAAGGATCTTCTTAATGTGGCTCCCCAGACCATACCTCCCACTCGCCTTCCAGCCGAACCTATTACTGTGGCTGGATCAGACTCTCTCTGACTTCAGGGCACCTCACACTCCTTTTCAGCCCCCGCTGTTTAACACCAGTGTGCTAGACTGTGCCTACAAAAGGTTTTGCCATTCCTCAAGGCCCCACTCAGGTCTTTCTTATTTTATGGAACCTTCCATAAACGCTCCAGCCACATTGATTGGATCTTGTTTCTGGAATGGGAGTTAAATGGGGCCAGGATTGGGAGAGGAGGCTGTGAATGCAGGGAAATAAACAGATTATTTATATGGAAATCTGTCAACAGCTTCTTATATAGCTGAGTTAATCTAATGACATCAATGCTTTGGACATAGGTTCCCAGTGGTACAAACAATTTTTTTCCTCAAAGAGTCTTCTGAAATCCCCTCTGCCCTCCTAGCACAACAGTTTGAATTTCTTAATGAAGGAAATGTGCAAATTGACCATGTGGCTACCACAACCAAGTGATTTATCCCCACAAACTTGAAAATGCAAATCATGGAGATTGGCTGGGGGAAGCAGGAGGAGAGCAAAGATATCTCATCCAGGAGACAGATTATCAAAGGCTCACAGGCAAGTGAGTGAGATCATATATGTAAGAGCAAGTAATGTTAAGAGGCTGTTCTTAGTAACACTTTGCTCAAATAATATCACAATAAGTATTCAAATAGCTGCCTGATAGTTCAATGTTTAGAGATACAATAATTTTCCTCCACTATTCCTCTTTGGATATTCAGGTTGTTTCTAGAGTTTTTGTTAGCATAAAGAACACTGTGGTGGGCATCCTTACTCATATCCATTTGCATACTCTTTTCTATAGTTCATGGTCTCCCCCTCGCCCCACCCTATCTAACTCCATGAATACAAGCAAGCTATTCAGGACTTCTTTAGGTCCACACCTGCTTAAAAAAATTACCTATAGTTTCATAAATCCATCAATGCCATGGTTGATCAACAAAAAATTGCGAACTTGACTAATTGATAAGGCGTTATCACACTTACAGAGACGTCTTATTATAAATCCACTAAATGTTCTAGCATTTTGAAAATGTGCCAGGCTTATTTCAAGAAGTTAACTTGAAACTACTGGGCTAAATCAGGAGCGGGTGTGGGAAAGAAATAGCTGAGTAGGTGGAAAAAGTCAGAATGAAGTAGACAAAGGGCAATGGTTAATAGTAATTAGTAAATATCAAAAGCAAATAAGGATAAGGATAAGGCTTGCCTAATGATTGTGCTAGAGGTAGGGTGGGCAAAGTGAAAGTAAAGTATCCAGTTATTCTTGAAGGGCTGTTTAGTCAAGTTAACTGGAAGATATGACAATAGTTTGCTCTATGAGCTGAAATCATGAAGGCAAAGGCCAAAGATGAAAGTTGTGTTTAAAATTCCCATTAGCTGCATGACTAACAGGGGATGAGTGATCAAATGAATCACCTTAGGCAGTTGAACAGCTTTACTTGTCAAAACTATTAGCCATGAACCTTTCTTTTTTTTTTTTTTTTTTTTTTTGAGACGGGGTCTCGCTCTGTCACCCAGGCTGGAGTGCAGTGGCCGGATCTCAGCTCACTGCAAGCTCCGCCTCCCGGGTTCACGCCATTCTCCTGCCTCAGCCTCCCGAGTAGCTGGGACTACAGGCGCCCGCCACCTCGCCCGGCTAGTTTTTTGTATTTTTTAGTAGAGACGGGGTTTCACCGGGTTAGCCAGGATGGTCTCGATCTCCTGACCTTGTGATCCACCCGTCTCGGCCTCCCAAAGTGCTGGGATTACAGGCTTGAGCCACCGCGCCCGGCAGCCATGAACCTTTCTTAACAGGAGGCAGTCACCTTCAGCAATCTGCTTTTCAAAAAGTAAAATAAGCCCCAGATGGCCACTTATTAACTTCAGCAAGACTTGACTCTTCTCACGTTGCAAGACAAAATTGATGGAAAATGGATAAAATCTTACTCCAGTTTGTCAGTACAATAGCCTGTGGTTCTGGAATAAGTGATATAAAAGATCCTGGACTATTGTTCTGGTATTTAGACATCAGGAGATCATACTGGGGTGGTCGGATGTATCTATTTGTCCAACATCATTTCAGAATTTCTGGAACCATAAAATTAATGAAACTTCTTTACATAATATAAATAGTATATATTTTTTCTAATTATAAAATATCACGTGATTATTGAAAAAAGATAATAAAAGGTATAGCAAACTTCAAAGAAGCGGGATCATCCTCTACTCCACCATAATCAATCCAGTTATCTGGGCCATTTTGGGTGTTTTCTTCCTGTTCTTTAAAATGCATTATTTAGAACATAGTTGAGATCATACAACATATAATGGATAAGATCTATATTCAATCTAAAGTTATTTTAATTTATCCACATAAGAGCAACCATATATTATGAAAACAATGATCTGAAACAAAGAAATGGAATGTTTGACAAAATCAGGCAAAACAAATAAATAAATAAATAAAAGCAGGCCAGTAACTCCTTGTTTTCTCTAACCATTGACTCATCCCTTTCCTTCCTCATTCTGTTTATTAAGTCTTGAATATCCCTGGCTCCTCTCTTCCCTCTGAAGTCTCCTCCTTGAATGTGCCTATCATATTGATTTTTCACTTCTCTATTGTCCATTAAATTTGAGAATTCATTTACATGTAGTCTTGCTTCTAATATATATATTTTTTAATGATTTATATGTCTTAACTCATCTTACTTTTTGAGGTCAGGGGACATTTATTATAGTTTTTATACCCATCCTAATAAGTAGCAAACAGCCAGGAACATAGTAGGAGCTGAAGAAATATCTAGGGTTGACACAAAAAGTGTTTTAACAAATAGTTGCATGGGGAGATGTAATAGTTGAATTATCCAGACCTGTGCAGACAAAGAAAAACTATAGCTGCACTGTTCAATATGGTAACCACTAACCATGTGACTGTTGAGCATGTGAATTGTGGCTAGCATGAATTGAGGTGTGCTCTAAATATAAAGTACATTAGGCATTTCAAAGGCATAGTATACAAAAAAGAATGTAAACTATCTCAGTTTTTTTTTTTTTTTAATTATACTTTATGTTCTAGGGTACATGTGCACAATGTGCAGGTTTGTTACATATGTATACATGTGCTGTGTTGGTGTGCTGCACCCATTAACTCGTCATTTACATTAAGTATATCTCCTAATGCTATCCCTCCCCCTTCCCCTCACCCCACAACAGGCCCCGGTGTGTGATGTTCCCCTTCCTGCATCCAAGTATTCTCATTGTTCAATTCCCACCTGTGAGTGAGAACATGCAGTGTTTGGTTTTCTGTTCTTGTGATAGTTTGCTGAGAATGATGGTCTCCAGCTGCATCCGTGTCCCTACAAAGGACATGAACTCATCCTTTTTTATGGCTGCATAGTATTCCATGGTGTATATGTGCCACATTTTCTTAATCCAGTCTGTCATTGATGGACATTTGGGTTGGTTCCAGGTCTTTGCTATTGTGAATAGAGCCGCAAGAAACATACGTGTGCATGTGTCTTTATAGCAGCATGATTTATAATCCTTTGGGTATATACCCAGTAATGGGATGGCTGGGTCAAATGGTATTTCTAGTCCTAGATCCTTGAGGAATCGCCACACTGTCTTCCACAATGGAGGAACTAGTTTACAGTCCCACCAACAGTGCAAAAGTGTTCCTATTTCTCCACATTCTCTCCAGCACCTGTTGTTTCCTGACTTTTTAATGATCGCCATTCTAACTGGTGTGAAATAGTATCATTGTGGTTTTGATTTGCATTTCTCTGATGACCAGTGATGATGAGCGTTTTTTCATGTGTCTGTTGGCTGCATAAATGTCTTCTTTTGAGAAGTGTCTGTTCATATCCTTTGCCTACTTTTTGATGGGGTTGTTTGTTTTTTTCTTGTAAATTTGTTTGAGTTCTTTGTAGGTTCTGTATATTAGCCCTTTGTCAAATGAGTAGATTGCAAAAATTGTCTCCCATTCTGTAGGTTGCCTGTTCACTCTGATGGTAGTTTCTTTTGCTGTGCAGAAGCTCTTTAGTTTAGTTAGATCCCATTTGTCGATTTTGGCTTTTGTTGCCATTGCTTTTGGTGTTTTAGACATGACGTCCTTGTCCATGCCTATGTCCTGAATGGTATTACCTAGGTTTTCTTCTAGGGTTTTTATGGTTTTAGGTCTAACATTTAAGTCTCTAATCCATCTTGAATTAATTTTTGTATAAGGTGTAAGGAAGAGATCCAGTTTCGGCTTTCTACTTATGGCTAGCCAGTTTTCCCAGCACTATTTATGAAATAGGGAATCCTTTCCCCATTTCTTGTTTTTCTCAGGTTTGTCAAAGATCAGATGGTTGTAGATGTGTGGTATTATTTCTGAGGGCTCTGTTCTGCTCCATTGGTCTATATCTCTGTTTTGGTACCAGTACCATGCTGTTTTGGTTACTGTAGCCTTGTAGTATAGTTTGAAGTCAGGTAGCATGATGCCTCTAGCTTTGTTCTTTTGGCTTAGGATTGTCTTGGCAATGCAGGCTCTTTTTTGGTTCCATATGAACTTTAAAGTAGTTTTTTCCAATTCTGTGAAGAAAGTCATTGGTAGCTTAATGGGGATGGCATTGAATCTATAAATTACCTTGGGCAGTATGGCCATTTTCATGATATTGATTCTTCCTATCCATGAGCATGGACTGTTCTTCCATTTGTTTGTGTCCTCATTTATTTCATTGAGCAGTGGTTTGTAGTTCTCCTTGAAGAGGTCCTTCACATCCCTTGTAAGTTGGATTCCTAGGTATTTTATTCTCTTTGAAGCAATTGTGAATGGGAGTTCACTCATGATTTGGCTCTCTGTTTGTCTGTTATTGGTGTATAAGAATGCTTGTGATTTTTGCACATTGATTTTGTATCCTGAGACTTTGCTCAAGTTGCTTATTAGCTTAAGGAGATTTTGGGCTGAGATGATGGGGTTTTCTAAATATACAATCATGTCATCTGCAAACAGGGACAATTTGACTTCCTCTTTTCCTAATTGAATATCCTTTATTTCTTTCTCTTGCCTGATTGCCCTGGCTAGAACTTCCAACACTATGTTGAATAGGAGTGGTGAGAGAGGGCATCCCTGTCTTGTGCCAGTTTTCAAGGGGAATGCTTCCAGTTTTTGCCCATTCAGTATGATATTGGCTGTGGGTTTGTCATAAATAGCTCTTATTATTTTGAGATACGTTCCATCAATACCGAATTTATTGAGAGTTTTTAGCATGAAGGGCTGTTGAATTTTGTCAAAGGCCTTTTCTGCATCTATTGAGATAATCATGTGGTTTTTGTCTTTGGTTCTGTTTATATGCTGGATTACATTTATTGATTTGCATATGTTGAACCAGCCTTGCATCTCAGGGATGAAGCCCACTTGATCATGGTGGATAAGCTTTTTGATGTGCTGCTGGATTCGGTTTGCCAGTATTTTATTGAGGATTTTTGCATCGATGTTCATCAAGGATATTGGTCTAAAATTCTCTTTTTTTTGTTGTATCTCTGCCAGGCTTTGGTATCAGGATGATGTTGGCCTCATAAAATGAGTTAGGGAGGATTCCCTCTTTTTCTATTGATTGGAATAGTTTCAGAAGGAATGGCACCAGCTCCTCCTTGTACCTCTGGTAGAATTCGGCTTTGAATCCGTCTGGTCCTTGACTTTTTTTAGTTGGTAGGCTATTAGTTATTGCCTCAATTTCAGAGCCTGTTTTTGGTCTATTCCGGGATTCAACTTCTTCCTGGTTTAGTCTTGGGAGAGTGTATGTATCCAGGAATTTTTTCATTTCTTCTAGGTTTTCTAGTTTATTTGTGTAGAGGTGTTTATAGTATTCTCTGATGGTAGTTTGTATTTCTGTGGGGTCGATGGTGATATCCCCTTTATCATTTTTTATTGTGTCTATTTGATTCTTCTCTCTTTTCTTCTTTACTAGTCTTGCTAGCAGTCTATCAATTTTGTTGATCTTTTCAAAAAAACCAGCTCCTGGATTCATTGATTTTTTGAAGAGATTTTTGTGTCTTTATCTCTTCAGTTCTGCTCTGATCTTAGTTATTTCTTGCCTTCTGCTAGCTTTTGAATGTGTTTGCTCTTCCTTCTCTAGTTCTTTTAATTGTCATGTTAGGGTGTCAATTTTAGATCTTTCCTGCTTTCTCTTGTGGGCATTTAGTGTTATAAATTTCCCTGTACACACTGCTTTAAATGTGTCCCAGAGATTCTGGTATGTTGTATCTTTGTTCTCATTGGTTTCAAAGAACATCTTTATTTCTGCCTTCATTTCATTATGTACCCAGTAGTCATTCAGGAGCAGGTTATTCAGTTTCCATGTAGTTGAGCGGTTTTGATTGAGTTTCTTAATCCTGAGTTCTAGTTTGATTGCACTGTGGTCTGAGAGACAGTTTGTTATAATTTCTGTTCTTGTACATTTGCTGAGGAGTGCTTTACTTCCAACTATGTGGTCAATTTTGGAATAAGTGTGATGTGGTGCTGAGAAGAATGTATGTTCTGTTGATTTGGGGTGGAGAGTTCTGTAGATGTCTATTAGGTCTGCTTAGTGCAGAGTTGAGTTCAGTTCCTGGATATCCTTGTTAACTTTCTGTCTCGTTGATCTGTCTAATGTTGACAGTGGGGTGTTAAAGTCTCCCATTATTATTGTGTGGGAGTCTAAGTCTCTTTGTAAGTCTCTAAGGACTTGCTTTATGAATCTGGGTGCTCCAATATTGGGTGCATATAATTTAGGATCATTAGCTCTTCTTCTTGAATTGATCCCTTTACCATTATGGAATGGCCTTCTTTGTCTCTTTTGGTCTTTGTTGGTTTAAAGTCTGTTTTATCAGAGACTAGAATTGCAACCCCTACCTTTTTCTGTTTTCCATTTGCTTGGTAGATCTTCCCCCATCCCTTTATTTTGAGCCTATGTGTGTCTCTGCACATGAGATGGGTCTCCTGAATACAGCAAACTGATGGGTCTTGACTCTTTATCCAATTTGCCAGTCTGTGTCTTTTAATTGAAGCATTTATCCCATTTACATTTAAGGTTAATATTGTTATCTGTATACTTGATCCTGTCATTATGATGTTAGCTGGTTATTTTGCTCATTAGTTGATGCAGTTTCTTCCTAGCATCGATGGTCTTTACATTTTGGCATGGTTTTGCAGTGGCTGGTACCTGTTGTTCCTTTCCCTGTTTAGTACTTCCTTCAGGAGCTCTTGTAGGGCAGGCCTGGTGGTGACAAAATCTCTCATCATTTGCTTGTCTGTAAAGGATTTTATTTCTCCTTCACTTATGAAACTTAGTTTGGCTGGATATGAAATTCTGGGTTGAAAATTCTTTTCTTTAAGAATGTTGAATATTGGCCCACATTCTCTTCTGGCTTGTAGAGTTTCTGCCGAGAGATCTGCTGTTAGTCTGATGGGCTTCCCTTTGTGGGCAAGCCGACCTTTCTCTCTGACTGCACTTAACATTTTTTCCTTCATTTCAACTTTGGTGAATCTGACAATTATGTGTGTTGGAGTTCCTCTTCTCAAGGAGTATCTTTGTGAGTTCTCTGTATTTCCTGAATTTGAATGTTGGCCTGCCTTGCTAGGTTGGGGAAGTTCTCCTGGATGATATCCTGCAGAGTGTTTTCCAACTTGCTTCCATTCTCCTCATCACTTTCAGGTACAACAATCAGATGTAGATTTGGTCTTTTCACATAGTCCCATATTTCTTGGAGGCTTTGTTCATTTCTTTTTGCTCTTTTTTCTCTAAACTTTTCTTCTCACTTCATTTTATTCATTTGATCTTCAATCACTGATACCCTTTCTTCCAGTTGATCGAGTCGGTTACTGAAGCTTATGCATTTGTCATGTAGTTCTTGTGTCATGGTTTTCATCTCTCTCAGGTCGTTTAAGGACTTCTCTACATTGGTTATTCTAGTTAGCCATTTGTCAAATCTTTTTTCAAAGTTTTTAGTTTCTTTGCACTGGGTTCGTACTTCCTCCTTTAGCTTGGAGAAGTTTGATCGTCTGAAGCCTTCTCTCAGCTCGTTAAAGTCATTCTCTGTCCAGCTTTGTTCCGTTGCTGGTGAGGAGCTGCGTTCCTTTGGAGGGGGAGAGGCACTCTGATTTTTAGAATTTTCAGCTTTTCTGCACTGCTCTTTCCCCGTCTTTGTGGTTTTATCTACCTTTGGTCTTTGATGGTGGTGATGTACAGTTGGGGTTTTGGTGTGGATGTCCTTTCTGTTTGTTAGTTTTCCTTCTAACAGTCAGGACCCTCAGCTGCAGGTCTGTTGGAGTTTTCTTGAGGTCCACTCCAGACTCTGTTTGCCTGGGTATCAGCAGCAGAGGCTGCAGAAGAGTGAATGTTGCAGAAGAGTGAATGTTGCTATCTGATTGTTCCTCTGGAAGTGTCATCTCAGAAGTGTACCTGGCTGTGTGAGGTGTGAGGTATCAGTCTGCCCCTAGTGGGGGATGTCTGCTAATTAGGCTACTCGAGGGTCATGCACCCACTTGAGCAGGCAGTCTGTCCATTCTCAGATCTCAAACTCCATGCTGGGACAACCACTGCTCTCTTCAAAGCTGTCAGACAGGGACATTTACATCTGCAGAGGTTTCTGCTGCCTTTTGTTTGGCTATGCTCTGTCCCCAGAGGTGGAGTCTACAGAGGCAGGCAGGCCTCCTTGAGCTGCGGTGGGCTCCACCCAGTTCAAGCTTCCTGGCCGCTGTGTTTACCTACTCAAGCTTCAGCAATGGCGGATGCTCCTCCCCCAGCCTCACTGCTGCCTTGCAGTTAGATCTCAGACTGCTGTGCTAGCAATGAGGGAGGCTCTGTGGGTGTAGGACCCTCTGAGCCAGGCGCGGGATATAATCTCCTGGTGTGCCATTTGCTAAGACCCTTGGTAAAGCGCAGTATTAGGGTGGGAGTGACCCGATTTTCCAGGTGTTGTTTGTCATGGTTTCCTTTGGCTAGGAAAGGGAATTCCCTTCCCCCTTGCACTTCGTGGGTGAGGCGATGCCTTGCCCTGCTTCGGCTCTCCCTCATTGGGCTGTACCCACTGTCCTGCACCCACTGTCCAACATGCCCCAGTGAGATGAACCTGGTACCTCAGTTGGAAATGCAGAAATCACCTGTCTTCTGTGTCACTCATGCTGAGAGCTGGAGGCGGGAGCTGTTCCTATTCGGCCATCTTGGCACCACTCTCTCAGTATTTTTTATGTTGACTACTTGTTAAAATGATAATATTTTGAACATAATTGAATTAAATAAAATGTATTACTAGAATGAATTTCACCTCTTTTTATCCTTTTCAGTGTGCTACTAGAAAATGTAAAATTACATATGTGGCTTGCATTCTACATATATTTTGTTGGATGTTGCTGTCTTGTATGGCAATGAAATGTAATGTTTGAGATTATTCTTTTTACAGGGCAGAAATTCATTATATTTCCAGTTACAGTGTATTTGCATTTCAATAGATAATAATTATTTGCATTACTAACAGTTTTCTATAGCTTAACTTCCACCCTTACAGAGTTATAAAATAGCCTAAATAATGGGAAGACAATCAGTCAAAGGTGCGTACCTGGATAGAGCCAGACAATCCTGGGATGGTCACTTGGATAATAAATAGCACTTCACTGAAAAGACACTCAATAATCTTTTGCCCATTTCCAAGTCTTTGGCAATTTTTCCTAAGAGCATCTTTCCATATTCTTTTGTTACTGTCCCATGTGATTATGTAGGATCACATTTTCTTTTCTAGTTAATATGGACAAACTGTACTTGCAAAATTCATACTTAAGCCAGAAATCAATGTTTTAGGAACTCTGACGTTCCCAATAATAAGGATAAAAATGTTGGGAGTAATGCAAATACTTAAAGAATCATATAGAATAGAACCAAACACACTTGAAATGATTGAAAAGATAGTGAAATTAAGCGCATTTCGTCATGACTCCTTAGCTTATCACACCGTTGTCGAATGGGTGGAAGCCATAATCTTTTCTGCTATTTAATTAGCTGGAAACAAAGCCTGGCTATTGGTTGACTGGATCTGGTATAAATCCCCTCTCCTCCATTTTTGATTAATCAAACTGCCATTCCTTATTTATTTATTTAAATTGACAAATAATTGTGTATATGTTTATGGTGTATGGCATGAGATTTGGAATTATGTCTACATTGTGTGGAATGGCTAAATTGAGCTAATTAACATATGCATTACCTTAAATACTTATTTTTTTGTGGTGAGAACACAAAATCTTCTCTTAGCAATTTTCAAGTATACAATATATTGTTATTAACTACAGTCACCATGTTGCACAATAGACCTCTTAAACTTATTCCTCCTGTTTAACTAAAACTTTGTACCCTTTGACCAATATCTCCCCCACACCCCCACCCACAGCCCCTGATAACCACCATTCTATTCTCTGCTTCCATGAGTTCAACTTTATTAGATTCCACACATAAGTGAGATCATACGGTATTTGTCTTTGCTCTTTCTTTTAAAGGAAATAAATTCTTCTCCTGTTTAAGTCAAAGGACTTTCTTTGTGATTTTTGGGTCTGTTCATTCTGCTATGGAGATTAACAAATATTAATTAGTGGATGACTGCTGGGAAGTGAAACTCACAACCAATGAAGTGGTTAATTAAAGTTGAACTTTTTGATTGTCATTTCTAATATTTATATATACATATATATATATAAGTTTCTTTAAATTATTGATTTAAACACCTGTCTTAGTCCAAAAGAAGATTAAAAAATGGCTGAAAAGGGATTATAGAGATGACTTTTGTTTCAAATATTTTTAAAACATCCAAAATTTAAAGTAGATAACTATCCCTCAAAGTTAGCTGCTCCAAGCTTGATTTGACATTTGACATTCCTGATGCTCTGGCTCAGATCAGAGCGGTTCCAAGAGGCTTGGTGGTGGGGATGGGGGTTCGGTGAGAAGTGTGGCAGGCAGGTCTAGATCTGGCCCCGCCCTTACCCCAGGACACCCCCTTTTCTGTATGCCTTGGACTGCAGTGTCAGTTCTTCTGGCCCTGGGAGGCCGTGGAATTGAGGGCAAGTGTTTGCATTATTGATGAGGGTAAAAAGGACTCCAGAAGTTTTGAGGCTTTGCTTTTTCCCTTAGCCCTACAGAGTCAGGCTTTCATGCAGAAATTGGCCTGGAAATTCTCCACCGATTTCATAGCTGCAATGTTTTTGAGGTGTTTTTTAGATAACAAAAAACTAAATAAAATTCTCAAAGCTTATTTTGTTTACTTTTAGAGTACACAAGACAATTCTGCAAAAATTACAATTATATATATTCTACTTGCTACTAAGACTGTATAACATTGGTGGGGATAAGAGATTATAAGTTTTTTTTGGCCAGGCGTGGTGGCTCACGCCTGTAATCCCAGCACTTTGGGAGGCTGAGGCGGGCGGATCATTTGAGGTCAGGAATTCGAGACCAGCCTGACCAACATGATGAAACCCCGTCTCTACTAAAAATACAAAAAAAATCAGCCAGGTCTGGTGGTGCATGCCTGTAGTCCCAGCTACTCGGGAGGCTGAGGCAGGAGAATTGCTTGAACCCGGGAGGAGGAGGTTGCAGTGAACCGAGATCATGCCACTGTACTCCAGACTGGGTGACAGAGTGATACTGTCCCCCGCAAAAAAACAAAAAACAAACAAAAAAAATAAGTTTTTTTTCCTAAAAATATCTACTTAATGCACTCTTTTAATTTTTATTTTTATTTCAATTGTTTTGGGGGTACAGGTGGTTTTGGTTATGTGGATACATTCTTTAGTGGTGATTTTTGAGATTTTTGCTGTACTCATCACCCAAGCAGTGTACACAGTACCCAATATGTAGTCTTTCATCTCTCACCCCCTCCTAACTTCCCCCTCCACAGTCCCTAAAGTCCATTATATCATTCTTATTCCTTCGCATCCTCGTCGCTTAGCACCCACTTATAAGTGAGAATGGTTTTCCATTCCTGAGTTACTTCAGTTAGAGTAATGGCCTCCAACTCCATCCAAGTTGCTGCAAAAGACATTATTTTATTCCTTTTTATGGCTGAGTAGTATTCCATGGTGTATATATACCACATTTTCTTTATCCACTTGTTGGTTGATGAGCACTTAGGTTGGTTCCATATCTGCAATTGCGAATTGAATGCACTCCTTTTAATAGTCAGTTTTACTGTCAATCTCTTTCCCAATTTAATTACTTGAACTATTGGACCCTGAGGATCTGCCCCGAACATCTCCTAAGAAGTGCTCCAGCAGAGCGAAATCTTGAAAGTCATTCATGAAAATGTTGTTAAGAAGTGGCTTGAGCCCTTCTCTGAGCTGGCAGAAGTGAAGGAGAATTACAAGAAATTCTATGAGGCATTCTCTAAAAATCTAAAGCTTGGGATCCATGAGGACTCCACTAACCAGGGACGTCTGTCTGAGCTGCTGTGCTATCACACCTCCCAGTCTGAAGATGAGATGACGTCTCTGTCAGAGTATCTCTCTCACATGAAGGAGGCACAGAAGTCCATCTGTTACATCACTGGTGAGAGCAAAGAGCAGGTAGACACCTCTCAAAGTGGGGCTTCGAGGAGGTATACTAGACCACATTCACTGATGAGTACTGCGTGCAGCTGGTCAAGGAGTTTAATAAGAAGAGCCTGGTCTCTATTACCAAAGAGGGTCGAGCTACCTGAGGATGAGAGGAGAAGAAGAAAATGGAAGAGAGCAAGGCAAAGTTTGAGAACCTCTGCAAGCTCATGAAAGAAATCTTAGATAAGAAGGTTGAGAAGGTGACAACCTCCAGTAGGCTTATGTCTTCCCCTGCTGCATTGTGATCAACACCTGTGGCTGGACAGCCAATGTGGAGTGAATCATGAAAGCTCAAGCAATTGGAGACAACTCTTTAATGGGCTACATGGTGGCCAAAGAGCACCTGGAGATCAACCTGACCACCCCATTGTGGAGAGGCTGCAGCAAAAGGCTGAGACAGACAAGAATAGCAAAGCTGTCAAGGACCTGGTGGTGCTGCTGTTTGAAACTGCTCTGTTTTCTTCTGGCTTCTCCCTTGAGGATCCCCAGACCCATTCCAGCTGCATCTACCACATGATCAAGCTAGGTATAGGTATTGATGAAGATGAAGTGACAATAGACGAACCCAGTGCTGTTGTTTCTGATGAGATACCCTTGCTTGAGGGTGAGGAGAATGGGTCTCACATGGAAGAAGTAGACTAGGAGTTTATATTTGGAAACCTTGTGCCCTTGTATAGTGTCCCCATGGTTCCTTGAGTGGCTCTGTCCCGTGGCCTCGAGTGGCCTTATCTCACCTGGCTCCCTCTGCAAATGTCTAGTGTTTTTTCTCTCCTGTCAGTGTGTCTAAGGCAGGAAACAAGAGCCTTAAGCCCCATCCTCTTCCTACTTTTATAACAGGATATTGGAGGTTGTGTATTGTGCTTTTTTGCTTATTTTGTTCTGAAATGAAAGTATACCAAATAAAGCAGATGCCGTTTTTATGTGGGAAAAAAACGCTTGCCTGTTCTGTGTGTTGTCTTTTGATTTTCTTGATGGTAACATTTGCAGCACAAGCATTTTTAATTTTGGTGAAGTCCAATTTGTCTGTTTTTTCTTTTGTCACTTGTGCTTTTGGTTGTGCTTAGACCTTGTCGGATCTAAGGAGCCATTGTCTAATCAAGTAGTTAGCTTTCAGTGTCTCCTGAGAATAAGGGCCATAGAAGAGGCTGAGTAAAGACTTGCAACAATGATATGTAATTGCATGTGCGTTTTAAAAAATAGACTATTTTTAGAAAAATTTTCATTTTACAGCAAAATTAAGTCATATGTCATATGTCCCTTTCCCCTGTACCACATCTGGCCTCCTCCATTACCAACATCCCACACCACAGTGGTTCATTTGTTCCAATTGATGAACCTACATTGACATGTCATTATCATCCAAAATGTAGTTTGCATCAGTGTTCGCTCTTAGTGGTGCACATTCTATGGGTTTGGACAAATGTATAATGATATGGATCCACCATTACAGTATCGTACAGAATACTTTCACAGCCCTATACATCCTCTGTGCTCTGCCTATCTCATCCCTCCCTCTTCCTAACCCCTGGAGACAACTGACCTTTTTACCATCTCCATAGTTTCACCTTTTCCAAAATGTCATATAGTTAGAACCATACAGTATGTAGACTTTTCAGATTGGCTTCTTTCACTTAGTAATATGCATTTAAGGTTCTTTCCTGTCTTTTCATAGCTTGATAGCTCATTTCTTTTTAGCGTAGAAAAATATTTCATTGTCTGGACGTACCACCATTTATCCACGTACTGAAGGACATCTTGGTTGCTTCTAAGTTTTGGCAATTATGAATAAGGCTGCTGTAAACATCTGTATGTAGGTTTTTGTGTAGACATAAATTTTCCTCCTGTTTGGGTAAATACCGAAAAGCATGATTGCTGGATTGTATGGTAAGAGCATGTTTAGTTTTGCAAGAAGCAGCTGAACTGTCTTCCACGGTGGCTGTACCATATCGTAGTCCCACTAGTAATGAATGAGAGCTCTTGTCGCTCCACATTCTTGCCAGCATTTTGTGTTATCAGTGTTTTGGATTTTCATTATTCTAATAGGTATGTAGTGCTATTTCATTGTTGTTTTAATTTGCATTTTCTTGATGACAGATGATATGGAGCATTTTTTCATATGTTTATTTGCCATCTTCATATCTTCTTTGGTGAGACGTCTGTTCAGATCTTTTGCCCATTTTTTAAACTGGATTGTTCATTTTCTATATTGCTGGATTTTAAGGGTTCTTTGTGTATTTTGGATTATAGTTCTTTATCAGATCTGTCTTTTGCAAACATTTTGTCCTGGTTTGTGGCTTGTCCTCTCATTCTCTTGAAGTGATTGTATTTCCTTGAATTATTCACTTCACATTCACTTACTGAGCATCTTCTATGGTCTAGGTTCACCACAAGGGTCTGGGTATACAGAAGTGATTAAGATATAACCTTGCTTTTAGGCACTTTTAGCGTGATGAAGGAGAAGGATGAGTAAATAGGTAATTAGAACACTCTTCTAAGGTAAACAGTCTCAGGCTTCTTGGAAGAGGAGGCTAAGACATAAAGAAAAAGGATATCGACAAAAAGCACAGGTGGGCAGAGCCTTCTGGGTGAAGGGAACACTACATCACAATGACATAAGTAAGTTCTTGTCAATATGATAATTAGCTATTATTGCTATGGTAATAGTTTGTCTAGGCTAGAAGTAGGCACACTATGGCTGTGGGGCCAAATCTGGCCAGCCATCTGCTCTTGTAAATAAAGTTTCATTGGAATACATTCATGTGTATTTATACATATATTTTCTATAGCCACTTTTGTGCTACAAGTAGTTGCAAAAGAGACAGTCTTGCTTGCAAAGCCTCAAATATTTACTCTCAGGCCCTTTACATGTGGGGCTCAGATTGAAGGGGCAAAGATAGACTGCTGCTTTAGTGAGATACTTTAGTGATTTTTCCATGGCAAAACCACATGGCGAAAGTCATGGACAGGTGGAGAATTGATTCCAATCACATTTCTGAGGGCATGGCAAGCTACACATATTTTTCAGGAGTAGCAGAAGTTTCATTCATGGCTGGTCAAAATTAATGTCTGTTAAATGACAGCGACTTTCTCCCCATTTTCTGTGTCTAAGAGGAACTACACTGTAAAAAACTCCTGGCAGGCAGCTCTGACATTTTTCTTTTTTCAGAAAGGTAATCAGATGTAGATCACTTTCTTACTGATTGTCCCAGAATAATTTGAGACGAGAAAAGAGGACATGACCTGGGGCACTTAAAGACAGGTTGCTTTTCACTAACGAAGCTGGAGGACTTTTTGAGTTCTTCTAAATTATAGGTTTATTATAGCTGGAAAGACTTTCTTTTCAGATAAAGATCAAGAGGGCATCTCAATTTCTTTGTGAGATATGATTAGCTTCCTGGAATTCCTGTCTATATAGCTCACTCGTGATGCTTACTTTTTAGGCGTTATCTACTTACATCATATTTTTCATTTCTCCCTTAACATAAGTGTGCTGGGAAAAAAGTACACCCACATGCATAATTTATGTATATAATTGTATAAGTGCATATATATATATATATCTCCATTTGTCCTGAGACTGGGCCAGGTTGTGAGGCTGGTAAGTGTGAGGTTGGTAGAAACTACCTTTGAGGGGTCTTTCAGTTTTCCTTCGGTCTGTCTTTTAATCAGCCGCCGATCCTGCTTTCTGCTCCCTAACTCATTTCTTCTCCCATATCTTCCCACCCCTTCCTGGGCACGGGCGTCTTTTGGGCTTGTCACCTCTCTGGAAAGTACACTATGTAATAAGCACATATGTACTGACAAGTTAAGTTTATGGCTTTTCAAGTGGGACATGAGAAGTGGGTACGACTCAACCAAAGGAAAAAATACTCTGATAATTGAATTGTAGACAGTAACACAAAAGAGGTATTATGTTTATATTGGGGATTTTCCTAGCACCTCTCCCTTTATATTATATCACATAAATGATTACCCCCTTCATCAAACAGAACCTGCCCTTGGGCTGGGCACAATGGCTCACACCTGTAATCCTAGCACTTTGGGAGGCCAGGGTAGGGGGAGGATCACTTGAGGCCAGGAGTTCAAGGCCAGCCTGGGCAACATAGTTTTAAGACCCCATCTCTAAAAAAAAAAAAGAAAATTACCCAGGCATGGTGGTGTATGCTTGTAGTCTCAGCTACTCTGGAGGCTGAGGCAGGAGGATCACTTGAGCCTGGGAGGTCGAGGGTGCAGTGAGCCATGTTTGTGCCACTGTACTCCAGCCTGGGTGACAGAGCAAGGCTGCATCTCAAACAAACAAACAAGCAAACAAAAAACAAAAACCTGCCCTTGTTTTATCAGTATTATTTTGGTATTTACATAAAATATTAATTGATTATATTATATTGTTATCATCATCATCATCTAAGCTTGAATTTATTAGGCCTAGAGGGTAAACCATTCTAGGACTCTAACTCCTTAGTGGAAATTATAGCTCCTTAATGACAGCTACAAGATGTCGTGACTCAACAAACCCAGTGTATGGTGCAAGAGCAGAAGCAACCCTGTGTGACATATGCTGGAGAGATATTACGATTTATTATTTCCATTTTACAGGAGAAAGTCGAGACTTACAGAGTATAAATGCCACACCCAAGTTTGTATGGCTACTTGAGGAAAGGAGGAAGAGTAGGATCTGATCTCTTTTCACCCCAAGCCCAGGACTCTTTCTTATATCAGGACCTCAGAACCCCACACAGCTTCTTCGGGGTTCCACTAAAGCGATTCAACCTGGGTTGCCCTGCCCAGGAATCAAGTGGAACAGGTGGCTTGCTTGCAGGGATTCTGAAGAACCTGCACGATCTGCCCCCAGCAGTTCAGTTGGTAGGATCAGACTTGCTTCAGTAACCAATTCTGGCCCCTAGTGGTGAGATGATTTGAGGCTGAATTTTGCCCAAGGTTGGGGCACTGAGGGAATTGTATGTCCCTCTGAGGCTTGCAAAGGAACCAGAGTTCTTTTGAACAGCTGCATCACAACTAGGTAGCAGTGCTGCCCTCAGACCAGGACACCAGGGGCCCCTGCCCTGGGCCCCACACCTTAGAAGACCCCATACATCATGAGCAATGAAAGACAGTGACTTTTGGAATTTTTTTGAACTCATAAAATTTGAAGTGTTTTAAAAGTTTGATGAATTTTTAATGTTTTTAAAGACGTTTTTATAAGTGCGATAGCTGATTAAGTTACTGGGAATTACAGGAGAGAGATTTACTCTCCTAGGCCCCCAGGCCAGAGGATTCTAGGCTGAGAACTTGTTTTTTTTTTTTTTTTTTGAGACGGAGTCTCACGCTGTTGCCCAGGCTGGAGTGCAGTGGCGCGATCTCGGCTCACTGCAAGCTCCGCCTCCCGGGTTCCCGCCATTCTCCTGCCTCAGCCTCCTGAGTAGCTGGGACTACAGGCGCCCGCCACCGCGCCCGGCTAATTTTTTGTATTTTTAGTAGAGACGGGGTTTCACTGTGGTATCGATCTCCTGACCTTGTGATCCGCCCGCCTCGGCCTCCCAAAGTGCTGGGATTACAGGCTTGAGCCACCGCGCCCGGCCCTAGGCTGAGAACTTGTAAGTGTGTGTGTATATGTGTGTGTGTGTGTGTGTGTGTGTGTGTGTGTGTGTGTGTGCGCGCGCATGCGCGCGCACGTGGTGGAGGGTTAGGGGACCGCTTCCACCTCAGGAAACCAGAGGAAGAGTGGCTGCTTTCATTTGAAGATGGCCATTCTAGTCTGGCACAGTGTGGTACACCTGTAGATCCAGCTACTCTCTTGAACCCAGGAATTTGAGGCTGCAGTGAGTTATGATCAGCCATTGGACTCCAGCCTGGGTGACAGAGTGAGACTCCATCTCTTAAAAAAAATTAAAATTAAGAAAAAAACACATTAAGTTGGCTGTTCTAAATCACCCAACGTGGGTGATTAGGCAGATGGGGTGCCCCAAATAACTGTTCCCTCCTCCCCCTCTGCTTGGGTGGTGGTGTTTTGGAAAATGCTTAGAACTGCCTGGAAATCTTGAGCTGTGAAAGTGTCCTTCCCGGCTCCTTGGGGAGCTTGATTTGGTCGATCTGGGGGCAGATCCAGTCACCCTGACACTGCCTAGGCATCCTTGACTTGGGTCCAGCTTCCACCATGCCCTGTCCCACAAGACCCATTCTGGTATTTAGACTCACAGACACGACTGACCTTGGGGTAACTTAGGTTTCTTTAGCCTATCCAAGGGAATGGTGGTCCCCAGGATGTGGGGTTCTGGGTGGGAAGGTATGCCAAGCTGTTGGCGTAGCTTGATTTGTAAATTCTTTATCTTTAGACTACGGTATGTGAGACTGCATTCATATGCTTGCTCCAGGCTCTGCAAATGTTACTTTGCAAAGCTGTTATAGTAGCTTTGCAGGCTTTATGATCTCTGCAATAATGTTTTGAACCCCTTATCTGGGCTACCTTCTATTATGGGTTGAATTGGGTCCCCCCAAAAGATAGGTTGAAGTCCTAATCCCTAGTACCTGTGACTATGACCTTTTTTTTGGAAATAGGGTCTTTGCAGATGTAATCAAGGTAAAATGGGTCATTAGGGTGAGCCCTAATTCAATGTGACTGATGTCTTTATAAGAAGAGAAAGACACCACGTGAAGACAGAAGACACACAGTGAGGAAATGACCATGAGGCGATAGGGCAGAGATTGGAGTGATGCTGACAGAAGCCAAGGAATGCCTAGGGGGACCAGAAACTGGAAGAGGCAAGGAAGGTTCCTCCCTACAGACTTGGGAGGGAGTATGGCTCTGACAACACCTTGATTTTGGACTTCTGACACGCAGAACTGGGAGAGAATAAATTTCTGTTGCTTAAATCCACCAAATTTGTGGCACTTTGTTATAGCAGACCTAGAAAATGAACACACTCATTCAAAGATGTTTCTGTCTGTGGCTTTAAAGAGCAGGATTGGGATGAGAGTACAGTTCTTGCAGTTCTCAGTTCTAACGTCATAGAGACAGCAGGACCACTTTAATTCTCCTGAGTTAAAGTGACCGCGACATTGTGTACTGATGCTACCCATTCAGTTTTTTTTTTTTGGAGACGGAGTCTTGCTCTGTGCCCCAGGCTGGAGTGCAGTAGCGCGATCTCGGCTCACTGCAAGCTCCGCCCCCCTGGGTTCACGCCATTCTCCTACCTCAGCCTCCCGAGTAGCTGGGACTACAGGCGCCCGCCACCTCGCCCGGCTAATTTTCTTGTATTTTTAGTAGAGACGGGGTTTCACCGTGTTAGCCAGGATGGTCTCGATCTCCTGACCTCGTGATCCGCCCGTCTCGGCCTCCCAAAGTGCTAGGATTACAGGCTTGAGCCACCGCGCCCGGCCCCCATTCAGTTTTAAAGACAGAATTGGAACAGATGTGATAACTAACTATAACCCAGGGTGGTATTTTTTTCCTTGTGGTATCAAATTAATTCACTTTTATAGAAATATGCTGATGATTTGCCTTTCCAAGGGGAAATTGTTAAACTTTCTTGGGCGAACAGATTTCTTTAGCATATAAGGTTACAGGTTGATGTTATAGACTTTGAAACTGTCAACCAAGGCAATGTGTCTCTGTATTTGCATCTATTGCCTCTAGAACATATGAATGTTTAAAGAAGATTTTTAAAATTCCAATTCAGCCCCTCCGAAGTCATTTTCAATCCTAGGAAATGGAAATGCAGCTTACACCTGTATTTCCCAAGGAATTGATGTAATGCAATTTGTATAAAATAATCATAGAGAGTAAGAGCGAAGAGTGGATCTTTGCATTAAAGTGAAATCAGCCCAGAAATCACTCTTCTTGGGGTCTGCCTTTCAGAACCCCATTTAGCTTTTAAATAAGACTCCTCTTTCCTGACTTGCTTTGATGAGCCACTCTCATCTCAGTGATTACTCCTGACATTTAGCTGCTTGTACAATTAACTGGGGGTCATTCTTTTCTCTTGGAGAAAGACCATGTGCAGTGAATATGCATTTTCAAAGTGTTTCTTTGACTTGGGAGAGTGGCTGTGGATAAGTAGTTAAGATGATACCTGGAGTAAAGTTTGTGATGGAGACCCCAAACACTCACCCTTAGCAAAGCTGTGAGTGGCTATCAGCACATACTCACTCCACCTCCCTTGTAGTCCCCAATGAAAGCTCATTGAGTTACCAGGTAAGCTGGTAATTTCTTATGTCAAGGAATGAAAAATTAAATCTGATAAACTTCTCTGAGGATTGAGAACTCCATATGTAGCCCCTACAGGTAATTAAAAAAAACCCAAGGAAATGACTCACAAAAAGGATTGAAATTTTTGCAATGAGATTATAGATAATCTCATTGGGATTATCTATGGGAGTTATTTGTTCCCCTTGGCATGACTGTGCCTGGGCTAAAGCCTGGGCCAGCAGGTAGAACAGGCAGGGATGGAATAGATCAATGAGACTGTAGCAGAGAAAAATGACTGCCTAGCAAAGATTCTGCTCTTCTTTCTAGCATAGCACTATAGTTGGGACTACATTCCCCAGATTGCTTTACGTAGCAATGGGGCTACATAACATTTTATTGCCATGGCCTGTGAGTGGAAGGGTTGTGTATCACTCTTGGATGGAGGCGACTGAGAAGCAATTGTGCCTTCTCCCTCACTTTCCTAGTCTACTGACTATCTTCAGAGGACTCCAAGCCCCTGGGAAGGTGGAGCCATGAGATGGAAGGAGCCTGTCTCTGAATCACTACAAGGAGGGAAACTGCAGTACCTTTTTATGACCTAATCCCCAAACTCACCACCCACGGTCACTTCAGCCACATTCTATTTGTTAGAGGTGAGTCACCAAGTCCAGCCCACACTAAAGACGAGAGTTAGGCTTTACCTCTTGAAGGGAGGCATATCAAAGGTTTTGTGGACTATCATAGGTTTTGTGGACATTAAAAAAAAAAAAAAACTACCATGAAAACTTATTCCAAGGTTGTAATTTTTAACGGACAACAGTCATTGAAGCATGTGCTCAATACCAATTATATTTAGTGTTCAAATAAGACTGTAGACATATTTATTTTAATGTACTTTTCAGATTGATATTCATAGGGCATAGAAATTCATACGGCAGTTTTCTTAAGTCAGTGAGCAACTTTCTTATGTCATGAGTCAGATGTGACGCTGCCAAATTTACAACTAAGTCCACTGGCAGTTAACAGGAAAGAAGATGGAGAACCTATCATATTTGTTATTTTTTAGTTTGTGATATTATGTAGCTAAGTGTTCACCCTACCCTGCCCTTTCCTTCTCTGCCTTCTCTTCTTGAGTAGAGAGTGGACTGAAATGGTCAAATACACTTCATCTCTGATTCATGTCTTCCAATTTCTTTTGTTACCCTACCTGACAAATGTATCTGTTCTTTTTTCTAACAGTGGAACAGTTCTATAAGAATGCAAGCATGGTGTGTACCTTCCTGTAATAATAGTTTTCTATTTGGAATATAAGAAAATATAAGTATTTTTAAAAATAAACATTTTGTATATTTGAATCCTCATTAGTAATAATAATAATTATATCAAAATGCCAGTAATTTATTAGGGTTTAGAACATCAAATTTCTAATAGATCACATTGAAAGATTAAGTATAATGTTAATGGAGAGGACCATGGGAATGTGGGGTATATGTTTTGGAAATGTACTTTTTTCTTAAATACAGAAAGACACTGCTTTAATTGATCATTTGCTAATGAAGGAACTGGATTTAGAGAGGCATATGTGCATCCTCTAAAATACATGCACTGAAAGAAAACGAACAATTATGTTGTGAGCCTCCATGTACTTCATTGTCCTTGATAATTGCTTTCTTTTTTTTTTTTTTTTTGAGACAGAGTCTCAGTTTTCATTAACAAAACTATGGGTGCAGGCTTTGGGAGTTCAATAAAGAACCCATCATCGCAGAGCATTTTCAATGACAATGTGACGTTTGACACTCACAACAACTCTGCAAGATACATATCACTGCTGACAATTTACATATTCAGGAACCTAAGATTAGAAGTTAATGACTTGGCTAGGACCATGTACCTAGCAAGTGGCAGACTGGTGTTTTTTTTGGGGTGGGGAAGGGGGGAGATTTTAAAAATTCAAATTGGTAATGACACATTGACATAGTTCAAAAACTAAAAAAATGTTTTAAAAATACAGACTGATAAGCTTTCTCCTCATTTGCCTCTTGGTTCCTTCTTGCCTCCTATTTACATAACCCTTTTCATGAGGTTTTAGAAAGAATCTTGCCAAAAACATGCAAGTACGAATATAGTTTGTAATTTACCCCCTTCTTACACACAAGAGTACATGATATATAATACTGTTTACCTTGTTTTTTCCACCTAACATTATTTCCTGGAATTCTCTCTGTAGCATTAGGTGGACATCTCCCTCATTCTCTTTTTATAGCTGCGTAGTTTTCATTGTTTTTTTCTTTTCCTTCCCCTTCCTTCCTTCCTTCTTTCCTTCCTTCCTTCCTTCCTTCCTTCCTTCCTTCCTTCCTTCCTTCCTTCCTTCCTTCCTTCCTTCCTTCCTTCCTTCCTTCCTTCCTTCCTTCCTTCCTTCCTTCCTTCCTTCCTTTTTTTTTTTTCAGGGTCTTGCCTTGTCACTCAGGCTGGAATGCAGTGGTGCAAACATGGCTCACTGCATCCTCGACCTTGCGGGCTCAAGTGATCCTTCTGCCTCAGCGCCCCCAAGTAGCTGCGACTATAGGCACAAGTCACCATGCCTGGCTAATTTCTGTATTTTTTGGAGAGACGGGGTCTCCCTATGTTACCCAGGCTGGTCTTGAACTCTTGGGCTCAAGGAATCTGCCTGCCTTGGCCTCCCCAAATGTTGGGATTATAGGTGTGAGCCACCACGCCCAGCCCATTGTTTTTCTTTGCATGATGTACCATGGCTTATTCAATCAGTCCCCTTTTGATGAATACTTAGGTTATTCTCATTCTTTTGCTGTTAAAAGCCCTGCTGCGATAAGTAATGTTATAGACATGTTATTGTGGACATAAGCAGTTGGGTCTGGAGGCTAGCTGCCCAGAAATGGAGTGAACTGGGTTTTGAACCCATGACTGAATGATGTAGCGGCTTTCTCCCCACACAGCCCATGTGTGCTCACTCTTTTCTTAGCTGCAATTTGCCCTTTCCAGTGGGCAGATAATAAAACACTGTTTTGATTCTCATTTGTGATTTTTTGTGTGTCTAATTCCCTTAGGAATCTCAAAAAGGGAAAATTGAGTGAGTAGCTAGGCAGGATTATGGCATCCCAAGCCCCCTGACCTCAATACCATCAATTCTGGTTGTTAAACCCCATCTTCTTTTCCTTGGATCAGCAAGGGGTAATTTTTAGAGCAGGGCCTGGGCAAGCCAGAGGAGTTGGGAAATGCAGCAATGGCCAAATGCCATTTGGGGGATATTTTTAGTTATCTAAATAAATTGTATTTCCACAGTGTCTGCAGAGCTTATGGTTTGTGTGCAGTAAATAAAATGATGGAATGCCATGAGGGAGCCTGGCCAGATGACTCCATTTGTGTGCATTCTGTTCCAGAGGAATCCCTTCAGCAGCAGACGGCTCCATGTGATTCAGTGAAGGCGCACAAGCTGCTCTCCAACCGCCGTGGCTTCTTTCCTGTTCTGGTTACTGCATGCCAGTTTCACCACACCACACTCAGAGCAGTTTCCCAGAGAGCGTGGGTGTTAATGATCAGGAGGAACAGAGTTCTGTGATCAAGTGAATTTTGGAAATGCTACGTCGAACAGAGTTAAATAAGGTTCGTTCCCATAGAATATGTTAGCACTGCTAATAATGTATATCAAGAGGGTGGTGTGTTAAGTAGGGTTTTCCAAACTTATTTGAACACAAACTCCTTTTGTAGTTAAAGAACAACCATTAATATCAATCTTTTGTCCCTCAGCTCCAAATCCACCCTTTGTTGCCCAGATTTTGATTCTGGGATGTTTGCTCCTTGCCGAATGGCGTGATGCTGAGCTTTGTTGGTAGAGGCTGCTGGGGTGACTCGGGAGAAGGGCAGGGCTTCTCTTTCTAGTGTTGGTATGCTTTGCTTCTCCTTGTTCCCATGGCAGTGGGCTGGGCATAGGGGATACCCAGTGGAGCTCATGCCAGTGAGTTTCAATGGCACCTCCGTGGGCAGCTTCATGGCAAGTTTTGCAGGTGCCCCAGCTGTGGTGGGCTCAGTGACAGCCTCTTCCATAGGTGCCCTGGCTGACTTCCCCATGAGCTCAGCAGGACCCCCTGCAGGTGACACCTTTGTGACTTTCTGGAGAGTCTAGCCATGCCAGCTTCCCAGAAAATTCAACAGCATTCCCAAAGGGAAGCTTTGTCGTGAATTATCAGGACTCCAGTGGGCAGTTTCCTTCCCACCAGCCTTGGCCTAATGGTCCATGTTGGGGGATTTCCAGCTTGCCAGCTGTGGCCCATAGTTTCCGGCCAGGGCTCTCACTACACAGACCAGCTGTGGTCCAGTGCAACCCCAGGACAACCTGACACACTTCTCCTCCACCAAGTGGGCTGTAGCCCATCTTCTCCAGTGAAGGCTGAATCCTAGCCTTGGGGAGGCCTCTCTCGCATCCCATTTCAAGTTTGTTTCTTCCTTAGTCTCCCTTAGCCTGAAAGCTTGCTTGCTTTCTTCCTTCTTCCTTTCTACTTTCCTTCCTCCATCCCTCCCTCCCCCTTTCCCTCCTCCTTTCCCTCCCTCCCTCCCTACCTCCCTTCCTTTACATTTGAGATATAATTCACGTACCATACAATTTACCCTTTCAAAGTTTACAAGTCAGTGTTTTCACAAAGTTGTGCAACTATCACCACTATGTAATCCAGAAGATTTCCATCTCCCCAAAAAAGAAATCCTGTACCCATTAGTACTCACTCCCCATTCCCCATTCCCTGCACCAACCCTAGCTCCTGACAACCACGAATCCACTTTTAGTCTCTAGAGATTTACCTTTTCTGGGAAGTTCATATAAATGTACTCACATGTACATGTTTTTTTTTTTTTTTTTTTTTTTTTTTTTGGTGTCAGGCAGCTTTCACTTAGCATAATATTTTCAAGTTACATTCATGTTGTAGGATATATCAGAATTTCTTTTTTTTGTTTGAGATGGAGTCTCGCTCTGTCGCCCAGGCTGGAGTGCAGTGGCTTGGTCTTGGCTCACTGCACGCTCTGCCTTCCGGGTTCATGCTATTCTCCTGCCTCAGCCTCCCGAGTAGCTGGGACTACAGGTACGCACCACCGTGCCTGGCTAATTTTTTTTGTATTTTTTAGTAGAGACAGGGTTTCACCATGTTAGCCAGGATGGTCTTGATCTCCTGACCTCGTGATCCGCCCGCCTCAGCCTCCCAAAGTGCTGGGATTACAGGCGTGAGCCACTGTGCCTGGCCAATATATCAGAATTTCATTTCTGTTTATGGCCAAATAATATTCTAGTATATGGATATGCCACATTTTGTTTATCCATTCATCAGTTGATGGACATTTGGTTTGTTTCCACCTGTTGCTTATTGGAATAGTGCTGCTGTAAACATTCATGTACAAGTTTTGGTGTGGACATATGTGTTCATTTTTCTTGGATATCTACCTTAGGTGGACTTGCTGGATCATATGGTGACTCTGTTTAACTTTGGATTTGACCAAAGAGAGTGTCAGGTGGTTAATTGTCTTATTGAAAGATTTATCCCAGTTGTATTTTAATTAACAAACAGCCTTGGTACATTTAAAAAACATTAACTTGAGGCCAGGCATGGTGGCTCATATCTGAAATCCCAGCACTTTGGGAGGCGGAGGAGGATGGATCACCCGAGGTCAGGAGTTTGAGACCAGCCTGGCCAACATGGTGAAACGCCTGCCTGTACTAAAAATACAAAAAATTAGCCAGGCATGCTGGTGCACGCCTGTAATCCCAGCTACTCAGGAGGCTGAGGCAGGAAAATTGCTTGAACCAGGGAGGCAGAGGTTGCAGTGAGTCAAGATCATGCCACCGCACTCCAGCCTGAGTGACAGAGTAAGACTCCATCTCAAACAAACAAAACAACAACAACAACAAAAACATAATTTGAAACATTATTGTGAGGTGCAGATAACATGGGCTTTGGAGCCAGGCAAGCCAGGGTCAAATTCCACCTCTGCTGTTTTTACCTGAGATGGGGTGATGGACTGAGGTAGAATCCCCCCTCTACCATTATTAGCTGGGCTGTGGCACATTCTGATGGGGGAAAGAACAGAATATGGTCTTCCCTGCTCAGGGTGGAATCCGAACAATGATTTTTTTTTTGTGACTTGATGTACTAAACTTAGTTAAGCTACACATGGAAATGGGTTCTTCTGGTTAATTAAATATTCTGGCTGAGAGAACAATACCATAGACCCAACATAGATGAATTCTTTTAGAAAAGAATTTGATCACAAAAAACATCAACTCAGTACTAAAAGCACATCAATAGCTCTTCATGATGGTTTAAAGTGGATTTCCAGAAATCAACAGTGATTCAGAGTGTCACAACTTGAGGGACCAGAAAGCAGGGCCAGATGCCACTTGGTGATGAGATGGGAGTTCAGCTGACGTGGGACTGAGAGGAGTTTTCTCAGCCACTCCAAGACCAGACACATGAGCCTTTGGGTATTCTGAATATTTGGGACTCTAAGGTAATCAAAATGGGTTCCTTTATCTTCTTGTCAAAATATATATTAATAAGTTGTGTATATGTTATGTTAGGGTACACTGTATAGTCATTCATTACTTGTGATTTAAATCAAGCCAGCAAAAGTCTTAGGAGTAGCTCTGAAGATTAGCTTTTGAAAATTCTCAGCAATTTTCTTCCCCTCAATCAAAGGACTTTCTAATGGTGAAAACATTTCACACAGTAAGTGCATTAAAATGCTTTCTCAGATTTTACTACTCCAATTAATGATTCCATTTTCTTCACGGGTTATTGACTGAAATGAGAGTGATTCCCATGTGGGAGGCATGTTCACGTACTTAATATCTGAGGGCTGCCAGCAGCCTAGCTTAATGCTGTGTTCTTTGAACCTGCAACTATTAGGACCAGAGCAAGTCCATAATTAAAGCAGGTCCACACTGTGATGCAGTTTCTCCAGCTGTGGAAATTTCTAGGGCTTATGAATATCCCATGGAAAATGAGTCTCTACGAAGGCACACATTTACTGTGCAAGTGACAGACAAAACTGTCACTAATTCTAATGCACCTGGAGTAAAGCGATGTGCATATGCATTACACATAATCCTAAATGCTCTGGCCACATGTCATCCATCTGCACCTTCTGTGCTACCAGCAGATCATGCTGAATGATCTCAGAAATTCAGATTATTATTATGCAATATGAGAAGGATCTAGGTAAAGGCAGGTGGGGTGGATATGCTTACAAACGTCTTCCCATATATTCTATTCGCATATATTCTGTTCACGCCTAAAGTGAAGCACAGGTTTATTTTAGGGCTCATTTTTCACGGATCATTGATCATAAGTTTTTAAAATGCCTGCAGAGTGAAATCCAAAAATGCCCAAGAGCCAGTGCCACAGCAACAACATCTGCCTCACAGACATACATTGCCTATTATGTGCCATCCAGTGTATGTTAAATAGTAGATATTATATATCAAATATTACTTGTTGTATATCATAATCTTGAGTTTTAACAGCTTGCAGCTTCAGAGAGTAGAGTAGGAAGCTTGGCTGCATACAGTATGTGGGATGCTCACATAGGAAATATGTAAACACTGATGAAACACATGCTTATTCTGGTCAATAATCTCGTGTACATAACAATTATGAAATGCTACTGCAGGTGATCTTAAAAGGTTTCCTATTACATACATTCATACATCAGAATAAAATCTATTACATCTCCTCTTCAGTGTTGTGATAAGTGATATTGTGAAAATCACCTTATTGCCAGGCTTTCTAAGTAATCATGAGGAGTAGGAGAGGGTTCAGGAGAGTAATAGGTAAGAAGGTCCTATGCAGCCATAAAACAGAATGAGATAATGTCCTTTGCAGGAACATGGATGGAGCTGGAGGCTGTTATTCTTAGCAAACTAACACAGGAACAGAAAACCAAACACCGCATATTCTCACTTATACGTGGGAGATAAATGATGAGAACACATGGACACATGGAGGGAACAACAGACAATGGGACCCACTGGAGGTAGAGGGTGAGAGGAAGGAGAGGATCAGGAAAAATAATAATGGGTATTAGGCTTAGTACCTTGGTGATGAAATAATCTGTACAACAAACCCCTGTGACATTCTTTTACCTATATAACAAACCTGCATGTGTAACCCTGAACTTAAAAGTTTAAAAAAAGACAAACAAATATCTAAACAACCGATGGTACCTTGGTTCTTGAAGAGAAAAGCCATGAATTCCCCAAACTATAGACTGGTGAATTTGATATTGATTCTAAGCCAGAGGTCAGCAAACTTTTCTCAAAAGTGTCAGAGAATAAGTAGCTATTTGAGGTTTGTGGGTCACATGGTCTCAGTCACAACGACTCCACGCTGCTGCAGGAGTGTGAAAGCAGATATTGACAATGTGTATGTGAATGAGCATGGCTGTGTGCCAACACAACTTGATATTCAAAAATAGATGGAGGGCCAGATGCAATATTCTAGAATAGGCTTAAAAGAAAAAAAGACTGTGAGTCCTTAAAAAGAGATGTGTTGATCCCCAGGAGTTTGCATGAATGCAGTGGTCCTCAGCCCCAGCAAGGACGACATTAGCCTAGCAAGGCTACACATTGGAATCACTGGGTGAACCTTGAAAAATCCTGGTGCTCAGCCTGTATCCCAGACCAGTGAAATCAGAATCCCTGGGGTGGGGCCTCAGAAGTTCATCTTTTTTAGAGGATTCATAAGTGAGTCCCAATGTGAAGCCACAGTTGAGAACCACTGCATGAAGTCGTGAAGTAGTGCCAGGTTAACCTCACTTCTTTTTCCTGAAAAGCCTCTGATAGTTGCTATTTGGCACTTTGGAGAATAATTTGCTGATCTCTGGCTTAGAATCAATATCAAATTCATCAGTCTGTAGTTTGGGAAGTTCATAGACTTTCTCTTAAAAAACCAGGGCACCATTGTTTATTTGTTTTTTATTTTTGTTTTTAATATTTGGACCTTCCCACCTGTTATTCCTTTCCTTCCCTCCTTCCTTCCTTCCTTCCTTCCTTCCTTCCTTCCTTCCTTCCTTCCTTCCTTCCTTCCTTCCTTCCTCCTTCCTTTTCCTTCCTTCCTTCCCTCCCTCCCTTCCTCCTTCCCTCCCTCCCTCCCTCCCTTCCTCCTTCCCTCCCTCCCTCCCTCCCTTCCTCCCTCCCTTCCTTCTTTCCTTCCCTCCTTCTCCTTTCTCCCTCCCTCCCTCCCTCCCTTCTTCTCATCTTTCCTTTCCTCCTTCTTTTGGATAAAGTAGCCAGACAGCTCTATTAGGGAAAAATAGTAGACACTGTTCATGTGGATTTCCACCAACCATTTGCCAAAACCTTTCATTACTGTTCTGGTGGACAAATTAGGACAATGTGGTAGATGGCAGAGCCGGGCTCTGATGAATGGAGTAGATACTATCCAGAATTCTTTCATGGCCTCGCCCCTCCCCAGTGGTGATTGTATAACAGGCATCCAGTAAATCTTTGTTGTGGGGACTGGAAATCCAACCTATAAGAAATGGTTGAGTGAGCTAGGAATGTTTAACTTGCAAAAGAAAACAAAAATTAGGCCGGGCGCGGTGGCTCAAGCCTGTAATCCCAGCACTTTGGGAGGCCGAGGTGGGTGGATCACGAGGTCAGGAGATCGAGACTATCCTGGCTAACATGGTGAAACCCCGTCTCTACTAAAAATACAAAAAACTAGCCGGGCGTGGTGGCGGGCGCCTGTAGTCTCAGCTATTTGGGAGGCTGAGGCGGGAGAATGGCGTGAACCCGGGAGGCGGAGCTTGCAGTGAGCCGAGATCAGGCCACTGCACTCCAGCCTGGGAGACACAGCGAGACTCCGTCTCAAAAAAAAAAAAAAAAAAAAAAAAAAAAAAAAAAAAAAGAAAACAAAAATTATAGTGGAATTTGAAGAGGGGTAAACATAACAATTGTCTTAAGATGTTTGTTGGGCTGTCATAATGAAGAAACATTTCTTTTGAATTTTCTAGAGTAGAAATAGAATCATTGTGGGAAGCCGCCAGGAGGCATTCATTTGACAGATATTTTTTGAGCAACTGCTCTGTACCAGGCACTGTTTAGGCCCTTGAGACCTACCTATGAACATGACCTAAGACCCATGCCTTTGTGGAGTTTATGGTCTAGAGACTTATTTTCATGTATCCGATTATTGTCAGAAAATAGAATGGGCTGCTTCAGAAGGTGTTGATTGTAGGTTGGATAATCACTTATTTGAGGTCATTATTGTCAGGCCTCTGAGCCCAAGCTAAGCCTCATATCCCCTGTGACCTGCATGTATACATCCAGCTGGCCTGAAGCAACTGAAGATGCACAAAATAAGTGAAACTAGCCAGTTCCTGCCTTAACTGATGACGTTCCACCATTGTGATTTGTTCCTGCCCCACCCTAACTGATCAATTGACTTTGTAACAATACGCCCTCCCTGCCCTTGCCATAGTGTACTTTGTGATATTCCCCCGCCCTTGTGAATGTACTTTGCCCAATACACCCTCCCCACCCTTGAGAAGGTACTTTGTAATATCCTCCCCAACCCTTAAGAAGGTTTGTAATATTCTCCCCACCCTTGAGAATGTACTGTGTAAGATCCACCCCCTGCCCGTAAAAAACTGCCCCTAACTCAACCGCCTATCCCAAACCTGTAAGAACTAATGATAATCCCACCACCCTTTGCTGACTCTTTTCGGATTCAGCCCGCCTGCACCCAGGTGATTAAAAAGCTTTATTGCTCACACAAAGCCTGTTTGGTGGTCTCTTCACACGAACGCG